>NC_056749.1:195095693-195398193 GCF_019279795.1 Protopterus annectens | reverse complement strand
GGCATGATTCACCTAGACATCTCAAACCTCAAGCTTACAGCATGGTTTCTCCAGTTCTGGTAATAGCCAGACAACTGATGCTTTAGTGTCCGAACTGTCATATATTTTTATCTTCCCATAAGGCTTCTACAAGAAAACTTTATAGAAATAAATGGAAAGGGTTTGTTTCCTGTGTACCTCAAAAATGTGTTAACCCTTTCTCAGCTCGTGTATAATGTGTTCTTGTTTTTTTGGCATACATTTTTAATAAGGGAGCTAGTTCAATGGTTAAAGTTCATTTAGCAGCAATCTCTAATTTTCATGTTTGATTTGAAAAATTTTCTCTGTCATCATCTAAATTTTGTAAATCATTTTTTAGATGCACACTCCTCCTGAGATTCCCATATAAAGATCCTACTCCACCACTGGATTTGAGCTTGGTACTCCAGGCCTTGACTCATTCCCTCTTTGAACCACCAGCAAAATGCGATCTTAAGTATGTGACCTGGAAAACTATATTTCTACTGGCTATTAACTCTGCTAGAATAATTTTAGAACTTCACATTGTCATTTAAACCTTATTACTTGATCTTTCACAAGACTAGAGTCATTTTATGTGCCAATGCATCTTTCCTTCTCATGGTGGTGTCAGAATCTGCTATCAATCAGTTTAGTAACTTGCCAGGTTTCTTTCCTAAATTTGCAAACAAAGGTGAATATATGTTGCATTTATTGGATGTTCACAGACAATTATGTTTTTACCTACAGAGGACAAAAAGAATTTAGAAAGATGGCTGACTGATTGCATATCATTTATGTACAGCAAGTCAGGTCTGCCCTTACCAAGACCTATAAGAGCCCATTCGACTAGGTCCATGGCTGCTGCTTCAGTTTTTCTCTCTAGTGTGTCCATGGATGACATGTGCGGCTATAACTTGGTCCAGTCCTCATACCTTTACTGCTGATTACATATTGGATTTGGTCTGAAAGGGAACAGCAATTTTTGGCTCAACATTGCTCAGGATTATCCTTGGAGTCCATCTGGGATTTTAGGTAGTCGGGAGCTCTGTCCCAACAGTTGAGGATAGAATCATTCCATCTGCGTTGTCCATTTTCATTCTTTCTCAACTTCTACCCACCATCTCCGATCCTTTGCCATTATTGACCTGTAAGAATGAGACACTATAAGGGCACCACTGTCCTTAATATTGAGCTCTAGATATGACTTTGCTGTCAAGAAAGTTGTAGTGACTCTTTCTACTTTATGTAAGACAGCAAACAAGATCTGAGGTGTGTTAGGGGTTGGCACATTATGGGTAATGGAGAAGCTTGGGAGTTTGATGGCCATGAGCTTTAGTAACAGCCAAGTTTGATCTGAGGGTCCTGTCCGAACCCAACAGTTGAAGAATGAAAATAGACAACATGGATGGAATGTTATGGTAAGTACATAACATTTTTAAAAAACCTCACTCAGTACCTTTGGTCACTTTGATGAAAACAATTCTGTGCTGACCTTGGCATGTAGGGATCTCCCCCACCCTCCAGTAACTGCATCTCTTTGATGAAGGCCGGCATCTCTTTGTTGTGTTTTGTGGTGTTTTTCTCTTTCTTGACACACCTTTTCTGTTGCACCTACTTTGGCCAATCTTTTCTGTCGCTCTTTTTGCACCTCAGACTTCTTTATTTCACTCACCTGCATCAGACTTCAGTGTGTCACCTCCAGCACTAATTTCTGTAATTCTAACTAAGTTCATTTGGGGATGGGCAGAGTTGCCTTTTCTTGCAGGCACTATCTAACTGCATCCTTTTTCAATAGACTGTGTTTCATCTGCATGCAGTGCTTCTGTCATATCCTTCTTGAACACACTGGAAATCCCTTTGGTTTTGCAGTTCTTCACTGTAAAACAGGTATTTTTCTTTACTTAACAGGGCTTATTTTTATTTGTTTCTTAACTACTCTGACCAGAAAAACTAATTGCAGTGCAAGTTCTACTGCTGTATATTTACTGTGTAGCTGCAAGGGCATTCACAGTTTTTAGTAACCAAGACTTTTTTTTTACATGTTATACAAGATTTAGCCACTGCCAACCAAATAGTAGTACTACCAATTAATAATGGGAAAGAGACAAATGCATTGAGTTCTAACTCCTGAACCACTTCACTAAATTAGAATGTGCAGTGGAACCAGAAGTATGGAGTTTCACTTCCACTAGTATAACCCATTAAAATATTAAAGGGTACCTAACCTTAAGGATGTATGTTAAACATGAACTGCTTCTTTGGGTAGTTGCAGTCTTGCAACACCCAAGTAAGCTCCACACTGCATAGCTGCAGATCAGAGGTATATAATCACTGGCCCCTCAGGTTTTCACCCACCTCAGGTGATACCTAGCTCCTCGAAGTATAGCTTTACCAACAGTAATTGAAGGATGACCTGATGTTCTTGTGTGATTGCTTGCATGTATTTGCACAGAGGATTAGAATGGAGGGGTAAGTAGTGATGATCCGACAAAAACTACCTCTTTCAAAAGGTTTTTTTTTTTTTTTTTTTAAGTATACTCCCACCAGTTATATAAACCTAACAAATGAAAAACGCATGTTATAGTTTACTGTTAAAATAAGCCAGCCTTTTAGTGGTAACAATTGACTCAATGGTCAGTATTCGAAGGTCTAATTTCAGAAGTTTGGTGCACATAGAAGAAAAATGCTCAATTCTTTTTCAAGAAATAAACTTTCAGCCCTACACATTTTATTTATTTATTTGTTTTACATTTGCGTACCGGGAAAGTCCAACTGGACAAAGCTGTCCTTTTTCAGTGGAGGCGTGGAAGAAAAGCTCCATGACAACATACATTCATCAGTATACAGTGGAGTAAACAAGATAATATGTGAATTGTGATATACTAGGTATAACAATGCAGAGTAGAGTGTGCAACATTTATACATTTAAGATATCAAAACATTTATACATTTGAGTTATCATCTACTTATGAAATGTTTTGTAATATGTATTGCATTAGCTTTATTTATTTTTTTGACTTCAGAGACCAGAGTAGAGTAAGAAGGAGAAGGGAAATTTTAAGATCTTATAAACCAGAGTAGAGGCAGGAAAGAGAAATTTCAAGATATTATAATAGAGAATAGAGATTACACTGCTTATGAAGTCAGTAGTGTATTAAAAGAAAGCATGGGGATAAGAGAGCAGATTAGATGTTAATCAGGGTTGGTGCAGGGAAATATCCTTGAGTTAGATAAATGGGTCTTTAGGGTCTTTTAAGCTTAAAGTACAGCTGATGATTTTAATTTCTAAATGTAAAGAATTCGATTTTGGCCATGAAGTTTGAGTAGAGGGACTCCCCAGCAGTGTTGTTAGCTTTGGATTCCTTCAGTAATGATTTGTTGGTGGAGCATAATTCACGATTAGTCATGTAGGGCAGTAAGAGGTTTTGAAGGGCAGGGTTTTTCTGGGTATTTGAGAATTTGATGGACCATTTTCAGTTTATTGTATGCTAACAGATTGGGGAGCTCTAACCAGTGAAGCTGTCTTATGGCCAGGCAGTGATGTGATCTATAAACTGAATTTAACAACTTAGCAATTTTATTGCAGCAGGTCTCAAGTTTGTTTAAATCAGATTGATTTAGATTGATGAGTGTTGTGGAAGCATAGAAGAGAGTGGAGATGAGGTGAGTTCTGGCAGTAGTGGCTTTGGTGTTGTTAGTTGAAAACTGTTTCTGTATAGGGTACCAATTTTTTTTGTACTTTTGTTACTGTTTGAGCTATGTGAATATCAAATCAAAGATTATTATCAATGATCACAGTGAGAAGTTAATGTAGGGGACAGGAGAGATGCTTGTATTAGAGGAGGAGATCTTGAAAGGGGGGTGGTGGTAGAGTCAGTGGTTTTGGTTGGTTGAAAAATCAAGCTTAGTATTATTGGGGTTAAGAATAAGGTGGGCATTGGTTAGCCAGGATGCTACTGCTGAGAAGGACTGATGTGTTAGGTGCTGTAGATGTTGTAATGTTGGTGCAGCGCGGAGTAAAGTAGAATCATTGGCATAATGAACAAGGGATGCATGCAGAGTGGAGGTTTGTAGGTTGTTGCTGAATATTGTGAAGAGGAGGGAACCAAGGATGGAGCCTCGGGGGACTCCCAGAGGGGTTGCTGCTATTTTACAGCTTGTCGGCGCCCTGTTAGATAATCTCAGAACCAAGCAAGTGCAGAATGGTTGAGATTGAGGTCAGAAAGAGAGTTTAGGAGTTTATGAGAAACAGTGTCAAAAGCTTTGGAAAGATTGAGAAAGATAGATGATACTAGGTGACCATTATTTCTATGCTGAATAACAAAGTTAGTGAATGACATGAGCAGTGGTACTGCTCTGTTTAGGGCAGATTCCATGTTGAGTATCAGACAGGAGGTTATTAGTTAATAGATAGATTAGTAGTTGAGAGTAGATGCAATGCTCTAGGATTTTAGATAATAATGATAGTACTATAGGACAATAGTTGGATAGGTCTGTTG
Organism: Protopterus annectens; assembly: GCF_019279795.1. Taxonomy (NCBI): domain Eukaryota; kingdom Metazoa; phylum Chordata; order Ceratodontiformes; family Protopteridae; genus Protopterus; species Protopterus annectens. The sequence continues at coordinate 195,393,694 of NC_056749.1, read as the reverse complement.
AGTTTCCCCTTTTGTGTAGTGGGATTGTATGGCATATTTCCAGATTGGTGGTACACTGTGCTTGGAGATTAACTGATTTGATGAGGGTGGATACTGGATATGCGTTGGCTTTGCCAGATATTTTAAGGTACTCTGTGGGTAGGTTGTTAGCTGCAAGGGTTGTTGGTATAAGCTTTTTTCGATATTTTTATAGTGTCTGTAGTGATGGGTTGGGAGGAATCTTGAGTTGTTATAGAGTGAGTTGGAAGAGGAGCTGAGAAGTGATTTGTTAGACCTTAGATGGATTCTGTGAAATATGTTTTAAATTGGGTAGCTATGTTGTTTGTATGGGGATTGATGGGGAAGGGTGTACTAGCCTGCTCTGGCTGCAAGATTTTTTTTACTGCTGACCGAAATATTTGTGGTTGAATCTGATGTTTGGTTTGGATAAGACCATAATAGCTAATTTTGTCTCATCTGACTTGCCTTTTTGCTTTGTTCCTTGGTTCTAAGATTGCCTGTTTACCTGTACTTGTTTTGTAAGTGTGCCATGTTTCCCAAGGTTTGTCTCTAGTTTTTAAGTGATCTAGTCTCCTTGGTTAGCCATGGAGCATAGTTGGATTTGATTTCAATTGTCCGGGGCAGGGCTAGCTTGTCTAAGATGTTCAGGAAAATGGAGTTAAAATATAGAATGGCTTCCTGTAGAGGGAGATATTTGAGTGGATGCTAATTACATTGCTCGAGAGTGGAAATTAATTTTTTAGTGGAAAAGTTTATTTTTGTTATGATTGTGATGGCAGGTGTTAGGTCTCAAAGGATTTACAAGGAATTTAAGAAGGTTGGTGGGGAGATGGTTGCTGAGGGTGTCTGGCAGACAGCCCATCTGCAAAAAGGGATTGTTTTTGTTGGCTAGGATCCAGCCCAAGGTGGATTGTCTTTCTGACTTGGGGTCTCTTCTAATGGGAGAGAGAATTAATTGAGTAAAGTAGTTAAGGTTTATGAGATTTTTTTGGGTTTGGGGAGTCACAGGTGTACCAATCAAGGTTGAGATCACCCATGATTATAGTTTCTTGTGGGAAGCTTTTTGTTGCCCACTGTAGGATGTGAGTGATGACAGAGAGGTTGTTGCCGGGAGGAATATAGGCACCAATAATGTTTGTGCTTTTTTTTTTTTTCTTTCTTTCTTAAACAATATCTCGGCATTATTTGAGTCTGGGGTGTTTTGATTTGTGGTTTCTAGAGTAAGATTATTTTTAAATAGGAAGGCTATGCCACCACCTCTTTTGCTTTTACTGTCCAGTGTTAGAACATTGTAACCTGTGGGAATAATTTCATTACTGCTGATTTCAGGGTTTAGTCGTGGTTCAGATATTAGGACAATGTCTGGAGTATAAAGAGAAATTGTGGCATGCAATTCTTGTACTTTAAGGATACTTCTGATGTTGATATTTAGTAGTAGCAGGTCAGTACCTTTTCTAGGTAGGTTTTATAAGGCTATGGGTCTTGGTGTTGGGTGAGGAAGTGGGGTGGGTTGTATTTGTTCTGGGGCCTGGAATTGGGGTAGATATCGCCACTAAGAATGAGTTGTGATGCTATGCAAGTAAGTTGATGTAAAAATTTAGCTATATATTTACTGTATTTTAGGGAAATGTGTGAATGAGAATGTTTTGAAAAGATGGTGTATGAGGCTTGGTTGATATAGCTAGTGTTGTAGACAGAGGATGCTATTAAGATGGATTTGATTTAGGTGGTGTGGCTATTGAGAGAGAGGAGGAAATAGTGAAAATAGGGGTTGGGGGGATTGAATAGCTATAGTATGATGTTAAATGAGTTGAGTAAGATGAGTAGTGTTGAGCATAAGGCTAACATGATTTATCTTTATCACAGTTTGATTTGGGATTAATTAATGAGTGAATGTCTAGATGGAATTGTGGGAATGCATGGTTTATAATTGTGATTGGAAATCTGGGCCTGGCTAAGGTATATGAGGATTAAATGGGTCTTGTGATGACTGAATTCTTGGTTGGGTTTGGGGTAAAGAGTTATAGTTGGGTACCTGAATGTTAAAAATATTCTTTATTAAGGGGTATTCTAGTTTTGGGTTTATTTATGGTAATAGTAGGTTGCTTTTTAGGAGATATTATGGCACTGGTTGATTGATTAAGTAGTCTTATCAGTTCTTTAAGTTTGCGTTAATATGATAACTGGAATTAGGTTTTGGTGAGTGACTGGATAATTGGACTTGTGGGTATGGTTAGCCTAAGGTTAAATGTGGGAGTAGTGGGGGGATGGGAATTGGGGGTAGGGGAATGGAGTGAACCTGTGCATAGTGAGAGTGAAGGGAGCGGGTTGAGCCTGGAGTTTCTAGAGTATGCGAGAGCAAACAACAGTCAGTAGTTATGGAGCAGGATAAGATCGTGCATGTTTAGAATAGCTATGCCAGAGACTTAGAATTCTAAATTCAGACTAATGTAAGGTTTTACAAAAACATTAAGAAAGCATTTTACTAGAGGGCAACAAGTTAAAGGTAATGGGATGATTTGTAAGGGAGTAGCAGTAATTAAGCAGCAGTCATCCCTGCTGGGGTACTCACTATTACAGTAGACTAATTCTTTCTAGCAGTGGCAGAGATAGTGTTTTAAAAAATGAGACTGCTTGACTTATGGATTAAATTAGGCACAAGTGTGCACGTACTTTGGTTATCCTGGACTGTCTCTTAGTATGTTCTTTAAGCAAAAGAATCTGTGGTTTTGTGGTTCCCTGTTGTTTTAAGTAGAGACCGAGCGTTAGTGAAACCGAGCGTTAGTGAAGGAAGGGGTAGCCCAGCAGGGAGTCAAAGATGGAGGGTATAGATGGTTATTCTGGACTGTCTGTTAGTACGTTCTTTAAGCAGAAGAGTCCTCAGTTTCCTGGTTCCCTGTAGTGTGTTTTAAGTAGGTACTGTGCATTAGTGAAGGAAGGGATAGCCCATCAGGGAGTCAAAGATAATGGAGGGTATATTGAAGGAGCACTCAAACGCCGAGTGAGAAGACAAGCTGCAACACTGAAAATTAAATAAATTTATTTAATTAAAATAAATATGCGAAAGCATTTCTTTAAGTCAGTATGCAAACAGTGAATGGTTTGCATCAGAAAGTAAAAATAAAGCATTTGCAAAGATTGTTAATGGTTGGAAAAATCTATTTAATATTTAAAATTATGTCTTATAGCTAAAGTTAAGTTGTGCCATCTGTGTATCTGACTTTTAAGTAAAATAAGTACAGTTGTGAAAGATGAGCTTAAATGTTTGAATGATCACTGCTGCAGTAGTCTCGGCTATATGGGTTATATCCTGCCAAAGATATAACAGCCAGACAGCTTGCAAAGCTTCAGAGCACCTTCCATGCCCCCAAACTGTCAAGCAGATTGAGCTGTGTTGACTAAAAACAAGTTTGGGAGAGAAGCATTTCAGATCTCTACTGTCACTGTAGAGTACGCTACTTTAAGGCTTGAGAGAATAGACAGTCAGCTTGTGCTTTTCTTAGCTGGGCAGATAAGTTCCCTTTGGGGAAAATCTTTCATTTTTTTATTTTTTTACTGATGTTTTATACCTTTCCGCTTCATGAAAGTTATTTTTAAATTAATAGTGTTGTGTTTTAATGGATTGTCTCGAGACTGTTACGTATTTTTAAAAGGAGCACTCATTTCAGTCTGTTTAAAAGTAGTGTTAACTAACTGATAAAATGTTTCTGTGGAGAAATTGTTTATTTTTTTCATTGTGGGGCTGCCATAGTGTTTGAAAGTGCGTTTTACTCTGTTTTTCTGTATATTAAAAGAAAAATAAAGAAACATTTTTATTTTGTACTGGTAGTTTTACCAGCATTGTTGCTTGTTTCCCCATGATAGAGGCACTATTTTCCACTCGACCAAGTTTCTTTTGATCCACCTGCATGAATTGAAAAGAAAAGTTTAAAAAATTGATGTGGACCCAGGCAATGGCAAATTCTGGATCCATTGTCAAAGTCTGATGCCAGTTCTTTTCTTGTTGATTGGGACCCAGCATAAGGAGAGGCCATTGAAGATGAAAGCCATAGTTTACCAGCAAGTTCCTCTCCCTAAGCCCTCTGCTGTGGTGCTGGCTGTATCTCATCTTCTCACCTAATGCCTTCCCATCCTAAATCTTCCTTACAACAAGAGCCAGGCCGACCTGCCTTAGTCCTGATTGCTTTCCTTCCATAACATCTGAGCAGACAAGGCTAGTGCTTCCCATACCTTTCTTATCACAACCCCCCTCCCCTCCTGTTGACTGTGAGAAATTGGCCAAAGTCATAATTGAAGTGAAAGGCAAAGTATGTTTCAGCCTGTCCAATCTCTTCGGCTAAGGATCATTGAGAGATTGTCTGAGTATGTTTTATAAGCTTACTCAATACCAGCCTGTTTTTATTTACCAGTGCTTTTTTCAGCGATGCCATTTCCCAGAGTGGTAACAGAGCCCCGCAGCTTGGGAGTGTACCCCCATCACCCTTGATGTAACTTTTCTCCGACCATTGAATTCAGTGCCATTACAACCACTGGCCCAATATACGATAGCTATACACAGTCACTTTACCTATGCCAGCCCCTTATATTCTGCCCACTCATTGTCAGTAGTAAAGGCCTACATTGCTACTGTACTTTCAGCACTAACTTTCTCATTGCTGATCCTTCAAGCAGTTAAGCTTTCTCTTGTGGTTTCATGCTCTTGAGAGAGACATGCCATATTATGTGACATCCGTTAATAGAGAAAACTGTGACAGTGAAGATTTTGCTGACACTAGTGCAAATGCCAGTGGCCCAAACCTAGTACATCTTAATGTCCGCTCAACCCAGGGTGATGCCAGCAAGGACCCAGTCAGTGTTAGTTGTACAATTTGAATATTTGTGCCTTTTAAGACTACCCAGGTAGTAGAGAGACAACCCACTCAGGCAAGTCTGCACCAATTTCTCCAACCTAAAAAGGCACTTTTAAGAGACCTTCAGTCTCCTAACAGTCACAGGAACCATCCCTCCTAAAACATGGAAAGGCCTTAGAAAAGTCACCAACAACAACCTTAAATTTGGTGAATACTTGCACACGATGCAGGAGAAAAGGAGATGACATTGCCACTGCCACTGACCCTATCTTATTTCCAAGGAGGTTACAGCAACCTTGCCATTCATCTGCACAAGGTTGAAGGTTGGCATGATGATTAAGGTGTTTACCTCAGAAACACAAAGTACAGGGTTTGATTCTTACCTTTGAAGAAAATTGTCTAGGCTTAAAATGGCCACAACAGCAGTTCGCCTAGTACTTGCCTATGAATCTGTGGACAGTCATTTTAGGAGACTCCCCCTTCCCCTTGATGGATATTTTATGTGATGCTTTGGAACTGTGTAACCATTTTAATGTCGGGACCTGCTACAGTGAGTCCCAAAACATAGAGACCGAATGGCCAAAAAATAGGCTTGCATATATTAAGTTCAAGATGGCCATTCCTCAGAATTTTCTCTTTTTCTCCGAGGTGTGGTGATCTTGGAGTTGGTTTATATAAGTTTGGAGGGCTTGCCACCCATATTACGGAGGTGGAGAGGGGCTTGCCCCTTGCAAAAGAAAAGTTTACAGGAGAAGAATGATCTTCAAGATTCACTCTTCTTTGAGATTTTCAGTCTTTTTTTTTTTTTTTTTTACTTGTCAGTACTTGGCACTTCAAGTGCCAACATTTCAGTATGGAGCCTTGGAACTCCTCCCTCAGAGTGACTAGTTTTGCAGAGGAATTCAAAGTGATGGTCTTCAATTCCCTTTTTACTGGACCACATTGGTTAATTCATAATGTAGAAAAATCCGAAACTCTAACAGAAGAGAGACATCCAAAAAAGTCTCATGGAATAAAGACGTTTTTTCTAACTAGTGGTAAAGAACAGAGGGGACCTCAGACTCTTTTTGTATGTGAGAGAAATCGTCTCATTTACAAAGAAAAGTTTAGAATGGTCTTTGTGTAAATTAAATTATCTAGACTGCACATTCCACATGTGGTTTTTATGGTTAAAATGTCTCTTGAGTGATACCTACAATACACAATGAATTTCTGGGACTTTGTCTTTTCTAAAAAGGTTTCAAGCCTGCAAGCACTGCTGGTGATTCCCTGCTAGATTTTCCCACCCACTGTGCCCTGTTTGTTGATCTGCCTTTTAAACCTGGTGATTTTAACATGCCCATCCCTACTGTTAATAATCTCCTCCTTTTTCTACACTACTGTTGATAACTTGAATTATGTATTTGCCTTTCCTTGTGCTTATATTAAAAAAGTGAATTTTGCCTCATTATTGTCTGTTCTACTGATTTACTTGCTCTGAATTCATTATCTAGCTAGCTGTTAGATAAAGTGGTGTATTTTTACACTCTAGCAAGCACTTATTTTTACATCAAGAGGTCAGTGGATTTTCCATCTAGTGCACTGACAGGTAGCCTGGTCTGTTTAGGTTGGAGAGAAGCTTGAGATTTCTGCATGTAGTTTTATTGGCTGGAGGGCTTATTAATCAGCTTATTGTGTTTTAATGTCTTTATAAATTTAGTACAGTTGAGTGGCTCCTGGCTGATTTGTGCAAAACAAAGTCCTTTTATTGAATAATTACACTTTTATAAGCTGTTTAAAGTACACTGCTCTATCTATATCTTAGTTTTTTTTATGGTAGCATTTCACTCCAGACACTCCTTTACTGTGCTTTTACATGAAGAAGACTGGGTGTATTCGTCTAGTGTCAGTAAGTGTTTACCTGGTCTGTCTGAGCTGGGAAACACACACAAGGATTAAGTATTTGTTTGCACTTCTCTTACATACTGTGACTGTAAAATTTTAAAAGTTAAAATAAAATAAAAAAATACTGTGCTGTCTGCTACTGTTTTAAGTAGTTAATTGTACTGCATTACATTGTATCTGTTAGTTGTAGGACTGTTGTAGGTAGTTTGTGTAGTCAACACTTGGGATTCAAACCAGATATTCTACATTAAGAAGGTGTTGTCTGCACCCTTGTGGCAGAACTGTGCTGATCTAACCTGTCTGAGTTGGGGATTGCCGGTGGAAGGCTTATGTGCTTTCCTGATTGGTAGTTAGCTTAAAATTATTTATCTTTGCTTGTATTTAAGCCTTGCTTTTCTGCAGGGTTGCTATTCACACAGAGGTGGTTAGCAGTGCCCTGTACAGACACAAAAGCCTAGAAGCTCAGATCTGAAGTAGTTTACTTCATTTGGTCTTCAACCTGTGGGTTTCGGATCCGTGCCGGCAACTTTACTAGCATCAGCTCAGAGCTCCAAACTCCTCCCCATTACCCATAATACACCTCCACTGGTTTCCATCCCCCAGATCTTGTTTGCTGCAAATAGCTTTAGCATCGTGCCTCTTGAGCTCCAACTTAGTCAAGTAGGTAAAACCTCTTATAGTATCCTTTTTCTTCAGATATTTGTGAGTTAGTGTTAGTATAGATCCCCTTTCTCCTCCCCTCACTTGGTGCGATTAGTTTTAGAGTTTTAGGTTAGTTAGAGTAGTTTGTACCGTTGTGCCCCTCCCCCTCTGTGTTTTTCTGTATGTGAGTGTGGTGAGTTGGTGGGTGTGTGTGTGCGCCAGTTAGAAAAAAAACTGCTTGTTTTTATTAGGTTATCTTTCTACTAAATAGTATGGCTGAAAAGCTTGTTTTCAAGCGTTGCACAGAGTGTAGCCATAAATTATCCCCTGTGGATGGCCACACTTTGTGTGTTTTGTGCGTGGGTGTGGCCCATCTTAGTTTAGACTGCAGCATATGTGCAGGCTTCAACCCCCATGCTTTAAAAGATAGGAAGGCAAAGTTGGCCCTCAAAGGCTTTCTTCCCCCTTCAAAACCTATTTCCTCGTCTCCAGCTTCGGTCACAGCAGCTGCTGTGGCCGCCTCTCCTTCCTCTGGCTTCTCCTCCCTCCCAGGCTGGGATTCAACCTCCTGTACCAAAGCCTGTGGTAGCGGAGCAGAAAAGAGGTAGAGAGAATGAGAGAGAGTCAAAGGCGAGGGAAAAGTGAAAGAGGTCTCCGGACCTCGCTTCACCTATGAAGACGCCACGGATCCATGACTCCTCTCGGCTCTGATCTCCGAGGTTCTCCCTGGAGCCGGAGGAAACACGTCCAGCTTCTCGGGTCTCGGTACCGTGGCCTTGTCGCGGTCCACCCGGTCCTTGTCTGACATGGATCTGGTTAAAATGATGATGAGGTTTATCCGTACCCAGATCCAGATGGGGGTCTTGCCAGCCTCCACTCCCTTGGGGGGGGGGGGTTGCTTCCTTTTTTCCAGCCTATATCTCCTTCTCCGATCCAACCTTCAGGTTCGGAGTATTCGAATACGAGGTTGGCTTTGGTCAGGGGGTCGGTGCTGACGGTACCTGCTTCCTCGATGCCGACAGCTGCTTGGAGATTTTTCGGATCTGACCAGCTCGGATCCGAGCCGTTCTCTGAGCTGGAGCTTGGGTTTCAAATCTGAGGGAGTGGAACCTTTTTCTTCGGCTGTGACTTTGTCGGGTCAGGTTCCCTCCCTTGGAGTTCCGTCCACCTCGGGCCCGGCTCCAATTCTCTCGTTGAACCCGGCGAGACCGACCTCCTTATTGGTTTCTCAGGAAGTTTGCTCTCCTTTGGTGTTCGACGTGGCAGAAAGGGTTCTCTCCACTGGATTGAGACCCCCTGACTGCCCACTCGAACTCCACCCAGACCCCTTCGGCTCTTTCTATGGTCCCCATCGTTTTTACCACGGGGACAGCCTGTGCTTGAAGAGCCCCAGATGGTCCCCCCCCCCCGAGGAACAAGTTACTTGCGAGCTTCCCCTGGAGAGCCCCACCGGAGAGGTACTTCACAAGCATACGTGCAAGAGGAGGCACTTGGACTCCCACCCCTGAGTCCCTCACTGAGGACACGGACTTGGATGATGGAGAAGGTTCCCCTAAGTTATCTCCCGAGGATGTCTCCTTTGGAGACATCATGGAAATCTTGCGCCAATGGGGAGGTTGGTCTGCCCCCAAACCTTCTTCTGAATAGTCCATGTTCCTAGAGGCTTTCGGCACAGGCCCATCTACTTCCTGGGTGTTCGCTCCCACAGATCCTTTGGTGGATCTGGTCACCTCGCGGGCATGGAAGGAACCGGACACCATGGAACCTCTTTCAAAAAGACCAGATAAGATCTTAAGCCCCCCCCCCCATAGACAGACCATCATGGAACAAGGGCTCCCCCATAGACACCATGGTGGTAGCAGCAGCCAGTAAAAAGGAACTTGCTCAGGAGAGTTCCTCGGTCCATCCTCTTGACAGAGAGTCGCGGATGATGAACTGCCTAGGGAATCGGGTTTACGCTTCAGCCACCTTTTCTATTAAGGCGCTGAACTACCTGGCCCATGTCACAAGACTCCAACGCGACCTGGTAAAGGAGCTGGAGGAGTCCCCCCCCCCTCAAGTCCATGTCACAGGAGGACAAGGCTTCGTTCTCTGCGAGGATGGCCACTTTAAAAGCAGTATCTAACACATCCATGTGACTCCTTTCACATGCAATGGAAGGAGCGGCTGGGTCTGGCGTGTCCATGAGGTGTAACTCCTGGCTCTTGTTATGTCAATTTTCTGAATCCTTCATGGTTTCCTTTGCCAATGTCCCTTATGACGGCTCTACACTCTTTGGTAAGACTGTCAGAGACATTAGTCCAGAGTGAGAAGGATGGGAAGACGCCATCTGCCATCGGGATCCACTTTTCTAACCCTCAAAGGTCCTTTTCCCAGAACCAGAGAGGACAAAAGAAGATGTGGTTCCGGAAGTCACAGTATTCCCAGGACACTCAGGGCTCTTCAGAGGCAGAGGGGGACAGAACGGATGCTGGCCCAGAGGCAAAGGGGGATCAAAGGAACTTTGGGTCTCAGGAACCTTTCTCGGACAGACCCGGGCAGCAGTCATGAGAGGTTGCCCGACTGCTCTACTCTGGAGGCAGTCGGGTGGGATGATTGTCCTTGCACTTAGCAGTGTGGGAGTCCATAACAACGGACCGCTGGGTGCTTCAAATCTCCCAGACCCCTTCCAGATGTACCACCCACGCAAAGGGAGGCAGCAGCACAGGAAATTTCCAAGCTGCTAGGAAAACGAGCCATCAAAACCGTTCCCCCCAGATCAGTCCGAATCGGGCTTTTACTCCAGGCTTTTTTTGATGCCAAAGAAAACGAGGGACTTAAGGCCTATTCTGGACCTCTCTACCCTGAACCTGTCAGTTACCAAAGGGACGTTCTGGATGGTCACATTACAGTCCATCATGCCATACCTGCAAGAGAGCAACTGGATGTGCTCGTTAGATATCCAGGATGCTTACTGTCACATAAAAATGCACAGAAGTTCCAGGAGGTTCCTCCACTTCCGGCTAGGAGTCTATCATTACCAGTTTTGAGCCCTACCATTTGGTTTCACCACAGCCCTCCAGGGTGTTTACCAAAGTGATGCTGTGGTAGCAGCTCACCTGAGGCTTCAGGGGGATTCAGATCTATCCATACCTTGATGATTAGCTCCTCTCTGCTCCCACCAGGTGTCTACTCTCCCAAACCAGGGTTTATTTCATGACTCTTGCTCTGCGTTTGGGGATCACAGTCAATGCATGCAAATCTCTCCTAGATCATGTACAGTTGATAGACTACATTGGTGCCAGGATAGATGCTCTTCAGTGCAAAATATTCCTGACCTCGGAGAGAGTTCAAAACCTGAGGATGCACGTCCCTCTGATCTACCACGTTCAACTCCCAATGCCGGAATTGGTGTTGAGGGCCATAGGCTCGATGGCGGCGACCATAACTCTTCTCCCATGTGCTCGGTTACACATGGGAATTCTACAGTGGACTCTAGCTGTCCAATGGTCCCTGTTGGAACTGCCATTGACATATCCAGTGCAACTCTGTAGAGTCTGTCGGTCATCCCTAATATGGTGGGTGTCCTCTCTGGACATTTTGGAGGGATGACCTTTTGTTCCAACCCTGGCCCAAACCACCGTGACCATGGATGCCTTGTTCGGGCAGGACAGTCCAAGGCCTGTTGTCCCCCATAGAGACCAGTTTGCTCATAAATGTCCTAGAGATGAGGGCAGTCCTTCTACCGTTGCAGGCCATTCATGCCTTGCTTCCTCTGGGGATGATTGCTGTTCAGTCAGAAAACATGTCAATAGTCTGGTATATCAACAAACAGGGAGGGACCAGATCTTACCCCCTTTGTCTCAAGGCCATGAGAGTGTGGGAATGGGCGAGCTCCACCAGTCGCTTTCTCATCGCAATGCACATTCTGGGATGGTCCAACATCCTAGCGGACAGGCTAAGTCAGACCATTCTGATGCCTTATGAGTGGTCTCTGAATCTGTCAGTAGCGGAACAGATCTTCAGCAAGTGGGGTCAACCTTGCTGCAATCTCTTCGCATTTTCTTCCAATGCGAAGTGCAGCAAGTTTTTCACTCTGAACCCCCTACCGGGGGAGTCCCCCAGAGATGCTCTAGTTCATGCTTGGCCTCCCGGTTTTCTGTATGCTTACCCCCCACTCTCATTCCAAGGTTTCTACAGAAAGCTCGTTGACTGGGGAGCAAAGTGATCCTCATTGCCCCTTTCTGGCCTTGCCAGGTATGGTTTCCCTTCCTTTGTTTTCACCTTCTGGCTCCGCCTTGGATCCTAGATCCCATTCAGGATTTAATTCACATCCTTCGGGGGTGCCTCATCTGAATCTGGACAGCCTGAAGCTCACAGCTCGACTGCTCAGGTTCCCATGATTGCTAGGACTCCTGGACTATCCTCCTCAGATCTATTTTGGTGGCTGCTCATAAGTCTTTGACCAGGAAGGTTTATCGCGGCAAGTGGAAACGTTTTTCCCTTTGGGTGTCTCAGAGGAGTTTAGACCCTTTCATGGCTCCTATTTCCACCATTCTTGATTTTCTAGCTGATACTTTTCAACACGGAGCTAGTTCTTATACTGTCAAAGTTAATTTGGCTGCCATCTCTCATTTTCATGTGGGCGGGAATTCTGCCTCTTTTGCCTCTTCCAGACTGTGTAAGGCTTTTATCAAAGGAACCTTTTTGTTACGCCCCCCCGGTCAAAGATCCTGTTCCCCATAGGACCTTACTATGGTTCTTCAGGCGTTGGTCGCTCCGCCTTTCGAGCCTGCCAGAACTGCAGATCTAAAATTTCTATCTTGGAAAACAGCTTTTCTGGTGGCTATTACTTCTACATAAAGGGTTTCAAAATGACAGGCCTTGTCCATCAAAATTGCTTACATGATTTTTCAGAAAGATAGGGTTTCCATTCGAACCAATCCATCCTTTCTTCCTAAGGTGGCATCACCAGTCAATATCAATCCAGACCATCAATTTGCCTGTGTTTTTTCCTAATTTTACTAACAAGATGGAATACAAACTCCACATATTGGATGTTCATAGGCAGTTACGATCCTATTTACACAGGAGAAAAAATTTCTGTAAATCTGATCAGTTGTTTGTATCCTTCTGTAAACCTTTTTTGGGGAAACACAAACAACCAAACCAAAAACCACCTCAATAGGCAAAAATAGTAAAATGAAAAAAAGGCTTCCACCACAACGAAAAGTTCAATGAAATTCTTTTAAAATGTAGGCTTTAATAAAACGAAGAAATAAAAAGCACAAATTGTCTGTTTTGACCTGCAATTTGAACAGCACAATTTGTTCTTTTTATTTCTTCATTTTATTAAAGCCTAATTTTAATAGAATTTCTCAGTGAACTTTTTGTTGTGGTGGAAGCCTTTTTTTCATTTTACTACTTTTTGGGGAAACCATCTCCAAGGTCACTATAGCTAGATGGATTTTTTCATGCATCCTGCAGGTCTATAAGGACAGAGGCATGTCTCCTCCAGGTCAGATGAAAGCTCATTCCACTAGGTCCATGGCTACATCTGCAGCCTTTTGGTCTAGAGTGTCTTTGGATGATATTTGTTCTGCATCTACTTGGTCCTCATCTTATATGTTTATTTCTCATTACAAATTGGATTTGACTTCCAGAAGGAGAGCATCCTTTGGTTCCGCAGTGCTCAGGAATATCCGTCCATGTGTGCCTCCCAGGAGTTCAGTAGATGGGGAATCTGTCCCACAGGTTGAAGATCAAATGAAGTAAACTACTTCAGATAAAGAAGTTATGTACTCACCATAACGTTCCATCTGAGTAGTTGTACTTAATTTGTCTTCAACCGTCCCTCCCTACTTCCCCCAGATCTTTGGCATATGATCAGCCTATGGGCTGCAGTATAGATCACAAGTAAATTTTTTCAGGTTGGGTTCTCAGTATAAGGTTTAGCAAACTCGATCTAGGGATGGAAGGCAATGGAGGTGTATTATGGGTAAGGGGAGGAGTTAGGAGCTCGAAGCTGATGCTAGTAAAGTTGCCGGCTCGGATCCAATACGGATCCGTAACCCACAGGTTGAAGACAAATGAAGTACAACTACTCAGATGGAACATTATGGTGAACTGTCAGTGAAACCCTTCCAAGCTTTTCTGCTGCTCTAGGAGCAACTCAGTTGTGCACTGAGCAGTGTTGACTTATTGATCATTCTTAACCTACACAAAGTATAGGTCCCTCTTTTAGTCTTGACACTGCAAGCACAGTCATGTCACATTAACCCATTCCCTTCCCTAATACAACATATAGTAAGAGCCTGCTCTCATGGACTGGCAGATGTTCTTCATGTTTTACTGTTGCAGTCATCACATTTGGGTTATCCTTACCAGGGTAGCCCTTGGCCAGCCCAAATACCAGAGGCTTAGTATTTCTGCGTCAGTTGCTGTCACTTCAGGACTGACATTAGGTTGTCAGTAGTATAAAATAAGGCAGAAGACGCCATTACTTCGGTCTTTATTGCCGAGGAGCTTGAACAGAAGCAGTTCGCACGAGTGCCGGTTGGCCGCTACCTGAGTTTCGTCTTACGAATTGAAGCTGAAGTCTTCTAAAGCTAAGTACCCCATTGGGGATCCTTTTTTCTTGCTCTTACCGATGTCAGAAAAAGTTAACAATTGTCTCGCCTGTAGAAATCAAATACCACACCGAGACTTTCATTCATACTGCGTCACTTGCTTAGGCCCAGACCATGACGTCCCTCGCTGTCACTTTTGTGCTTTGTGTAACACCAGAACTATACTTCATCGGGCCCTTATTGTAGCTAAATATTTTCGCTTACAGTCCTCGAATTCCAGTATGGCTTCGGTAAGCCATCCGACATCATATCTTCCGAAACAAACGTAAGGATAAAGACAGAGACAGACTGCACAGGTCCAAACCTACCAACAACGCTTCCATTAAGCTAGTTGTCAGTTTTCCGGTCCTCAGTGAAGTGATTTTGCAGCCCCTGATGCCCGCTTCTGTGGATTTGCAGGCTGCTACTGAGACCCTTTCTGAGTCCTGTATGCCGCAAAACTCTTCAACTAAGGATCCTCTGGTTGTCTCTACCTTGGATGGGTCCGGAGCCGCTGAGCAGTCACCGGCTTCCATGGAAGTACTTTGCTCCACTGATTTTCGACACAAACCAATGACTTCTTTTGCGTCTACCGTTCTTTCAAAAACTACCAAGTTTTTAAGGCCCAGGGTATGAACCACACCCAAGAAACTGATGACCCTATCTCAGGCACCTGCTTTCTTGCCTCAGTCTCAAATGCTTAAAATGGCAGAAGACCTCAGCATGCTGATCAGGGGAAGCCAAGCTACCCCTTCCAAAAGAAAAAGAAATCTGTCCCGTATAGTTTTATCTCTACAGGAGTCTGATCACTCTGATGCATCTGAATATGAAGACATGCAACCCCTCTGAGGAATTTGATGCAGAGGAATCCATTCCTTCAATCTCTTCACCCGAGGACTTTTCCGTTGGGGAAAAACCCTTCATACCTTAAGGGAGCATTTCCAATGGGAATGTCAGGATAACCCTCAGTCTAAAAAGAGACTCAGAGAATTCTTAGGTCTTCCACACCACAGACCCCTGGCCATTCCCCCAGTCCTGGATGTTGTGGACGATATTTTCATGGAATCCAGTTTGAGTCCGGACACCCTCCCTCCTGCTCCCAGAAAACCTGATGGGTATTAGAGTCCCCGACTCTCACAAATTTATTTTCAAAAATCTTACTGCTGACCCTGAGGTAATTTTTCAGGGGCCTAAAGGAATTAAAGCAGCCTCTGCTAAGAATCCCACCTCCTCAAATAGGGATTCCCGAGCATTAGACAGATGGGGTAGAAAAGTATACACCTCTGCTACTCTTGCTATCAGAGCACTAAATTGTCAGTTCCATATGCTAAAATTTCAGCAACATACCATGGAACTCCTCAAACAAAAAGTGTCTTCCTTTCCTGATTGTGCAGAATCTAAAGAGTTACAAGAGTTAATGCATTCTGCAAGTCAAGTAACTAAGCACACCTTACACTGTGGCTTTGATGCCCTAGAATCTTCTTGCAGGGCAGCGGTCACCGGTTCTGTCCTTAGAAGGCATGCTTGGCTTGAACAGCCCTTGCCAGACCATGTCAAATCTAAATTATTGGATGCACCCTTGCACAGAGACAACTTATTTGGCACCAAGGCAGAGGAGGTCTTAAACAAGATGGAAGAAAAAGCTAAATATATGCAGACAGTTAAGGATTTCCTACAGGTCCAGCAAGCATTGCCCCTCCAAGCACTGGTCCTTTCCTGCCAGGTCAGTTCAGCCCAGACCCCAGGGAAGCGAACCCCCCCCCCCCAGACAGCAGCCACAGGGAATGCAGACATCAAAGCAGTGGAGTTCCTCCACTTCAAAACCAGGAAGTTCAAAGCCACCCCCTCATGGTAATGACTCACAATGACTCTCCTCCCCCACCCCTTCCTTCTGTCCACCTGCGCTTGCTCCTAGGAAGAAAACTCTCCTTCTATGCAAGCAACAGGGCCAAAATTACCAATGACCGCTGGGTTCTCAACATAGTGTCCCAGGGATACAAATTTTCTTTCCACACTCTTCCATCCCCAAAAGTGTTCCCAGATCTACCTCCAAACCAGTGGGCAGAGGTGAAAAAGCAAGTCCTTTCCCTTCTCTCTATGAGGGCAATAGAGCACATTCCTACAGAACAGATAGGCCAAGGTTTCAACTCCAGACTTTTTCTGGTACTCAGAAAAGAGGGCACCTGGTGCCCCATCCTCACTCTATCCCTTCTAAACACCTTCTTGGCGATACCAAAATTCAAAATGCTCACCCTCCAGCAACTGCTGCCCATGTTCTCCAAGAATGCTTGGCTAGCCACCCTAGACCTAAAAGAGGCCTACCTCCACCTTCCCATCAGGGAGTCATGCAGGAAATATCTACGTTTCAGGGCAGGATCTCTGCATTTTTGGTTCTCTGCGCTTCCCTTTGGCTTCTCTACTGCTTCCAGAGTTTTTACAAAATGTCTGGCTCCCGCCATTGCCTTTTGCAGACAAAGGAATTTCCAAATTTACCCATACTTAGATGACTGCCTATTTCAGGCAGTCAGGAAAAGCTGCTCAAGCACCTGGCCTTTGTAAAGTCCCTACTGACCTCCCTAGAATACACTATCAATGAAAAGAAATCCAAACTAGTACCCACCCAAAGGATTATATTCCTTGGAGCAAGCCTGGACACAACATCCCAGATGGCATTCTTTACACCAGGAAAGCAAACTTGCCTAACAGCCTACTTCTCTCAACTAGCCACCAGACCCCACTTATTTGCAAGGAAAATCCTGCAAGCTCCGGGGTTCATGGCATCTTGCATTCTACTCATTCCATATGCCAGACTGCATATGAGGAAACTTCAATGGTACCTAAAAAGCCTTTGATGTCAACACTCTCAAGACCTGGAAACTCTTATACCAGTGATACCTTGTCTAAGGAAAGATTTTCTTTGGTGGGCAGCAGCATGCTCCCACAACAAGGGCCTACCCTTTTGACCACCCCCTGTCGCTCAGACCCTCACCACAGATGCATCAGACTATGCCTGGGGTGCACACCTACACGGCAGGTGCATACAGGGCCAGTGAAGCCTACAGCAAGTCCATCTGCACATCAACCAAAAAGAGATGTTAGCTGTCTAGCATGCATTGACAACTTTCAGGCCCCTTCTCTCCCCAGGGGCTCTCCTGATCAAAACAGACAACACCACTGTGATGTGGTATATCAGCAAGCAGGGAGGGACTCTGTCCTACCCTCTATGCAGGCTGGCCATGACCCTTTGGCACGCAGCCTCTGCCATAGAACTCCACCTGTTAGCACAATTCCTGTCAGGTTCAGTAAACTCTCTGCAGACCACTTAAGCAGAAATCTTCTGGACCCACACGAGTGGCAGCTAGACCAAAGAACTATCATCCTAATAACTCAGAAACAGGGCACCCCAAAGGCCGACCACTTTGCCTTTCACACCAACCATCAGCTCAGCAAGTTCTGCACCAGGGAGCATCGCTGCATGGCTTGGAAAGTGTATGCCCTATCCTTCCCCTGCGTCAATCTCTCGGTCTATGCATTTCCCCCACTAACTCTCATCACCAGGGTACTACTCAAAATAAGGGAGGAAAAAACAAGGACAACTCTGATTGCTCTAGACTGACCTCGCCAGCACTGGTTCCCACTGCTACGCAGCCTGTCCCCATGGCATTTCCCTCAGACCCCAACCCTACTGACCCAGAGGGAAGGAGAATTCATGCATCCCCAATTGCAGACCCTCAATTTGGCAGCCTAGCTTATTCCCTGACCACTGATCAATCTGCCAATCTCAGTAAACAGTTTCTAGATGTTATACTTGAGGCTAGATGCCCTAGCACTAGAAAGTCTTATGCTGATAAATGGAAAAGGTTCTGCACCTAGATCCAGACTAAGGGAGCCGATATGGCACAGCCCTCCCTACCTCTCATCCTGGATTACCTAGCTGACCTGCTACACAATGGTCTCTCTTTTTCCTGTATTAAAATTCATGCATCTGCTATCTTGCTCGTTTCACACTGTGCACCCCCTTTTCTCACAACCTCTGATCAAACAATTCCTAAGAGGGGTAACAACTTGAAGCCACCCAGAAGAGTACCTTCCCCAGCTTGGGACCTAAACTTTGTGGAAAAGCTCACCCTGCCTCCCTTTGAACCAGCATCTTCAGCAGAGTTAGTTTCTCTCCTGGAAGACAGCTTTTCTTTTGGCCATCACTTCAGCCAGAAGAGTCTCTGAGCTGCAAGCACTCATGGCTGTAGAGTCCATCATCTTTCATGCGGACAGGCTGTCCCTCAGGGCTAACCCATCCTTCATGCCCAAAGTGGTGTCCAGTGTGGCTCTCAACCGATCCATTCATTTGCCCACCTTTTTCCCTAACCCACAAAACAATGGGGAAAAGATCCTGCACTCTCTAGATGTGCGCAGACAACTCAGATTCTATCTGGACAGGACTAAATCATTCAGAAAGACTGATCAATTACTGGTCAGCTTTGCGGAAGAGGGCAACGCCATCTCCAAACAAACCATTTCCAAATGGATAGCACACTGCATCCATATCTGTTGCAAGCAATATGGTAAACTTCCCCCTAAAGGGGGTCAGGACTCACTCTACCAGAGCAGCCTCCATCTCTGCAGCTTTCCTCAGAGGAGTCCCCACCAGGGACATCCTGGAGGCTGCCACCTGGTCATCTGTTCACACTTTCACCAAGCATTGCCAACTGCCTTTCTTCTCCAAATCCAGGGCAGGCTTTTCCACTGCAGTCTTGCAGGGCATCCTAGCCAGCCCCTAGTCTCCTTGACTGCCTCCACCCTTTTCCTCAGCTTTGGGAGTCAACCCATATGTGATGACTGCAGCAGTGAAACACGAAGAACATAGTACAGTTGTGTGCACTTACCATAAATGTAGATGTTCGCGTGTATTCACTATTGCAGTCCTGGTTTCCCTCCCTCCACCCCCCTCTTCTTTCTCACTATCTCCTTACAAGGAACCTTTTGGTATTTACTTTCTACTGGTGGGGTTCTTCCACTATATCCTGGCTACCACTTGTGGGCTTCTGACAGGGTAAGAAAAACTGATGTAATGGCATTGGCTGCCTTACCTTATACTACTGAAAACCTGACGTCAGTCCTGAAGCGACAGCAACCTTCTCAGAAATACTAAGCCTCTGGTATTCAGGCTGGCCGAGGGCTACCCTGGCAGGATAACCCAAATGTGAAGACTGCAGCAGTGAATACACTCGAACATCTACATCTATGGTAAGTGTACACAACTGTACTTTTCCCATCATCTTTCTGGCCAGCCTGATAGACATGGGCATCCTGAGGCAGTGTAGCAATTGTCTCATGTATACTGACAACCACATAATCCTGAAACATGCAAATACTTTGTGAGGGATGCAGTTACACTATGAAATTAGAGGCAAGACTCTCACATAAGGACAAATCAAATGCCAAACAGGTTGTCAGCACACACACACACATCCTACACAAAATAAGGACATAACACACAAACCCACATATTTGGAGGTCTTCACTAATTTACCAAAAGATCAGAGGCCTCCCAAACGGAAACCGCTTACACACATAATACAAAAACAAACCACAACACATAATGACACAGTGTCTAAACAAATAAGCCCTTAAAGTAACACCACAAAACCTAATGTATTGATTATAGGGGACTCCATTGTGAGGCACACACGTTCCTCTTACCAGGCTGAATAAGGAGTGGGTTACAGTTAGCTGCCTTTCAAGTGCCAGGATCTGTGAAGTCACACAAGCACTAATGTCACTCATCCGTAAGTACTAGTATGACTCCGTCATAGTCCACGTGGAGTTGAATGATTGGAGACGTACCTCACTGGACTGTATGAAGAGAGACATGACTGAGCTCTCAGATTGTCACAGGGAGGTACAAGTCTAGCCTTAAGAAGCATTCTACCTTCTCCAAGGATGATGCCACAATACAAACAAAAAATGATTTGACTTTAACAATTGGCTTAGCTTTTGGTGTCAGTCCAAGGGGATCAGCTGTCTGTCAGGCTGGGAAGACATGGTCACAGGACACGCTGCTTTGCTAGAGATTGTCTGCACCTGTTTCTCCTGTAGGCTTTTGGATACTGGGAGAGGCATTAGCCACTCCTCTTGTGCCTTTTTTAGGCAGTATCAAAATAACCAACCTTCCAACATAAAATCCTCTCTAGATAAACTCTGTGTACTGCTGCTTAATGCTAGGAGTCTAAACAAGAAACTACACTCCCTGGAAGCACTCCTTACTTTGGAAGGTGCTGAAGTCTGTGCAGTCACAGTGACATGGTTCAAAGGCGTGGAAAGCACCCAAGCCGTACAGGGTGATAATGCCTTCCATACGTTCAGACCACAAACTGATCATGAAAGAACCAAAGGAGGACGTGTATCCATCTTCATTAAGGATAAGTACGCCTGTAGACTGGTGAAACAGTATGACTCTTTTGAACAACTGCATGTCCAGTTAACTATAGGCAAAGCCCTCTCCCACATCATAGCTAGCTATAGGTCCCCACCATGAAACAGAAAAAGTATATCCACATACCTGGACTTACTGGAGTCACTTGCCATGCAACCCAACACCTTACTCATGGGTGATTTTAATTATCCTACCATCGACTGGGAAACATACATGACCACAAATATGCTGGCTTAGAGGTTTTTGGATTTTGTCAAAGCAAATTCTCTGGAACAGCTAGTCAGCACACCCACAAGAGGCTCAAATGACCTTAATATAGTACTGATTAACATGGGAGAGCATTGCAATCCCCTCTTGTGATGTCTTTCCTGCTAAGATCCAACCATAAATTAGTCTTATTTGATGTAATTATAAGAACAGATACCCCATCAAAATCAAAAACACAAGAATTTTTCAAAAACAAATTACTTCTTACTAAGTGATGGTATAAGAAGTTTCAAAGCCCCCTTAAAAGCAGATAACATAGACTGCTGTGCAGACGTGTACATCAGTGCCCTGTCCAACCACTTAAGCAGTTGTATGGAATTGGCTGTACCTGATCAGATTAAAACCAGGTCTTGCCAAAAAAACAAGCCACCCTGGTGGACCCCTAGTATAAACAGGCTGTACAAAAGGAGAAAGAAACTCATGTCCAAGAACAAGAAGGAACTGTCTCAGCAGAGGAAGAAATCCCTCTCTAGCTTAAACAAACAAATTAGAGATCTTGTCAAGTCCTCCAAAGCTAGTCATGAAGTGAAAATAGCCTCCCTTCCTAAGGATAACCACAAGGCATTCTTTAACTACATTCAAAATCTAAAAGAGAATACCCAGCAATGGGCTGAACTGGTTGTGGATAGCACCATTCATACTCAACCATACGTAATAGCCATTCTCCTAGCTGACAGATTTGGAGCAAACTTCACACCCCTGTCCCCTCCAGTCATCCCCCAAAGCAATAAAAGTTAAAATAAGGCACCAAAGTTAAACACTGAAGACTATCCACAGTAACTTTATTAGAAAAGGAACAGTAGGTGAGCGCTTTCACAACTCAGTGTTGCTTCATCAGACTGAGTTGTGAAAGCGCTCACCTACTGTTCCTTTTCTAATAAAGTTACTGTGGATAGTCTTCAGTGTGTAACTTTGGTGCCTTATTTTAACTTTTATTGCTGCATTCTTGGCACCTCAGTGTACCTGTAACCGGTTGATATTTGTACACATCCCCCAAAGCATGCCTGCCACCATTCCTCAGACTATTATCTTGAGAGCAGGTAATCTCAGTGCTCTCCAAGGCCAGAAACACAGCATCAGTGAACTGAACAACATCCCAATTTGCCTTTTAAGCAACTTAAAACATGACCTAGCAAACCCACTTGGATCCCTCTTTAATCACAGCTTGCAAACTGGCTATGTTTCGGTGAAATGGAGGACAGCAGCAGTAATCCATCAGCACAAAGAGGGCCATCAACGAATCCTGGGAATTGTAGGCCCATAAGCTTGACTAGCCTCATCTGCAAGGCCATGGGAAGAGTCATTATAGACCTTATTAACAAGGACATAGGTAATCTCCAAACTCTGATCCCAAGCCTGTTCGGATTTGTTAAAGGTAGATTGTGCTGGTTAAACATGGTTGACTTCTTCGAGAAAGTCACCAAGGCTCTGGACGAGGGAAAGACAGTGCATATACAGCCTGTCTTGACCTAGCCAAGGATTTGACACAATCCCCCCACTCGGATAATATAGAAAAACTCTCCCAATTGAGAATTAAACCCTGCATTGATGGGTAGCCAACTGGCTGACCGACAGGACACGTACTGTCAAATTGGGTGACTTCACCTCTAGCAAAAGACCAGTCACCAGTGGTGTACCACAGGGTTCTGTGCTGGGCCCCTTACTGTTTGGAATTTATTTCTCAGAAGTCCAGGCAAACTTGGATGGCCTGTGACTGACCAAGTTCACTGGCAATTGCAAATTGGGAGCAATCATTGAGTCCCCCAATGATGTTAATATACTGCAGACAGGGTTAAAGCAGACAAATGATTGGTGCCAAAGGCATAGATTAAAGCTAAATGTAAAAAAAAGCATCACTATTCCCTGTGGGAAAGCTGGCATCTCTGCTAATTTCATTATAGACAGCGCTCCCGTAAGGGTAATCCCAGTGGTACATGATCTGGGTACTCAGGTTGATAGCAATCTGAATTTTGACCATCACTGTCCCAATAGTAAGGAAATACTTCTATCTGCACATTTTCTAAGTAAAGGCATCACATCTAGATCTAAGGGTGTTATAATTCCATTACACTTGGCCCTCATCAGACCAATAATTTAGTACTCTGCTCCCTTTTGCATGTACCTCACCTGCAACAGTTGGAGATTTCACAGAGGTTTCTCACCAAGAAATTACAAGGTACACAAAACAAGTCTTATGCTGCAAGACTGAAAGCCCTGTTACTGTATTCTGTCTCCTACATGTTGCTAAGGGGTGACCTGTGCCTGTATTGGGCTTACAGGACAGTCTCTGACCTGGCCCTGATGGAAATGTCACACATTCATAAATCAAACTGTACGTGGGTCACTCGCTGGAAGGGATCTTAACCTAGCCTCTGACTTGAACAGGTCATGCTGGAGAGATGAGATGCATCTCCCAGAGACTGCCACTTCTCTGGAACAAGCTTCCAGTTCATGTGAAAAAAAGCCCTTCCCTGACCCTGTACAAACACAACCTAGATCAATGGATGGGTGACTGTAAATTCACTCCTGTGGTGATGCTCATGGTCCCTCCTGGACAGAAGACGTTGGTATTAACTCTCATAGACCCTTACCTTAGCAAACTTCACTCACCTAACCATTGACAGTTGGGGCAACTCTGGATAAATATGGCTAGGCTTGTAAGGGCTCTAGGGCTGTTAGCCTAGTGACCTTATGTGAACCTATGAAAATGTTTAATCTTGCCTGTTGCAAGGAGACATGATGTGCTCTGTGGATCTCCAGTGCACCTGTCTCTACCTAAAGATCAGTAAGGAGTCTAGAATTATTTTTGTGTTTCAGGGCCTCTGGCCATCATTATCTCAATTTAGAAACCTGCTGTTCATTCTCAGCCTAGATATCACAAAATCCCTCATAAAAAGAAACCATTTGTTTCCTTTTCCCTTTAAATAAAGGATGTGGAGGTTCCAAGGCTGCATGCTGTAGGTGGTTCTTAGACAGCATTGCATTTTGAAAGGAGGGAAGCCCCTGACTGCTACTGCAAAAGACTACTCTGCAAGAACCATTGCATCATCTGTAGTATTTCTGCAGAATGCTGCAGTTGGTGTCATCATTGTGGGCACCTAGTCTTCACTGAAAGCCTTCTGTAAGCACTGCACACTTGAAGTTACTTCGAAAATAAGGTCATCCTTTGGAGCTGCCATTGTTAAAGGGACATTGTCATGAATGTAGCCACCTTTGCAGAGTCACTAGTGAGTCTCTTTTGATGGCTACCAATGAAGGCTTCTTTCTTCTTGGATACAATAGTTGTGTATTTATCATAGTGATGGCATCATAAGTAGAATGGCCCATCTTCAGTAATAGTTTTCCACACTTCTGTCTTTCCTTTGTCCTGGGGCCATTTATATTTTACTCTGCCCTTTCTTGGAGTTAGTCTGACTGATAAATGTGAGTGGTCACAGTCCTCCAGAAGAACTAAAGAGCTGGGCAGAGTGGTGCATGATGGGATTAAGTGAGGGAGCCAAGCAATGTGGGAAAGCTTTAAATGCCAAATGGTCCTGATGCTTGTAACATATAGTCCCAATGGTTACAGAAGAAGGACCAAATCTCTTGTGGTAAGTACATAACTTTTGCTCCCTGGCCTGGAGGACTCTCTTGGCCATTAGGAGAAAGAATGTTTGAGCTGCGGGTTCTTTCTATTAGACTTCCTTATGTAGTTTTCTATAGAGAGAAAGTGTCAGTTAAAAGTAAGTCATTTTTTATGCATAAGGTTGCTATAGAGGGCAACTTAAATCACTCTTAGTTTCCCTGCATTTTTCCCCTGAGTATTCTTAACTGTAGTAAATATCTTACCATTGCATGGATGTCCGTACAGGCAACTCGGATATTACATGAACAGAACAAAACCTTTTGCAAGAGCTATTGGTTATTTGTTTCATTGCTTAATTCATGTTTTGAAATGGCTCTTTTCAAATAGTTTGCAACTTTCACTGACTTTTGTAATAAGGGTTACAGAAAACCTATAAATCCCAAAGCTAATTTTGATAGAGCACTCCATACTTCCATGACTTTTTTTCAAATTTGCCACTTTAGATGAGTTTGTGGCTGCATCCTGATCTTCCTTAACATGTTCACGAGGAAGTACTAGGTTGATGTTTGTTCATCATTAGATCACTGTTTCTGTAGCCTAAGGTATATAGGATGTCCTGCCTTGAATCATACAACTTGACCAATTTCCACAGCTTTAGGGCACCTTCACAAACCCTAACCAATGCTGTCCATAAGGGAAATAGTACAAAGGCAGTGAGTAGGGTGACAAAATTTGAGAAATGTCTCGCTGTTGAAGAGTTTGCACCTTCTCGGACTTCAGGTGATAAGCACTTTAAGGTACCCCATTCCATTAAGTTCATTTTTTTTTTTAATCCTTATTTTCTTAAATACAAGTCTTTTCTTCTGGTTTCTGTTTTAGGGAGCAAAATTTCAAAAAATAGTGGCAGGGAGGTTCATATTATAAAGGAGGGGAGCCTCCCATAACCAAAGTCATCCTAAACAATCTGATTATATTCCCCCTCCTCACCCTTGCAATCTGTAAAATCTATCACATTGTTTAGGTCTTCACTATCCCCTGTAGCATTGGATAATCTGTGACAGTTAAGGTTGTGAAAATCATTTTAAAATGTTACGGCTGGCAGTGGGACTCCCTCATTTTTGAGTGATTTCTCCACACCCTTCCAGTCAAGCTGCCTGTTCCCTTCTTTATCAGATGCTGCCTGAGATAGTATAATAGAATCTCTTACTTCTGATCAAGCAAGAAAAGGATTTTATTCAAGAATTTTTCTGGTGCCTAAGAAACTAGGAACCTGGAGACCTTTCCTTGATTGTTCTTTTGTAAATGTTTACATCACCATTCCAAAATTCAGAATGCTTTCTCTATGGTTTCTGTTACTCCTCCCACTTTTTGCCAGATTTCTAGTAACTTTGGATTTAAAAAATGGTTACCAACACATTCCAATCAAAAATTTCTGGCAGGTCTTGAGTTTGTCTGGTTTGCCATTTAGTACAGCCCTGAGTGTGTTTACAAAGTGTGTAGCTCATGTAATAGTCCATTGCAGCTACAGGACATCTACATTCCCCATATTTAGATGATTGCCAGATTTTTGCAGATTACTTCATGCATGCCAAGAGTCTCTGCCTTGAGTTACAAACTTTTTTCTCACTTCAGGATTTCAGGTGAGCAGAGAGAAATCTTCTCTCCTTCCTTCTCACAAGCAAGTATTTCTAGAATGTCTTATAGATAAAACACTTTGTGGTATTTCTTCCTCAAAGTTTAAAACAACAACAGCAAACAAACTGGATAAGCTGTGGTATGGATGGAAGGTAGCATCTGGCAAACACAGTACCAAGGTTCAGGTAACTAAAAAAAATGACTGTTTATTAAGACATAGAATATAAGCGCTTTCTTCTAGTTAAAATTAACAAGACTTCCTCAGATACTCAACATTGCTCACCCAAGGGGTTTTAAAAATTCCAAAAGGTCACATGATTTTCCCTCCAAAATTTGTATAGGTCCAGTATCTACATATTACAGTTCTAATAAATGCAAAAAGTACCATTAAACAAATATTTTTGTAAAACAATTAAAATGGTGCAACCTAAAAATTTAGTGATACGTATTCTTAAAATTAGAACAAAAATACATTAAAAAAGTCAATAAAAATGTCAATAAAATAGGTGGAATGCAACTTGAAAGCATTTCTGTTGGGCTTTAAATTGAAACCGGGTGGGCGGGGGGGGGGGTACCTGCATCAAGCCTTATTTGCCACATAAGTTCTGATGTTCTTCATACCACATTGCTGCAGTCCTAACACTTGGGTAGTCCGCTGTCCCAGTCGGCCCGAATACCAAAGTATATGGCTGACGTCGGTCAAGGCGCATTAGTCTGACGTCAGGGTACAAATGCACATGACCAACGTCATATCCTCAGTCTTTTTTGCCGCATGGTCCGATGCAGAAGCAGTTTTGCAAGTGCAGGTTGGCGTTCTGAGATTTTCCGAAGTCGGAGTTTCAGACCGAATCCAAATTGGCTAAGTACCCCGTTGGGGATTATTTTGTTTTTTTCTTGCCTCAGTATTTTACCGGATGTCAGAAAAAGTGAATAACTGTATTTCTTGTGGGAAACAGATACCTCATAGGGATTACCATACCTTGTGTATACCTTGCCTAGGGCCTGAGCACGACGTTGTTGGCTGTCGCTCTTGTGCTAGATTTAACAAACGCACTATAAAGAGAAGATTAGATTGTGCCAGGTTAGTTTGGGAAGCGGTGTAATTATAAAATGCCGTCGGATGCTCCGACGCCCGCTTCGTCTAAAAAGCGCAAGGACAAAACAGCAAAGCCTAGGCTGGAAGAACCGTCCGTCCCAGACGTCGGTTCTTTAGAGGGCTCGGTGGAGCCAGGGGTTCAGCCAGAAATTTCTTTGGAATCCCAGGAGAGACTTTATTACTGCAAGATGTGACCTCTCAGGAGGTAGGCCAGGCGGAAGGGCTTCTCAGGTAGCTGTTCTTCCCTCCCTTCCTAAGGTGGTTAGGCCCTCCCTGCTGTTTCCAAGGCTTCTCCCAGGGCAGGCCAGGTTTTGTTTCAGGAGTTACCCCTAGTTCTTCAGGGTCTGTACCTAAGAAGCATATGCTTAAGATGGCAGAAGATTTGATTACTATGATTAGAGGTTCTATGCCCCCTCCTGATAAGAGGCCTAGGGTGGAACCTGAGCTTGGGAGTTTTGAGCAGTGTTCGGATGCTTCTGAGTCTTCGGCTGAAGACTTGCAGGAGTATTCCCCTTACTCTGATTCTGATGTAGATGATTCTACTCCTTCTGCTTCTCCTCCTGAGGATTTTTCATTTTCAGAGACTCTTCATTCCATGAGGGAGCATTTTAAATGGGAAGGTCAGGATTTCTCTGATTCCAGGAAAAGGCTTAGGGCATTTTTGTTTCTACCCCAGCATAGGCCTTTAGGTATACCTCCTGTTCTAGATGTGGTAGAGGATGTTTTTGCAGAGGCTTCTCTGAACCCTGACTCTTTGCCTCCTGCTCCAGTTAAACCGGATAGATATTATAGGGTGCCTGAAGCTCATAAGTATCTTTTTAAGAGTCCTAGGGCAGACCCAGAAACTGTTTCACAGGGGCCTAACGGTGTTAAGGCTTCTGTTGTTAAAAATCCTGTTCCTCCAGATAAAGAGGCTAGGGCTTTGGATAGATGGGGAAAGAAAGTGTATACTTCTTCCACTTTGTCCATGAGAGCTTTGAATTGCCAGTTTCACATGTTGAAATACCAAAATTATCTCCTTTCACAATTAAAGTCTAAGGTAGATGCTTTGGCGGAAGGTATTGAGTGTAAAGAGTTGCAGGATTTAGTTCATGTTTCTGAACAGGTGGGTAAGCATTCTTTGCAATGTGGTTTTGATGCTGTGCAGGCCTCTTCGAGGGTGGCTGCCACTGGTTCGGTTCTTCGCAGGCACGCCTGGTTGAGGGATCAGAATTTAGCTGAGCATGTGAAAACAAGGATTTTAGATGCTCCTTTACAATCTGATGTGTTGTTTGGTTCGCCTGTGGAAACAGTTCTAAAGAAAATGGAAGACAAGGCTAAGTCTATGCAGACTGTTAAAGATTTTTTGCAGGTTCAGCCTCCGAAGTTTAGTAGAAATTGGCCTACCAAGGGGTGGGCATATCCTGCTTATGATTCCCAGTCTAGGGGTAGGTCTAGACGTGGTAGAGGCAGAGCTCAAGGTTCTTTTAGGCCTAGAACAGGGAGTTCACCTGCTCAGTCTTCTGGTGAGGGCAGGGGTCAGTCTTTTCGTAAACAGACACAATGACCTGCCTTTTCAGCTGCCAGAATCTTCTCGGCTGGCAGCACCTTTGGGAGGAAGGTTGGCACTTTTCAAAGTAAACTGGAGTTTAATTACCCAAGACAGATGGGTATTGGATATCATTCACCACGGTTACAGGTTTTATTTCCATACCTTGCCTCCTTTCAAAGGCATGCCAGACATTCCTCCTCAACAAAGGACAGAGGCTCACAAGCAAATTTCTCTGTTGCTCCAAATAGGGGCCATTCAGCCAGTTCCTGTGCCAGAAAGGGGCCTAGGATTTTATTCTCGCCTGTTCCTAGTACCAAAAAAGGGGAACACGTGGAGACCAATTTTGGATCTGTCTATCCTCAACACTTATCTGGACATTCCCAAGTTCAAAATGTTGACGTTACAACAGCTTTTACCTCTGCTGGGCAAAGATCACTGGATGGTAACTTTGGATCTCAAGGAAGCTTACCTTCATGTTCCTATCAGACTAATTTGCAGGAAGTATCTGCGTTTTCGAGCTGGGAATTCTCATTATCAGTTCTCTGCATTGCCCTTTGGCTTATCTACTGCCCAGAGTATTCACAAAGGTTCTGGCTCCAGTGATAGCTTTCTTCAGGCTAAAAGGAATACAAATCTATCCTTATTTGGACGATTGCCTGATTCTGGCTCAAGGAAGGGACGTGCTTCTTCAGCATTTGGAATATGTGATAGCAGTGCTAAGATGCCTAGGGTATTCTGTGAACGAAATAAAGTCCAGTCTAGTACCCTCTCAAGACATGTGCTTTCTGGGTGTGAGACTGAATACAGCAACCCAGATGGCCTTTTTAACCCCGGACAAACAAAAGAATCTTTCTCTTTACTTCCATCAACTATCTCATAAGTCCGGGCTGACTGCAAGGACAGTCCTTCAAGCCTTAGGGTTCATGGCATCTTGTATTCTGGTACTTCCCAATGCCAAACTGCATATGAGGAAGCTACAATGGTATCTCAAAATGTATGGACACAGCACTGCCAGGATTTGGACACTGTCATTCAAATAATACCTTGCATTCAAAAGGAATTTTTGTGGTGGGCTCAGGAATGTCACCTAAACAAGGGACTCTCTGTGACCCGGCCAGAGGCGAGTCAGATTCTAACGACAGATGCCTCAGACACAGCTTGGGGAGCTCATCTGAATGGAAAGTGGATACAAGACAAGTGGCCTGCCAGACTGCAGCATCTACATATCAACATGAAGGAGATGTTAGCAGTCCAGTTTGCATTACTGGCTTTCAAGGATTTACTTCTTCCAGGGCAGGTGTTGATTCTAACAGACAACACAACTGTCATGTGGTACATCAACAAACAAGGGGGAACACATTCTTATCCTCTATGCAGGCAAGAAATGATTTTGTGGGAGACTGCGTTAAGTTTGCAGCTGAATCTTCAAGCAAGGTTTCTGCCAGGAGCACAGAACTCCTTAGCAGATGTGTTAAGCAGGCAAATCATGGATCCCCACGAGTGGAAACTGGATCTTCATGTATTTCAGACATTGACAGTGTCATGGGGAACTCCAGACATAGATCTGTTCGCTTCTCCACTAAACCACCAGCTGCCAAAGTTTTGCACGAAAAGGTTTCATCACACAGCCTGGAAAGTGGATGCTCTTTCTTTCAGTTGGAAAAATCTTCATGTGTATGCCTTTCCACCTCTGCCTCTCCTCCCAAAGGTACTTCTAAAGGTCAGACAAGACAAGCCAAGGATGATTTTAATAGCTCCGGATTGGCCTCGGCAGCACTGGTACCCATTGCTGAGGAGTCTGGTAAGGAAGCCCCCATGGCCCTTACCTTTGATTCCACACCTATTGTCTCAGAAGGACGGGCATCTGCTCAATGTCAAGCTTCACTCTCTTCATCTAACAGCTTGGCATATTCTGTTTTGAACCATAGCAGGTCTCAGCTTCCTCAACAAGTTTTGAATGTGATTATGGAAGCCAGAAGACCCAGTACAAGGAAAGTGTACGCAGGAAAATGGAAGAGATTTTTATTTTGGTGTGCAGCAAAGGATTTGGATGTTTCTGAGCCAAATTTGAGTGTGGCTCTTCAATATCTTACTGAGTTATTGGACAAAGGTTTGTCTTTCTCTTCCATTAAGCTTCATGCTGCAGCAATTTCAGCTCACTATGATTGTGACCCACCATTGTTTTCTCATCCTTTGTTCAAGCAATTTCTTAGAGGGGCAAAGAATATAAGACCCCCACGTAGAGCTCCTACTCCTGCTTGGGACCTCAATTTTGTGTTGGAGAAACTCACTCTACAGCCTTTTGAGCCTGCAGCTACTGCTGAATTGAAATATTTGTCATGGAAGACTGCTTTTTTGTTAGCCATTACATCTGCAAGAAGGGTGTCTGAATTGCAGGCCCTTATGGCGGTTGAGCCTTTCCTGATTTTTCATAAGGATAGGGTATCTTTACGTACTAATCCTTCCTTTATGCCTAAAGTGGTTTCTAGTGTGGCTTTAAACCAAACTATTCATTTGCCTACCTTTTATGCAGATCCCCAAAATAAGGGGGAAAAGATTTTGCACACTTTAGATGTACACAGGCAGTTGCGTTATTATTTACGCAGGACTAAGGCTTTTAGGCAGTCTCAGCAGTTGTTTGTTTCTTTTGCTTTGAGTTCTCAGGGCAAGCCTGTGTCAAAACAAACTATTTCTAAGTGGATTGGGTTTTGCATTGCATTTTGTTATTCCCATCATGGCAAGGAGATTCCAGCTGGGATTAGGCCTCATTCCACTAGGGCTACTGCCACTTCTACAGCATTTCTAAGGGGGGTGGCAACTAAGGATATTTTGGAGGCAGCTACTTGGAGTTCAGTGCATACTTTCTCTAAGCATTACCACCTTCCTCTCTACTCAAAATCTAGGACTGGTTTTGCCACGGCTATTTTGCAGGGCATGTTGTCAGCTCCTGCTTCCTTATGATTTGCCAGCCTCCCTTACCTCTGCTTTGGGATTCTACCCAAGTGTTAGGACTGCAGCAATGTGGTATGAAGAACATAGTACAGTTTTGTACCTACCATAAATGTAGATGTTCGAAGATCCACATTGCTGCAGTCCAATTTACCCTCCCTCCTTCCCCTCTGTGTTTAGGGGTGGTTGTGTGGGTGAGGTTATACTCTTGTAAATTTGTATATATTGTATATATATTTGGTGCAGGAGTGTGTGGTGTTTTTTGGTTTTAGCCTTATCTTTTTAGGGTCTTCTGACATCTGGGGCAAGAAAAGACTGAGGATATGACGTTGGTCATGCGCATTTGTACCCTGACGTCCTGACGTCAGACTAATGCGCCTTGACCGACGTCAGCCATATACTTTGGTATTCGGGCCGACTGGGACAGCGGACTACCCAAGTGTTAGGACTGCAGCAATGTGGATCTTCGAACATCTACATTTATGGTAGGTACAAAACTGTACTTTTCAAGCATTAGACCCCACAGTCCTCCTCTAGAATTATTGTTAAATATTCTAAAATTGCAAATGTAAAGTTATGTTCTGGGTGCTGCGCAATATGCTTAGAAAGTGCATTATTGCTGCTGTTTTTCCTTATTTCATAAAATGTTCATAAATTCTTTGTTTCAATATGCTTTCAGTCTTGCCTGTGTAAAACCTTGTGCATGACTTACATGTTGCAATACAGACAACTACTTTTGTTGTACAATCATAACTACCTGTGATCTGTACACGTTTTGTTAATTTTAATATTTTCACAACAAAGAATGTCCTTGCAATAGTTGTAGAGCCCACATTTTCTCATAACTGTTTTCCCCAGTGTTTTTACTTAGTTTTACTTGTTATTCAAAAAGTTGTTTGAAACCAACTCCCTTCCTGAATATGACAACTGGATTATCATCTACTTTTTTGGATAGTTCCATATTAGTTTGAAACACATACCAGTTTCTCTGCAGAGGTTTCTTAAACAGTGCATGGTCCACAAAATATGTAGTAATACAACTACTTCTGGAGTTGTTAACTATGGTATTTTAACTGGTTATTCAACTAATATCTGCAGATGTGCTTATAATGTTTGGTTAGTTTTCTAATAGAACTGGCTTAAAGAAATTCCTTTCCTTTTTAGAAATAACTTCCTCCAATGAATTATCTATAAGCCTGTTCATAACAGCTTTACAGAGAGTAACCTCTTCTTAAAAACATATTTTTTCATAACTGACACTCCTCAGGAAAATGCTTGCGTAGGGTAATCATCTGTGCGGCACAGAAAAATTGCCCTTTGACAACTGCTTTTTTTGAGTGATGAGATGGGCGCTAGTGAAATGTAGGAAAGAATTAGAATATGTAGATTTTCTAAAAATTTTTGAAGGTAGTCTTACTCTCCACATCTTTCATGAGCAAACCATCTAAGTATGAAATGAGGTTTATGCCAACCTCGTATCTAAAACTTAAAAAAAATAGTGTTCAGATAGTTTTAAAAGACTGGAATGTTGCTTATGTC
Source organism: Protopterus annectens (assembly GCF_019279795.1). Lineage (NCBI taxonomy): Eukaryota > Metazoa > Chordata > Ceratodontiformes > Protopteridae > Protopterus > Protopterus annectens. The sequence continues at coordinate 195,360,716 of NC_056749.1, read as the reverse complement.
ATCTTTCCTTGCAATAAATTTGTCGTCCTGGTATCTTGTATATAGATATCAACAATCATTAAAAGACATGTTTATTCTCCCATATAATCATAACTATATTCGCATGCTGACCCCATATCAGTGCCTTTCTTTTGTATTAAAAAAAAAAATCTGTTTTTCAAAAAAGATAAAATTATTATGCAAAACTAGTTGTAATAAATTAGTAAATAAGTTAATCTTGTCCTGAGAAAAAAAATGCTAAAATTGTGTAAAAATTCTGTAAACCATTGTATACCTGTATCATGAGGAACTGCTGTAAAAAGATCTTCTACGTCTGTTGTGAGGAACACCATATTATCATGAAATTTTAAACTGTTTCATTTACTCAAGAATTATCCGGAAACCTTACAAAGATGACCAACATTCTGAAAAATTTCTTTCAAATGATAATCAAAATACTTTGCCAAAGGTGTGGTAATTGATTGGTTGGCATCCGCAATAGGTCTCTTGGTGGTTTGTTTTTGTGGATCTTTGGAATTCCGAAAATGGTGGGTATTACAGGATTTTTCATATCTAAATTTTGCAATATGTCCACTGTAATCAGGCCCTGCATGAGCACATCTTGGAGTGTAGCCACCATCCTTGCATAAACCAAGTTAAGCTGATTTCTTGAAACTTGACTGTATACATCATCCAAAAGAATTGTATACTTTTTCTCTATGTATTGTAAGTTGTCCATCATGACAATGCTTCCCCCTTTGTCTGGTTTCATGGTCTGGACATTGGAGGCTCTAAGATACTTAAGCAAGTCAATTTCCCTAGTTGTTGTATTGAACCTTTTTTGAATTATTCAAACCTTGGTACTGTTTGCCAGAAGCTACCTTGCATCCATGCCACAGCTTATGCATTTCTTCCTCAAGACAAAGTACAAAGTCACAGGAGGCAATTGCTGGTATTTTCAAACAAGACTTGAGCAGAACAAGTTAAAACAAACAGTTAAAGAAATTCTGCTGTGGAAATCCTTGCATGCTGACCAGGAAGTCCCCGGTACCTTTTCATTCCTGTGGACAAGAATGTTCCCGTATGCTTTTCTGCCCTTTCCCCTAATAACCACAGTACTGCTCAAGATTTAGAAGGACTCTCCATGGATAATTTAATGAGACCTCTTGGCCCAGGCAACAATGGATGTCCTTCCATATCACTGTTACAGTATTCTTTACAGTAGGGATTCCCTGCCTAGGGCAGGCTGATGTCTGGCCGGTATACCAAAGCCTTTAGGTTGTAATGGGTACACTGTATATCACACGTATGCTTCTTTGTCTGCATGTACCATCCTCAGGACTTCCTTGCCATCGGTCTGAACACTCTCTTGTCTGCTGGTTACAAAACCATTTTCAGATAAGTGTCCCATTGGGGTTTTTGAATCTTCTTATTTTTGTTTTGCCTTGTTCTGGTTGTTCGTTCCATATCATCCAGAAAGGCTAAATGACAGTGCAGGAGACAGATTCCCCATAAAGATCATCATAAGCAGTGTTTGTTTTGCTTAAGTGCTTCTGCGATTTGCCAAGCTTTCCCTAAGATATGGCTTTCTTCCGAAGCTGTTTATTTAGAAAACCAGTGACTTAAACTGTTGACTAAAGACACAATGGAAGGATGATCCTGGCCTAAGGGTCAGCCATATGGAAAGAAGACTGCCAAGAAAGCTCTGTCAGATTATTTATCTGTACCATCTCCATCTAATGTCTCTCTTGAGGCTAGTGAAAGCCCTGAGGATCATCTGGTTTCCTTGTTGGATTCCTCTTCCATGACTGATTCAGAGGCCAGCATGGATCCGACTTCATGCACGTCCTTGGAGGCATGCAGATGTCCTCCTTGGATGTACAGGAGGAACAGATAATTCCTGAAGGGTCTAGGGGTGTTCCTCAGATATTAGTAAGGGAAAAGATTCTGACTACAATAATAGAATGTTGTCAGGAGTCAGAGTCTCCTAAGGTGATTAAGGCTGATGTCTCTCTCAAAAAGAAGCAGAAAACTAAGCACAGTTCTCCTTCTCCTAAAGATCTCTCTTGTGTGTCACACAGAAATTAAGCATTTCTCACCTTCCCGCCCTAGTGCTGTCATGTTTTTAATCTCAACTGTCTTTCTAGTAGCCTGCCCCTTATATTAATTTGACCACATATCTCCTACCCTCTCTCCTTTCATTGGCTATTGAGTAAACACAAAATTATCATTTTATGAAATCACTCCAACTATTTAAATGTATTGGCCATCCTACTTTATTCCATATAGCCAGAATGCAAAATGCCCACCCCTTCCAATCTCTCTTGCTTTTTTAAAGTTAGTGATTCTCCACTTAGCTAAAGCTTAAGTTGCCCCTGTTTTATATCTAACTGCTTAGTGCACACTGCAGTACTTAGGATATTAACCCATTTTTTTCCCATCTTGCCTTTACAATCTGAAACATCTACTGCAAGGTCGCCAAATATTGGAGAGTCCACATTCTGCCTCCCAGTAGTCATCTTGGGATTAGTACTTTTGTTTTGTCTTGGTGAGAGAAGAAGCACAAGGACATTATTTTCTGGAGACTGCTGATCATCAGAAAGCCTAATAACTGCTTCATAGGTGCCAGCTTGGAATTTTTGCTTATATTCTGCTTGTGGTGAGTGAAGGAGCAGAATGCATTAATTCTTGACCATTTCTGGTTGGGTAGAGAGTGTCGGTGCTTTTCATTCCTAATATGTCTGGTTGCTATTCATGACATCTGCCAGGAAAAGGCTACAAGCCAACAAACTCTTGCACCACCTGGGACAAGACTGAATCATCAAACAGGCTGTGGCCTGCTTCTCATTTTTGGATTGGTGGTAATGTTTTGCTTTAGGTGAGAGAAGAAGCAAAGGAGCATTGCATCCCAGCAGAGTGAAGCTGGGGTGAAACCAACACTAGTAGTAGCCAGGCAGTAGCCATTCATGCTACTTCCCTCTTTTCATCATTCTTGACAAGCTAATTCTTTGTTTTCAGTAAGTACTGCTTGATTTGTTTCTAACTTGAGAATATCTGCCTAAATACTTCATCCTTAAATTTTCAGGGTCTACTTGTTAGCTTCTTCTTAAGTATTTGGCATTGCCCTTTATAGACACAGGCACCTTGAATGACATTTTTTCCTGTAAAAGCACAACTGAAATTTCACCAGTACCTAGTTGCACACAGGACAACTAGTTTACAATGACAAGCACTGTCCCCAGACTTGCAAACTGGATACTTGTGACATTGCTTTATATTCTCACTCCAAATGCCTAATCAATAAAAAAGGATCTGTTGCTATGGATGTGAACTTTCCCACTGTCTCCATTACCAGCTTGGTGGATATGTTCATTCTGAGGCAATGTAGAAATTGGCTTATGTTAACTGACAACCAGTTAATTCTCAAACAAACTGACATGGTGCGGGAGAGATACATTTACACAGTCACTGGACGCAAAGCTCTCACATAAAATTGCTCCTGATGTCAATAGGGTTGTTAGTAGTACACACACTACACCTATCACACACAATTCAAAGCAGACGTATAGATCCACATATGCTGAGGCACTTAATTATAACTTTCCTAAACCCCAAAGACCTCCTAGACAAAGTACACATAACGGATAATGTCAGCAGCCCCGACTGCACTGTTTCAGAAAAACACATACATCACCATATACTGCCACATGTCATGGAGGTTCTGCTTCTAAACCCATAAGGTATGCCAGCACACAGTCCACTTTTCTGATCATTGAATACTTCATTTTGACACTTTTATGTCCCCCTCACCAGACTGAGTGAGGGGAAAGTCACTGTCATTTGCTTATCAGGTGGTAGGATCCCCCACATTATGCACACACTTGAGTTATTGGACCACAAGTACCAGTATGACTCGATCATAGTCCATGCGGGTGTAAATGACCTTAGATATACCTGCCTAGACTATATGAAGAGAGACATCATGGAGCTCTCGGAATACGTGTCCTAAGCTGATATGAGCATAGTATTGAGCAGCGTTTTATCTTCTCCAAGGATGATGCCGCAATAACGAACAAAAGATGACGGTCTTTAATAATTGGCTTACTTTATGGTGTCATTCTAAGGGGATGTAATATTTATTAGCATGGAAGGAGATTACGGCAGACCACACTGCTTTGCCATGGATGGTCTGCACCTCTCCTCTTTAGGCTTTTGAGTATTAGCTAAAATATTGTCTTGCTCCATAGTGCCCTTTTAGTACTTCTGACATAGCAAATCAAAACTAAGAAAATCTAAAGGTATTACTGCTCAATGCTAGAAGTTTAAACAAAAAAATTCCATTCTCTAGAAGCTCTCTTCACCCTATAGAATGCTGACATCTGTGATGCTACTGAGACATGGTTGAAAACTACAGAGAGCACACTGACAGTGCAAAGTTTATAATGCCTTCCACACATTTAAACCATCTGCCACCCAGACGGACTAAAGGTGAAGGTGTCTCAGTTTACATCAAAAATAAATATACTTTAAGGCTGGTCAAACAGGACAATGCACTTCAGAAACCCCATGTTCCAATCACCATAGGCAAATTCTAATGCCGCTTCCTTGCAAGCTGTAGGTCCCCCTCTGTGACCCAGGAAACCCATATATTTAAACTTTTTGGAAACGCACACCATCCAACCCAATACCATATTCATGGGTGACTTTAATTACTCCACTATTAACTGGGAATCCTATACGACACCAAAAGTACAGGCACAGAGATTCCTGGGTTTTATAAACACAAGCTCCATGGAGCAGATTGGCAATACACCAACCAGGGGTACAACCATACAGGTGTCAGTACACCAACCAGGGTGCAACAATATTGGATCTGTTCCTCACTAACATGAGAGTGTGCTGCACACCCCTTAGTGTAATGTCTTCCTTGGTAAGGTCAGACCACAAAATGATCTCCTTTGAAGTAAAAAATAAAACCTGGACCCCAGCTACCCTGGAATATTCAGGAAATACTCTAAGGCTAACTTTCTGCTGTTAAGTGCTAACCTGGCAAAATTTTAAAGTCCCCATAAACCCCTGAGAACACTGCTGCCTACACAGAACTGTCAACAGAAATCCTATGCAAGCATGTTACTAACTGCATAGAGGCAGCTGTACCCTCTAGGAAGAAGTACAGAACTAACTCAGAAAAACAAGCCACCCTGATGGAATTGCAAAATCGGTAGGCTGTATAACAGAAGAAAGAAAATCATGGCAAAATTAGGTGGTGTAGCACCCAGAAGGATAAAATCAATCTCATCAAATTAAAAAAAACTCCAAAGGTCAAATATAGAGGTAAATTTGGCCTCCTAGGCCAAAGATAACCTCAAAGCATTCTTTAACTATGTTCACACTCTCAAAGGCAATACAAAATTGTGTGCAGAGCTCATTGTAAATAGAGCCACCTTTAATGAGCCAGAAGATGTAGCAAACCTACTGTCTGACAAATTCAGCACCAACTTTACCCCTCTCTCCCCTTCAACCTTCCATCAGGAAAAAACATTAAATATAACACTTCCCTGCTACCACTAGGGAAACAGGTTCTTAATGCTCTCTCTAAGGCCGAGAACACTGCATGAATGACAGTATCCCAGGATGTCTTCTAAATAGTATTAAACATGACCAATCAGGCCCTCTGGAATTGTTTAACTGTATCTTCCAAACAGGGTTTGTGCCTTATGAATGGAGAACAGCAACAGTCATCCCTCTGCACAAAGGTGGGACATCTACAGACCCATAAGTGAAAACACACTGGTTATGCCCCTGTACAAACCCAGACTAATCAAAAATGGCATTGCTATCATCATCACTGCTGACCTAGTATTTCTCAACCATTACTTTTACTTTCATGGACTAATCCATATCTGTTCCTTATTCTATCTACAAAAAAATAATGTCCTTGAGAATAGAGTTTTTAGCAAATTTATCTAATGTTCTGTAATAATTTTTGTATTCAACAATTGAAATGTTATGCAATAATCTGCAAATAATTTCTGTACATGCATTTATATGTTCATCATTTTCTGTTAATCTTTTTAAGTGGAATTTATCTCCCCAGGCCTCTGCTGAAAATGGATATGCATCCAGTTAGACTAGAACGGTCAACAAATGTAAAATAAAAATAAATAAATAAAAATAAGTCTGACCTGTTAATATGCAGAGCCATGGAAAGAATTGTCATGGAAATGATCAATAATGATATAGCAAACCTCCAAACACTGGACCCAACCCAATTTGGTTTCATCAAGAGCAGGTCATGTGTACTTAACCTGGTTGACCTCTTCGAGACGGTCACCAAATCATTGGATGAGGGCAGACTGGTTCACGCTGCCTACCTTGACCTGGCCAAGGCATTTGACAGAGTACCCCACTCTGGCATTGTTGACAAACTCAGAAGGTTAGGCACAAATCTGTATGTCACCCAGTGGAAAGGAAGTTAGAACTGGGGAGTCCACCTCTACAAAGAGGCTGGTTACAAGTGGAGTCCCTCAGGCATCAGTCCTTGGACAGTTCCTTTTTTGCATTTATCAGTGGTCTCCAGCTGACTAAATTTGCAGATGATAGCCAACTAGGAGCTGTCATTGAATCCCACACCGACACTAATGTTCTCCAGGAAGGGCTGATGCAGACAAACAACTGGTGTCAGAGCCCTGGACTAAAACTAAATGCCAGAAAATGCATAATGGTATCCTTCAGGAAGTCATCCACTCCTGATGATTATCATGTTGACAACACACCCTGCAGAACTGACCCAGTAGTCAGGGACTTCGGGACACACACAGACAGTAATCTAGTCTTTCATCATCACGTGTCTACAGTAGTGAGGAAGTCATTCTGTGTTGTGCAACTTATAAAGAAAGGTATGGCATCTAGATCCACGGAAGTCATTGTTCCACTGTATTCAGTATTCATCAGACCTATCATTGAATAAAATGCCCCCTTTGGTATGTACCTAATTAGCCAGGCATATCCAACAATTGGAATGTCCGTGAAGTTCCTCGCTAAAAGAATACAGTGCATAATTAACATACCCTGTGCAAGACTACCTCACAGCCCTGTCCCTTTATTCTGTTTCCTGTAGGCTGTTGAGAGGAGATCTGTGTCTGGCAAACAGGGTATTGTTAGAGCCCACTCTGATGGACTTCCTGCTTAGCCACAAAACAAACAGCACCAGAATTACCCATTCTAAAGACTTAAACTTTGCCTGTGATATAAATAGGACCTGCTGGAGAGACAGGTATGTATCCCAGAGAATACCCTGTCTCTGGAATACGCTCCCCATCCATGTGAAGCAGTGTTCCTTCCTAATCCAATTCATGTAACTTGGACAATTAGATGGGGTAAAAGGAAATTCATCCCTTGTTTGGCACCTAAGTCTCTAATGGACACAGGCAGTCTGTAAGTGCTTCATCTCCCAGACCCCTGCTTGTAAATGTTTCATCTCACAAGTCCTTGCTTACACATATCAAGGGTACCAGAACTTGTCAGAGATTTGGGATGCATGGCTAGTCTTAAAAGGCCCTTGTGGTCATTAGCCTAGCAAACCTCCTGTGAACCTTAGAGTGAATGTGAAAGCATCACAAAAGGCCTGTTTGTTTCCCTTATGGCTCTAAAACCTTCACAGGAGGATGTTCTTCGTGTTTCACTGCTGCAGTCATCGCATTTGGGTTGTCTGCTTACAGTAGTCGGTTGCTGTCCCTTCTTCCATGACGTCATGTCGTCAGGGGTATAAAACATGTAGCCGATGCCATTACATCAGTCTTTCTTGCCGTGCGATGCTCGAAGCAGAAGCAGTTCGCAAGTGCCAGTCGGCTGACTCCTAAAATTTTCATTTTCGAGTTTCATAACAGAAGTCTTAAACTAAAGCCAATTACCCCGTTGGGGAAACTTTTTCTTGCTCCTTACTGATGTCAGTAAAAATTAATAATTGCATTTCTTGTGGAAAGCAAATAACTCAGAAAGATTTTCATTCGTACTGTATTCCTTATCTAGGCCCTGACCACAACGTACCTTGCTGTCAGTTTTGTGCTTTATTTAATCAACGCACTATCCGTCTGTATATTTTCGCCTCTAAATATTTCTGTTCAGTTATCCAGAAATGTCGTCGGTAAGCCATCCAACTACCGGAATTCCAAAAAACGAGACTAAGCAGTGGGGGGCTTCCGCTTCCAAATCTGGGAGTAGTAAGACTCCCCCCTATGGAAAACTGTTTCAGTGACTTAATTTTAAAACTTCCAAGCACTTCTCAACTGAATGCTCCTTTAGGGGGAAAGATTGGTCTGCAGGCCAAACACTGGGAACTCGTTACCCAGGACAAATGGGTTTTAAATATAGTGTCCCAAGGATACAGATTTCACTTCCACACATTACCAACGCCAAACAAAAGATTGGCCAGATCTACCCCCATATCAGTGGGCAGAGGCTCAAAAGCAAATATTCTCTCTTTTCAACATAAAGGCTATTCAGACTGTACCAGAATAGGAAAAAGTACAATGTTTCTACTCAAGACTTTTCCTGGTACCCAGAAAAGACAATTCATGGCATCCTATTCTGGAGCTGTCTACTCTAAACACCTTTTTGGTGATTCCAAAATTCAAGATGCTGACTCTTCACCAGTTGCTTCCTATGCTAGGAAAAGATGCCTAGATGGTAACACTTGATTTAAAGGAAGCATACCTGCACATCTCAATCAGGGAATCTTGCAGAAGATACCTACACTTCAAAGTAGGCTACAATCACTACCAGTTCTCTGCACTGCCCTTTGGCTTATCTACTGCGCCCAGGGTATTCACAAAGTGCCTAGCCCTTGTCATCGCATTTTGCAGGCAAAAAAATATTCAAATATACCTATACCTGGATGATTGTTTAATTCAGGCAGAAAGCCAGGACATACTTTTAAATCTTTTAAATCATCTGGCCTTTGTACAAAGGGTGCTAACTTGTCTGGGGTACACTATAAACAAAATGAAATCACACCTGGTACCCTGTCAACAGATCATATTCCTGGGAGCAAGCTTGAATACAACTTCCCAGATGGCATTCCTCACGCCAGAAAAACAAATTCATTTGACAAACTACTTCAAACAAGTGGCCACAACAACCCTACTATCTGCAAGGCAAATACTGCAAACCTTGGGGTTCATGGCCTCCTGCATTCTTCTGATTCCATATGCAAGACTGCATTTGAGAAAACTACAATGGTATCTAAAAAGCCTATGGTGTCAACATTCTCAGGATCTAGAAGCAATGATTCCTGTCATACCTTGCCTATGCCTAGAGTTTCTTTGGTGGGCAGAGGCCTGCCACCAAAACAAGGGACTACCATTCACACCATCCCCTGCCGCCCAAACCCTAACAACAGATGCATCAGACTATGCATGGGGGGCTCACCTGGCAGGAAAGTGCATTCAGGGTAAATGGAACCCAAGTCAAATGCACTTGCATATCAATCAAAAAGAAATGTTAGCTGTACAGCATGCTCTGACAGCCTTCAAGGACCACATTCTTCCAGGACAATTAATGGTAAAGATGGACAACACCACTGTTATGTGGTATATAAACAAGCAGGGGGGGTACACATTCTTACCCCCTATGCAGTCTAGCCATGACATTGTGGAACTCAGCCCTGAGCTACCAAGTGCATCTACAAGCTCAATTCCTGCCAGGAAAACTAAATAGACTGGCAGACGAACTAAGCAGAAACCTCATGGACCCACACACGTGGAAGCTGGAACCAAGGATTTTCAACATGTTGACAAGAAAATGGGGGAGCCCAGATATAGACCTGTTTGCCTCCCCCCAGAATTATCAATTGGACAAATTTTGCACAAGGACTCCCCACAAACAAGCATGGAAAGTGGATGCTCTGTCAGTTTATGCCTTTCCGCCTCTGCTCTCCAAAGTACTACTAAAGATCAAACAAGACAAAACAAGGACTATTTTGATTACACTAGACTGGCCTCGACAACACTGGTACTCCCTCTTGTGCAGTGTGTCACTGTTGGCCCCATGGCACCTGCCTCAGACTCCTACACTATTGTCTCAGCAGGAGAACCAGATTCGGCACTCTCAGCTTCATACACTGAATCTAGCAGCCTGGCAAATTACCTAATCTCTCCTTTACCATCCCTCAGTAAACCAGTGATGGGTATCATTTTAGAGGCAAGGAGGCCTAGTATTAGAAAATCGTATGCTGAAAAATGGAAAAGATTCAGTGCCTGGATCCATCTCAAGGGATGAGAACAGCAGTGCCCAATTTACCTCAGATTTTACAATACTTAACTGAGATGCTTCACAAGGGCCTGTCTTTCTCCTCCATCAAAATTCACAACCTTAGCAATTTCAGTTCATTATTACACAGAACCTCCCCTCTTCTCTCATCCACTGCTTAAGCAGTTCCTCAGAGGGACCACAAATCTACGACCACCCAGGAGAGCCCTAACTCTAGCCTGGGACCTTAACTTTGTATTTTAAAAGCTCACCCTTCCTCCTTTCGAGCCAGCTACCACTGCAGATTTAAAATTCCTCTCTTGGAAAACCGCTTTCCTTTTAGCAATCACTTCAGCAAGGAGGGTATCTGAATTATAGGTCCTCATGGCAGTGGAGCCTTTCATCATCTTTCATGCGGACAGGGTGTCCCTCAGGACCAATCCCTCTTTCATGCCCAAGGTGGTATCCAGTGTGGCCCTTAATCAGTCCATTCATTTGCTAACCTTGTTTCCTAACCCACAGAACTAAGGGGAACAAATACTGCACTCTTTAGACTTTCACAGACAACTTAGATTCTACTTGGACAGGACTAAAACCTCAAAGGAAATCTGATCAACTGCTGGTGGCATTTGCTGCAGAGGTAGAGGGGAAGGCTATTTCAAAGAAAACCATTTCCAAATGGATAGGCCATTGCATTCATTTCTGCTACAAGCACCATGGAAAACCTATCCCACAGGAGATCAGATCCCACTCAAGCAGGGCTGCATCTTCCTCTACAACCTTTCTCAGAGGCGTCCCTACCAGGGACATCCTAGAAGCTGCTACCTGGAGTTCAGTACATACTTTCACCAAGCATTGCCATCTGCCAATTTTCTCTAAATCCAGAGCTGGCTTTGCCACTGCAGTCTTGCAGGGCCTTATAGCTGGTCCTAATGCTATCTAAATTCCTCCTCCCATCCCTAGCTTTGGGAATCTACCCAAATGTGATGACTGCAACAGTGAAACACGAAGAACATTGTACAGTTGTATACACTTACCATAAATATAGATGTTCGAGTGTATTTACTATTGCAGTCCTGGTTACCCTCCCTCCAGCCCCCTTTCTTCTTTTGGCTATACCTCTACTCTACTCTACTATGCTCAAAAGCTTTTTGGTGTATTTGCTTTTTTGTTGGAGGTATAACCTTGTATGTTTATAGATTTAATTGCTTCCCATTAGGGGGTCACCTGACATCTGGGACAAGAAAAACTGATGTAATGGCATCGGCTGCAGGTTTTATACCCCTGATGACCTGACGTCATGGAAGAAGGGACAGCAACCGACTCTAGACCCAAGACTTTGTTAATCAGGCTGACTGAGGGCTACTGCAAGCAGATAACCCAAATGTGATGGCTGCAACAGTGAATACACTCGAACATCTACATTTATGGTAAGTGTGCACAACTGTACTTTTCTGTTCCTGCCCCTCCTTGGTCTTCTACTCCTCTTAAGAGGCCTAGGGAGCAGGAGTCATTTGAGGATGATGCAGATTCAGATGAAGAATCCCTGACTTATTCTTCTTGTATTCCTTTTCTCTTAGAATATGGTTCTGAGGAAGAAGCATCTATCAGTCCTCTCTCTCCTTTTGAGGAGACATATTTTGTTGACACTATTTCCAGACTGATGGAGTTTTTCAAATGAACTATGTTCAGGTGTTTGATGTCCAGAAGAGGTACTATGAGCTTTTACAAATAGTCTCCTAGGCCCTCTGCTGTTCCTCCTGTTCTTGCTACCTTGTTGGATGCATTTTCCACTGCTTCTCTTACTTATGATTTCAGCCCCCTGCTCCTAAAAAAAAAATTAAAGGTTTTATAAAATGTCTGATGATTGCAAATTTCTTTATAAATGCCCCTTTGATAACCCTTCTATGGTATCATTTGTGTCTGATAAACCCTTTAAATTGTTGCCTTCTACAAAATTGCTTCCCTCTAACAAGGACAGCAGAACCATATAGAGGCTAGGTAAGAAAGTGTATACGTCTGTGCCCCTAGCCTTTAGAGCTGTGAACTGTCCAACACACAAGACCAGATATGTTTGGGCTCTTCTGTCTCAGGCCTGTCAGGCTATTTCAGATCTTCCTGATTCTGAAAGGGAAAGCGTCTGCTCCTTCCATGCTAGGGACATCTTCCCAAGTTGCTTGCCATTCTGTTAAATGCAGCTGTGATGCAGCTGATGCTTCATCTAAGGCTGCTGCTTTTGGACCTGTTTTGTGGAGATATTCCTGACTTAGACTTCAACCTTTGCCTGATGTTATCAAGGCTAAACTGATGGATTCTCTCTGGATAATAAGCATTTGTTTGGTGCTACTGCTGCTGCAGAGCTGTTTCAAGTCCCTGCAAGAAAAGGGTAAGGCCTTACAGGATTTGAAGCATACTTTTCTTTCACCTGTTCCCAAGTTTCAAAGAAATTACCCCGACAAGCCTGCCTTTGTTCATAGACAGACTCGCCCTCTGCCCAAAGGTTAAAAGGGTGGTAGAAGGGCTCCTCCTGCTAAGTCTACCCAAATTCCTTCTACTCAGAACCTTCATTTTCCTGACAAGCCAGGTGCTGTCTGACTGTCCTTGCCCTGTTCTTCTCAGTCACATTCCTCTTTTTCTGTGTCTTTTCCTGTCCCTTCCTGTTTGATTAAAGGTCACCCAAGACTCCTGGGTTCTTTCCATAATTAGCCAGGTTTACTACATGGTTTGGAAATCTCTTCCCCTCTTTTTGGGCATTCCTCAGGAACAGCTGCTGTTTTTTCCAGAGGTGCTTTGGGGGCCTGTTGGCTCATGGGACAATTCAGGAAGTTCCCACTCTTCAGAGGAGGAAGGGGTTTGACTTCAGAATTTTCTTGAACCCCAGGAAAGAAGGCATCTAGAGATCCATTCAGGATTTTTCTCAGCTAAACACCTTTTTGAAGGTCCCTTCCTTTTGGATGCTATCTCTTTAAACCTTGTTTTGTGTTCTACTTCTTCAGGATTTTCTTGTCTTCCTGGAACTCAAGGATGCTTATCTACACATCCACATTTATCCCCAACTTTCTCTGTTTTACACCAGAGTCCCATGTCCTGTGATCTAGAAGGTAGACGCACTCTCTTTTTTTCTTGGACGGTGATTCATTATGCCTTCCACCCCCTTCCTGTCATTCTGAAGGTCCTGCTTAAGATAAAGCTAGATGCTCCCAAAATCTTGCTGGTGATTCCCTTTTGGCCCACACAACATTGCTTCCCTCTTCTGCATTTAGCCAAGTGTAATCATCACAAGTTAGCTTACAGGAAGCAACTTACTAACACAAGAAGGGTTTATCATCCATCCCCACCTGGGCACTCTTCATTTGACATTGTGGGTGATACGGATTTTGACCCCCTTCAGACACCTCTTTTTTGAGAATATGCTTCAGGTCCTGCAGGAAACCCACTACTAGAAAATCTTATTTGTCAAAACGGAAGAGATTTTCTGTTTGGTGTCTTTCTTGCAATGTGGATCAACTTATTGTGGATGTTCCTTAGTTTATCTCTCTTAATGTGTAAATTGCTCAGTGCTGGGTTAGCATATTTTTCTTAAAGTGCTTTTCACATTAAGCCTCACAGGAAGCATGTCCCTCCTTCTTGGGTTGTTAATCTTGTTTTAGAAAAATTGATTCAGGCTCTTTTTGAGCCTGCTGCTACAACTTCCTTACAGCATTTTCTTGAAAGACTGTTCATCTTTTGGCCCAAATACTTCTGCCAGATGGGTGTCTGAGATGCAAACCCTAATGGCTGTTCCTCCCAATTTTCGTTTTTCATAAGGACAGGGTGACCCTTTGTAATCATTTTTTTATGCCCAAGGTGATTAATGTGTTGTCTCTTAATCAGTCATTTGCCCATTTTTCCCTTTTTTCACATTCTGCTTGTGGGAATGTTTTGCACACCCTGGGTTTGCATAGACAACTCTGGTATTATTTGGGAAGACTAAAGCTTTTCATAAGTCTTAACAGCTTTTTGTTTCTTTTCATCCTAGTTCTTTAGATTTGACTGTTTTCAAGCAAACCATTTCTTCTTGGATATCTAAAGCCATTTCTTTTTGCTAGTCTGTTCATGGGAAGAGCCTTCCTTCTTTTATTAAGGCTCATTCTACTAGAACTGCCGCTTCTTCTGGTGCTTTTTTCAAGGGTTTGGATGCTAATTTTATTCTTGAGGCAACCACCTAGACTTTTGCACATAACTTTACCAAGCACTAAGTTGGATGTGATTTTTAGGGCCAGAAGCGGTTTTGCTGGTGCCATTCTCCATGGCTTCCTAGAGGGCTCTGCAGACCCTTCCTCCTCGCAGTCTTCTTCCTAAGCTATTGTACTCTTCCTATTGTAAAGAATACTGTAACAGTGATATGAAAGGACATAGTACAGTTATATAAACTCTTACCATAACAGTAGATGTCCTTCTCTTCACTGTTGCAGTATTTGCTCGCTCCCTCCTCCCCTTGGCCCTTTTTCCTTTTGGATGTGCCTGATATCCTTAAGCTTTTGCTCCTGCTGGGACTTTTCAGTTCTGAGGATGGTACATCCGGATGTCACCTTTATGCCTATGCCATGCGCGGGAAGCATCCATGTGACATACGGCGTAGCCATTACAACCTAAAGGCTTCTGTATACCGGCCAAATGTTGGGCTGCCCTGGGCAGGGGATCCCTATTGTAAAGAATACTGCAACAGTAAAGAGAAGGACGTCTATTGTTATGGTAAGATATTACACAACTGTACTTTTTCTCCCTTGTTATAAAAATGGCTAAGAGCAATTATAACAAGCTTCCGTACAGAATGGCCTTGTTGACACAAGATAGGGACTGATTGGTATACCCCAGTCATCAACTTCTTCAGTTGATTGGATGATAGAAGTCTAATAACTTTTAGGCACTTTTTTTTTTTTTGAGGACGTGCAGCATGTATTAAAGGAGGCCAGCAAATCTGCTGCTAGAAAATCACATATAGACAAATGGAAAATATTTTCTAGTTAGTGCCAGTCCAAGAACAACAATCATTTTAAGGTTCATACTTCCATGATTCTGTTTTTGTATAAATTGTCATCCTCTGGCCTTTCTCATTCTTCATTCAAGGTTCAAGCTTTCTTCCTACTTCTTGTGAAACAGGTTTTGAAATGGGTGTTCTATAGTCACCCACCTAGTAGATATGTGGCTCCTTCTTGTGATCTTAATTTTGTATTAGAAAATGTTGCACTTTCCTTTTGAGCTTGCTCATGAGGCTGATTTGACATTCATATCTGGAAAAAATAGCGTTACTTATTGCTCTTCAAGAAAAATGTACGAGTTGCAAGTCATTGTGGCGATTTGCTCCATCTCACTTTTTTACAAAGATAGTGTAACTTTAAGAACGAGTCATTCATTTTATGCCCAAGATCATTTCAGATTTACATTAGCCAGGCTGTTCATCTCCCTGTTTTTTTTTTTTTTTTTTTCCCAGAGCCAAAAAATCAGGGGAGAAGAATATTACACGTAATGGATGTCCTGAGGCAACTCAGATACTGCAGTGACAGGATAAAAGACCTTTAGGGCTTGTATTCAACTGTTTTTCCTCTCTCGAATGTAAGAAAAAGGGATAATCAGTGTCTAAACAAGTATTTCTAAATTGTTATTCCATGCAGTAGCTTTTTGTTGCTCCCACCATAAAAAAGCATTTCCAAGCGTAGTCAGGTCCCACTGTACCAGGGTTTTTGCTGTTTTAGTGGCTTTTTGGAAAGGGGTGGACTCTAGAAATGTACTAGAGGGAGTAACTTGTTCATCTGTACATATCTTTAGCAAGCATTACAAATTAGATGCCTTTTCTAGGTCTAGAGTAGACTTTGCTAGGACTGTTCTCCAAGGGCTCATGGACTTTGATCCAGCTTCTTCCTCCTAATCTTTTTAAGCTCTGTAATTCTTCCAATACAGCTTAGGCTACTGCAGAAGTGATCTAATGATGAGCATAGTGCAGTTGTGCAAGTAAACTTAAGATAATAGTAGATGTTTGCATAGATCACTGCTACACTATTAGCTCCCTCCCTCTGCCCCACATGTCTTTGCTAGTTTGGTGCAGTATTGGTATGGTCTGTACTGAGCAGGACTGTAGTCCCCTTTTGAGTCGAGAAAGCTGTGAAGTTTTGTTGCCTTAGCCACTGCCTTTATACTACTAGCCTTGCACATGGCAGTGGTAAAGAGTGTGGAAGGATGACCTAAATGTCTGGAAACTGTCTTGCTGATCTGATTCTTGGTAGAGCGCCCAAAGTAACTTAGCATGCTCCAGCAGTGATTTATTCAAACATCTACTGTTATGGTAAGTTTGCTTATACAACTGTATGCTCCGAAGTCCATATAATTTCTCACGCCTGGTGTTGACTGGCACTTCCTGTTGACAGTGGTTAAACTGGAGGGTTAGCCAAGTTCTTCATCCTAAAGGTTAACAAAACAGTGACCTCCTCTTAGCAGATACAACATTTTATTTACTTATCATAATGATAGATCATTAAGGAGGAGGTCAATCATTGATAACATACCCTCCTTCACTCTAATTGTACTAATAATTTGCCCTCTTCTCTCTTTTGTGTCTTTCTTTGTTTTTCCTTAGCTTCATGTTAACTTCAGACCTGAAGACTGAGAGATCTGTGATGCATTATGGTTAGGGGAAGGGTATCTGATAATTGGGTAATATTTAATCTGATATGCATTCTTAATGCCTGTAAGTCATAAAGGTTGTAAAAGATGCACAGCCTACTTTAAGATCTGTCATGGTAAGTGCATAACTCTCTCTGTCCTTTTTGTTAATGTTAGGTGGCAGAGCAGAGAGGTGGCACTTTGATATACTATATTTCCTTCCATAAAGACGCTTTGGGAAAGAGAATAATCTTAACTCGAGGGAAAATAGAAAGGAGGGAGACTGTGAAAAAGTGAGCAAGGAAGTGGAAGAACTTGAAACTTTTTTTCCCATTATCCTTTTGAGTGGCACCACATTTCCCACTAGGAAATAGCACAGATAATTTTATTTCTTTAAACACAACTGCCGGTAGATGTCTGTGTAACACTTGAAGTGATCCTTGCTATCTGTATGCACTTCCAAATTCCTCAGGTTTCTCATGTCAGGTGGTTGTTTTGTAGGTTTGCAATATATCTCATCAACAGATGTTGGAATAGTGCATAGCCTGGTCAGTCCTCCAAGCCTTGCTTAAGGATGCTATGAATGCCATTATGCTACCTGATTCCACGGTGCATAGAAATGAAGCCTTGTCTACAGTGACACAGATTGATCTGGATTAGTTAATGAACCCAGGGACTAGAGGAGCTACCAGGTGCTGGTAGGAGAGAGCGGCTAATGCTAGCCTGCCCATCTTGACCCATTTGCATGACTGTCACCCAGCTGAGGCAGGTGTTCTAGTGTTCATCAGATAGGCTGACTGTGCATCTACCCACCTGTGCATCAGTACAGTAATCACATTTTAACTAGTGCATAGTAGCTTGGGAGAGTTTTCATTCTGATCCTTTTTTGTCAGTACTGCAGGCCATTGCTTTAGGGACCCTGTTTGGCCTTTCACATGTATTTCAGTCCACTCAAAAGTAATCCATTTTTCCTGCTTTTGGATTTCTTGGATTTATCTCTCTCTCGCTCTCTCTTTTTATGTGCATATTTTTTTGCTGCCCCTCTCTTTCTACCACCCTTTAGCCCTTTGCAGGCATTCAGCCCATTCCATCAATTTGTGTGAGAGCTGATCATGGAGGCCATCATTTACAGAGCCATCAAGTTAATTTTTGTTATTTATTTTGAACTCTTAACCCTCACTTTGATGGCTTACATGGCACCCCTAAGCCCCACGGGCTTCCTGTAACCTTTTCTTGCATGTGTGAGTGCTCCCAACCACATGCTAATGAGGACTGCCATCACTAGCTTGGTAAGACAAACCTATAGCCATTTCACTTGGACTTGCATGTGGTAAAACAACCATTGGACCATCAGTCCTCTGCCCCCTGGATAGGCAAGATAGAGTTTGCTGCCCGCTCCCAACTTCAATGTTCAGTACAGAAGAAATTCAAGTTCAGGGCTCCTACGAGCTATTTAAAAGTTTGCCAACAGTTAGACCAGGAATATAGGTTTCTGTACCATGTGTCTATCAAGAACATAAAAAGTTTGGCGCTACCAACTTCCTGTATATATTTAGGGAGAGAGTTCTATAAAATTCCATCTCAGTGAAAATACCTGTTCTTGACTGAATGTTTAAACAACTGGCAATCTCGCATATAGATTATTATTCCTTGTGCTGTTGTTATGCCCCAAAAATGCAACACCAAGAGAGGCTGCTAATGCCCCATTTCTTATATATATTATACACAAGAATCAAGTTACCTCTTAAAATCCAGTGCAGGGAAGCAGTATCCAGTCTCTCCTTTTAAGAAAAGATTTCAGTCCTCTCACTTGCCTAGTGACAATCTTCTGGATTTTCTCAAGTCTGTTTATTTGGCAATTGTTATAACAACCAAATAATCCATATTATTCCTTAATAGGCCATATGGTAAAAGTTAAAAGCAGTATCAAGACGACTTTCTACTACTGATACTCCTCAAGATGTCTTTTAAAAGACCATAACACTTCTTCACCACAGTCTTGATATAATCATCAAAGTACAGGCATCGTTCACTATATATCCTAAATCTCTGATAGAACTTACTGAGGTCAAAATTTCATTATTCAGAGCATAAGGATAATGGTTATTTCCAGAATCAAATTGCATCACACTGCATTTCTTGGCATTAAGTTATATCCCATTTTTGGTGACCTACCTAAATAAAATGTCTAGATAATTTTGTAATTTATTATGGTAGTACATATTTAACCATACACGTTATCAACTGTAATTGTATGTACCTGATATTTTTGGCATAAATTGGCTGAATGCCCCTTTGCTACTGTGGTTAAAAGATAATTTCAGTAGGGGTGTAGCTTCTTCCAGTGCTGGTTTAATAAGGTATCATTGCTGCTGCCATTTCATCATTAGTTCATGCTTTCATCAAACATTACTGCATGGGCCATGTTTCTTGGAGTTGGGCCTTCCTTGACACTTAAGTGTTTCACAGACCCTTCCTAGAGAGGTGATTTGTTTACTACATAGGATTCTTCTCAAACATTGCAGACTGCAGATATGTATGCATTCACAATAGTTATTGCTTTTGGGGAGGACCGTCTGCAATGGGTTGCTTGTTGGCTGTTCTCTCCACTTGTTTGGGAGGGCCTACCACCTGCTTTATAGCTGGATGTTCTGCCAAGTCTAAGTGCATAATGTTATATCCATGTGGTTTTGCCTTACCTGCAGTGTAGATTCTGTTCCTTAGGAGGTGGAATACAGAGCATGTTGCTGAGCATAGTCTCCTTGATCCATTGCCTGTTGTCACAACATAAACTAATGAGAGGCCTGAACAGATTTGAGTAGAAAAGCTACAGAATGCAAGAATGTGTTCAGAGAGGATCCTCTTTTGGTATCCCAACCGTAAAACACTGCAGACCGTTGTGTTAATGTAAACTTATCTAATGAATATTCAAGCACCTGTTGCTCAGCTTATTCCTTTTTCTAGTGACTTGTGTATACTACACTTAAAAATATGTATGTGGTACACCTGTTGAAACAGAATCTATTTTGGGTTCCACGATTGTCTGCAACTGTATAAATATTTTACACTATTATTTAGTGACTCAGCAGGTCTCCCAGCCTAAAAATTAGTCTCTTTTTTTCCAAGAGGTTTGAGTAATTATCAGCTTTGTTTTCATACTGTGTTGTAGTGAACAGACTATTGCTTTTTGTTTCTTTAACATTGCTAGTCTCAAATAGTTAATCTTGAACAGGGCAAGATTTTTAATGTCTCAAATCTAGGTATACTAAAGGCTATCACTCCCTTTTTAATGGGATTTCATTTGACAGTGCTTTGCTTTGAATTTTAATCACAGATTTGAGTTGATCACTTGAACTGTAATAAAAACAGAATAGTAATGATTCTTAAATGTTACGTTTCCATCCAGTCATTTTGTTGTCCTTGTTAGAGGCTTGATCTCTAATAAAGAATTGGGTGTGAAATCATAAAAATCATACACGATCATCGTGAAGTGCAGGAGGACTCCACATTTATTTCCATGCTGTTTCTCTGCTTCCTTATATTTTTGTGTGCTTTTTTTTCGTGCGTCTCATGGATAGTTTTTTTTTTTTTTTTTTTTTTTTTTTTTTTAGTTGTGGAAATTGATGCTTTTCACAGACTAGCAGAGAACTGGCTTGTATCAAATGTGTTCTGTTTGCCACTGGACTTTAAATGAATAAACTTAATACATCTTTGTCTGGAGAATACTTACTAATCTTGACTGTTGATCTGAGGATTAAAGTATCTTATAACTAGTTTTCTTTCCTTTTTTTTTAATTCTAGGAAAAGTACAATAGTAAGATTGTTATTCCGCTTCTATGAGCCTCAGAAGGGAAACATCTATGTAGCTGGACAGAATATTAAAGATGTAAGCTTGGAAAGCTTGAGGAAAGCGCTTGGAGTTGTGCCACAGGTAGAGTAAAGCATAATACCAATTAAAAAGGGCTTATTCAAATGTTGAATGTTGAATAAGGCAAACAAAACATCTGGTGCTATAATCACATACATAATTTCATTTTGATAAGCTAGGCATGCACATGACATCAGGTGGCATCCTGCTTTACATATTAATGAGATTTACTTAGATGGAAAGTTCATGTGGGAGTTGACATTGTAAGGTTTATGCACATTGTTTCTTAGAATACATAGAAACTACATCACTGGATATTTCTTTCTCCATGTATCCTTTTTGTTTTCTGCACATTTTATTGTTTTTGGCAGCAGCAGTCAGTTTAATTGTTTAAATGTTTCATGAAAGACATCTTGGTGAGCAGATGTATAGTTTTGTAAATGTACCCTTGAACAGTTTTTGTGTCTCTGTACAGCTAGCAGTGAGCACTAAATTCAGACAAAATTTTACTGTTTAAGGTATGAAAAACTGCTCTGTAACTTTATACACTGATTAAATGCAGTAAGGCAGAACAAAGAATTACAAGCATGAGGTAAAATTATGCAGGGCATGTGGAATATGATATTGGAAATCAGTTTTGTGCAGATTGCCATAAGCAGCAAAGTATTAACAGATGAAAAGAGGGGTGTGTTCATGTTTGTAGAACAGAATGCCATACAGAAATAGCATTGTGTGGATTAGTCACAGAAAAGGTATCAAACATCAGTATAGCAGTGGTGTAGAAAGGAGGAGAATACGTTTAAAGATCTATACAAGCAAACTGGAAAGGTGTTGTGCTGATATTTTATTCTGTTTGCTCTTTCCCACTGCTTGTTCTGATCAACAAACCTCCCATCCGCTCTGCCCATTCATTCCCCTGTCCTGAGTATTCCCCAGTGAGAGCAAGAGCTGTTAGAAGAGACCTTCATTCAGGTTGCCACAGTGGTGGTTTACTCCCTCACAGGCATGCTGGTAGTGACTGTGTATTTGTTTAGGCCTAACAATCTCTCCTGAGGGGAGTGAGATGGATGACGTACATCACCAATGACCACATAATGTCCTCTCCAGTGCAGATTCATGCTTCTTTGCATTTGTGATGAGACCTGCTGTTAAAGCGATTTGGTGTATTAATAACCCCTAGAACCCAATCTCAGAGTGCTTCTCTTTCTTTGAGTGTGAGCCAGTGAATAGTGCCGTACTGCCCCCTTTCTCACTGGATAGGCATGTGCATCATCCTGTGCTAACGTTATAAAGCAATCAAACTACTAATTGGTTTCAGGTTGCCTGGGCTTTATATTTACTATGTAGTGGATTCATTTCTCGAATGCTGTCTTGAGGGGAGTTGGGACTTGGGTTATTAATGAAATAAGTGCAAATCTAACATTCATTCATTTTTGGGTCTTGCATTTTGGTTGATGCACTACAGTCATAATTCTGTATTGTTTTCTGAATGTCCACGGTGAAGGAAACTTGGTGTACACTGCATTGTCAAATGACAATGTATAGACCACATGTAGGCCTTGAGCCTATCAGTTCTTTTCTGCCATTTGCCTAATTTGGATCTCTTTCTTGATGCACATTGATAAAAAGTCCTATGTGCATTGTCTAAATATAAAGCCACAAAATGTTCTTATGCCTTTTAATTAAGGAGCAAAGATCTGCATTGAATCTGTTTAAGTAGCAGGGTTTCAACCCGACTACAGCACTAGCCACCCTACAGTACAAACATTGGCTCTAGGCGATTGTCACATTGACTAATCTTGATATGATACCCCATCCCTATGTAAAAATGGGGAAAAGGGGGTTGATGATGACCTGCAGATATTGGAGGGAGGAGCACTTAGTTTACCTGTCAAGATAATGTCGGTGCATGGTTACCCCTTTTGCAGGGATCTTAGAAGGACTGATTTTATTTTATTGTATTGTCATTTGATAAGTTTATGTTAAGTCCTCTTAGAGCTAGAGGTAATACTATTTCTAAAACTGTCACTCTTTGCTGCTGCTGAGCTCTGCCTGGGTTGTTCAGTGCACAAATCCATACCTTTTGTCACTTTTGGTGGAGAGTGGAGAAACTGAGGGAAGCATATCCCCAGTTTCTGTACTTGGAATGAGGTCTAGGATGCAGACATCACTGTGTTCCTGGTCAGTCATTTAGACTGTGCTTACCTTATGCTGGAGAGCTTTCTTGGGAGTCAGTAGGTCACAGTTTGTGATACATAAGATAATGTACTCTGCCATCAGGGTCCAGTGGCTTGGACTAAGGGAGGTTTTCTTGCTCCTTCCATGCCAGGAAACATGGTTTAGGACCTGCACTAACTAACTAACAGATTTCTGAATTTTTGTGAAAGCTTGAATTACAGTTGCAAGAACATAGCTTCAGAAAACATGCTGTTAGTTTTTAGGAGGGTGTGTATGCTGATCACCATCTTCCCCGTCAATCTGCCCATTCCATCTTCATTACCAGGGTGAGGATGAACTGGGAGGGGCCATCATGTAGGTGGTTTGAAGTTTTTCCTTAATGGCCTTATCACCCCTGTGCATGATCGGTTCACAAGGAAAAGGTGTGTGCCATGGGTTGAGACCAACATTTGCCTCTCACTTTGCAAGGGACATTGCCAGCAACAGTTCCAACCTCCTGTCTTCAAGCACCAGGTGGTGCTTTTCCTAGTTTTCACCAAGGAAGGCACACTCATCAGTATGTTAGTCAAATGCCACCCCACTCATCTTTCTTCTTTACTAGTGGACCTGTTACTGAAATAAGTTGAAGCTGTGGTCAGGAGCTTGAATTTTGGACTTTTAGAGTAGATGTCCAGTAGCCTACAGCAGTTTCTGTTTTACTGACATACTGGCTAGGGCCATAGGGTCAGCTATGTGTCTACAAAGGATAGCTTGCTGTCTGTCATCCCTTTAAGAAATTACTTAGAATCGAACATGAATGCACCGTCTAAAGGAAAGGATTTTATGCTGTCCTATCTCGCTGTAATTCTTGCTGGTTGGGTTCGGTTCCGACTCTGCCAAATACAAACGCTTGAGAGCTTCCACTGGCTTGAGGCTACCTCCTATCCCATGATGTATCTGGTAAAATCCCCAGATCTCATTTGCCTCTCAAGCGACCGGGATGTTTTCTTACTAGGTCGTTGGCAGAGTAGAATTTATTTCACTTTTCTACATTTTTTTTGTCAGTTTTTTCTGCCTTATATTGTGTGATAGAGTTGGATAAAAACCTGTTTAGTCCTTCTGTCCATGTTTTTGCCTTTGTTTCTGTAAGAGACCCGTTTAAGTTGGAGGGCTCTCGGCGGCCCATTTAACTTAGAGGTCCGCTTTTCATCCCTGTGCCTTCCTTCCTTGGAGATTCCATTTATGTTAGAGGATTCTCCATTGTGTGTGTGGTGTTCCAGTGATAGTTTTTACTGTCTAGTAGTGATTAGATCCATCCTCTGATGGTTTTCTTACAGCTTTCTGCCGAAAGCTCTTTGGATGTGTCCTCCTGTCCTGGACATACTTGATGTTTACTCGGAGGCTTGTCTCAATCCGGATTCCCTGCCTCCTGCACCAGTCAAACCTGATAGGTATTACAGAGTCCCTAACTCTCACCAATTTCTTTTCAAAAGCCATAATGCTGACCCTGAGACCATTTCTCAAGGCCCCAAGGGAATGAAGGCCTCTACTGCCAAGAACCCGCTACCTTCCGAAAGGGAATCTAGATCCTTAGAAAGGTGGGGGAAAAAGGTATACACCTCGACCACCCTAGCCATGAGGGCCTTAAATTGTCAGTTCCATATGCTTAAATATCAGCAGTTTCTGTTATCTCAATTAAGGAACAAGATATCTCAACCTGAACAACCAGATTTGAAGGAATTGCAGGATATGATACATAGTGCAGAACAAGTGGGTAAACACACCTTACAATGTGGTTATGATGCCTTAGAGGCCTCTAGTAGAGCTGCTGCTACAGGAGCAGTCATTCGTAGACATGCCTGGCTTAGAGAACAAAGCTTGCCTGATCATGTTAAAGCTAAACTACTAGATGCTCCTTTACAAAAGGATGTGCTATTTGGTACTAATGCTGAGGAGATACTACGGAAAATGGAAGAAAAAGCTAAATCTATGCAAACTGTCAAGGCTTTTCTACAGGTACAGCCACCTCGTTTTAGTAGAAACTGGCCTACAAAAAACTGGTCCTTTCCAGCCACAGACAAACCCCAAAGAGGCAGATACAGGCGCTCAAGGGGCAGAGGACAATCTCAAGGATCATATAGAGGCAGGCAATGGCCAACTCAAGCACCAAGAGGTGGCGAAGACAGTGCACAACAATACAGAAAGCAAACCCAATGACTTATCCCTTTTCATGCCAAGCAAATCTCAGCTGGCAGCTCCCTTGGGAGGAAAGCTGGCCCTATTTTCAGGAAATTGGCATATTATCACAACGGACAAATGGATCCTGGACATAATAAACAGAGGCTACAGATTTCATTTTCACACTCTTCCAAAAATGAGAGGCATGCCAAACCTGCCACACAATCAAAGGGCAGAGGCACAAATACAAATTACAAAACTCATGGACATGAAAGCCATTCAAGAGGTTCCGACTCACGAACAAGGCCAAGGTTTTTATTCCAGACTTTTCCTGGTACCAAGAAAAGGAACCGACTGGAGACCCATTTTGGACTTATCCATCCTAAATACATTTCTACTCGTACAAAATTCAAGATGCTCACATTACAGCAGCTTCTTCCCATGCTGGGCAAGGAGTTTTGGCTGGTAACATTGGACCTCAAGGAGGCATACCTGCATGTCCCAATCAGACAAAGCTGCAGAAGATACCTCAGATTTCTTGCAGGTTCAATCCACTATCAATTCTCTGCATTGCCCTTTGGCTTATCTACTGCACCCAGAGTATTCACAAAATGCCTGGCATCAGTAATTGCTTACTGCAGACTTCAAGGGATACAAATTTACCCTTATTTGGACGACTGCCTGATCCAAGCGGACAGCAAGCGCACTCTTCTGGAACATCTGGCTTATGCAACATGGTTACTGAATTCTCTGGGATACACGATCAACAAAGAGAAATCCAGGCTAATACCATCTCAGAAAATAACTTTCCTGGGTGCCAACTTGGACACAAACACCTAGATGGCCTATCTCACGCCAGAAAAACAAGGGCAACTAACTCAGTACTTCAAAACACTAGCAAATTGTACCAGGCTTACTGCAAGAAAAATCTTGCAGGCTCTGGGCTTCATGGCATCTTGCATTCTTTTAATCCCATGTGCAAAGTTGCATATGAGAAAGCTTCAATGGTACCTAAAAAGCCTATGGTCTCAACACAGCCACAATTTGGAAACAATAATACCAATAATTCCATGTTTGCAAAAGGAATTTCAATGGTGGGCCCAAGCATGTCAAACAAACACAGGTCTCCCATTCTGCAAGCCTCAAGCAAATCAAGTCATCACAACAGACGCCTCAGATTACGCCTGGGGGGGGGGGTGTGCACATGACAGGCAGGTGCATTCGGGGCAAATAGTCCCAAAAGGAAAAGCACCTTCACATCAATCAAAAAGAAATGCTAGCAGTAATAAATGCAATTACAGCATTCAAGGACCTCCTGCATCCAGGGCAATTATTGATAAAAACAGACAACACCACAGTAATGTGGTACATAAACAAGGAGGAACACATTCATATCCCCTGTGCAGACTAGCCATGACATTTTGGAACTTGGCTCTGGAATGGCAAATCGAACTTCAAGCACAGTACTTGCCAGGTTTGGAAAACACGCTGGCAGACAATCTAAGCAGAAATATGACAGATACACATGAATGGAAGCTGCATCCACAGGTGTTTACAAAGATAATCCAAGCATGGGGAAGGCCAGACATAGATCTCTTCACCTCCCACAGGAACCATCAACTGGAAAAGTTTTGTTCAAGGACTTTTCATCCAAAGGCCTGGAGGGTGGACGCCCTTTCATTCAGTTGGACAGCATGGACAGTGTACGCTTTCCCACCTCTCCCTCTTCTACCCAAGGTGCTCTTGAAAGCAAGAGCAGACAGACCGAAGATGATACTGATTGCTCCAGACTGGCCAAGACAGCACTGGTACCCACTCCTAAGGAGCCTAACACATACTCCTCCCTGGCCTCTACCTCTAATGCCTCTTCTGCTAACTCAGCACAGCTACAAAACTCTTCACAGTCAGCTGAAAACACTCAATCTTGCTGCATGGAAAATTCCTTAACACCACAGCAGACCCTACTCTCCAAAGAGGTTCAGGATGTCATTCTGGAGGCCAGAAGGCCATCTACTAGGAAGACTAAATCCGCAAAATGGAAACTGTTTTGCTCTTGGAATGAGAAAAAAGGCCAGGACCCTAGAAAACTGAATTTGCCTCAGGTATTACAGTATCTTGCTGAGCTGCTGAACAGTGGACTTTCATTTTCCTCCATAAAAATCCATGCCTCAGCCATTTCTGCAGAATTCAACATGGATCCGCCGTTATTCTCTCACCCACTTTTAAGAAAATTCCTCAGAGGGGCTAAGAATATAAGACCACCAAGGAAACAACCAGTGCCAGCCTGGGATCTTAATTACATTCTAGAAAAATTAACATTGCCTCCCTTTGAACCAGCTGCCTCAACAGATTTGCAATATTTGTCCTGGAAAACAGCTTTCCTTCTGGCCATTACCTCAGCTCGTAGGGTTTCGGAACTACAAGCCCTCATGGCTGTGCAGCCCTTTCTTATCTTCCATCAGGACAGGGTTTCCCTTCGAACCAACCCGTCATTTATGCCTAAAGTGGTATCCAGGGTAGCTTTAAATCAAGCCATACACTTACCTACCTTTTACCCTAATCCTCAAAACAAAGGAGAAAGGCTGCTACATTCCTTAGACATCCATAGACAGCTACGTTACTATTTGGACAGAACAAAGCCTTTCAGGAAATCACAACAACTTTTTGTGTCTTATGCTGTAGGAGCACAAGGGAAGTCTGTTACCAAACAGACAATCTCTAAATGGATAGGCCACTGCATACGATTTTGTTACTCCTATCATGGGAACTCTGTCCCTGTAGGCATCAGACCACACTCCACCAGGGCCACAGCTACCTCTACAGCCTTCCTCAGAGGAGTTCCTACCAAAGATATCTTGGAGGCAGCCACTTGGAGTTCTGTACATACCTTCACAAGACACTACCACCTGCCTTTATATTCCAAAACTAGAGCAGGCCTTGCTACTGCTGTGTTGCAGGGCATTCTGGCTCACCCCAGTTCTACCTAGTGCCTACCACCCTGTGCGTAGCTTTGGGATTCTACCCATATGTGATTACTGCAGCTGTATGCACGATGAACATAGTACAGTTTTGTACCTACCATAAATGTAGATGTTTGAGTGCTAATACAGCTGCAGTACAAGTTTCCCTCCCTCCTTCCCCTCTAGGTATAGGACTAGTGGCTAACACCTCCTCATACAACTTATTTTGGGTTATCCTCATATGGTGTATTTGCTTGCAACTACTCTTTTTTGATAACATTGCATTGCTTGTATATATCATATATATATATATATATATATAAAATTTATCTATTGCCTTCCTTTTGGGGGCACCTGACATCTGGGGCAAGAAAGACTGGAGAACATGGCGTCGGCTGTTACTTATATACCCCTGTCGCACTGACGTCAGGGAAGAAGGCGACAACAACCGACGCCGGACCAAGACTTTGGAATTCGGCCGACCGAGGACCCGCCTGACGGCAGAGAACCCATATGTGATTACTGCAGCTGTATTAGCACTCGAACATCTACATTTATGGTAGGTACAAAACTGTACTTTCCTCCTCCTCCACCCTGAGGGTGGAGAAGACAGGTCCCATTTTCCTGTTCCTTGTTTATTCTCTGGCCTGTCATTCAGAGCCAGTGTGTTTGGAATGGGCAACAAGGCAGGACCCTGTGCCATTCACACTGACTGGTGCTCTTACCTTGATGTCTGAGTCCCTGGGTCCATTCTACATGGCGCCCAGATTTTTGAAACAAAGTGGTGGGACTCTATTGCATTGGTTCAACATTGAGGGCTTTATGCCATTTTTGGACCCACCCTTGGGGGGCTTTGTGTTTGGGTTCTTTGTCCTCGACCTTCAAGGAGTTGGAACTGATTCCCTCTTTGAGACCTTCTGCCGTGTAAAAGTCAAGGCTGTAAAAGTGAATTTTGTCACAAGCATAGTAGTTGCTTTTACACCAAATCCCACCTAGTCTAGAACCCATTGTGGCTCCTATGTATGCACATAAAATTGCTGTAGCTTGTGTTGAGGGTTGGGAACAATGTTATGTGATCCTAAACCTCAGAGCTAAGCACAGTTCATGATATCTTGTGTTTGGATGGGGATAGTATGACCATTATTTCTTTAACTTTCCTCACAAACGTCAGAGATGTACATGGAGGATCACTATTGCTTGTCTAGAGGCAGTGGACTGTCTAGGAGGAACAAGTTGGAAACATTGCTGTGATCATTTTTTTTCTCTCTCTTCATAATCAGATCTCATCAGATGCATACGTGGCTATCTTCTGGGGAAGGTAAGGAAGCATGCTGTTAGTATGTGTTTAATAGCAGCAGGTTGAAATATGTTCTGTTTGTTTTTTCAGTGGTGTCCTAGTGTCTCATCAAACATACAGATAGTGTCAGTCATTTGAAAGTAGGGATGATGAGGCTAGTTGTGTATACATATTGCAGCAGTTTGTTGAAATATGCAACTGTGGCTATTTATGCCTTAATTTTCATCCGACTAACAGCAGAGGTGGGATACACAGAAGGTGACTTTTTTGAGGGGAATAGGGAGGAAAGTACTATTCCCAGATGATATTTATGTTATCCCCTAAAGCAGCTGTCTTCTGAGTTTATTGTGAATTGTAATATTGTCAGCTTTGAAAATTAAACCTTTGATAAAGCCTTTTTCTTCCTTGAAATAAAAAAAAGTAAGACTACATTTCTTTTCTCTGTCATGGTATTTGTTGAGGCCTGTGTTTTGTTAAAAGGTTGTATAAAAAAAAACTCTAAAATTTACCTCAGACCCCCAGCTTAATACAGCTGTTTCTTCCATGGTTGTATCCTTGGTCAGGGTGCTTTGAAAGGATACTTGGGAAAACAAAAGTTGAAAGAGTAACAGTGAATTTATTTCCTTAAGCATGGTTTTCATTCAGAGCATCATTGGATGAAAAGGTTCTTTAAAAATAAAAACTATAAAATGCACTTCAAATCGTCTAGCACGCCCAGTGGCTTCTGGGGACCTTTTTGCTCCCAGTCCCCTAGCTTAATTCAGTTATTTCCTCCACAGTTGTCACAGTGCATTTTTACCTGGTTAGGACATATTGCATGAATGCAGAAGAAAATCTGAAGAGTTAAGACAGACTGTGAGAAAAGGAAAAAAAAAAGTAATCGAAAAGGTGTAGGTAATTTACAGTGGGGGGAATGAGAGGGCAAGACTTGTGTGTGTTTTGTGGAGGGGGTGGCATTGGCTTGCTTGTGAGTTCATCAAAGGTCAGTACTGCCTTGGGTAGATAGTAATTATGACCATAATTATGATTAGCTTATTTATACTTTATTTTTATCTTGAAATTGTTAACTTGGGTTGAGCACTGCTCCCATCAGATCCGTTTCAGTCTCAGCCTGAGCAAAACATAATAGATACATGAATTATATGCAGAGAGAATGACAAAATGCAATCTCTCTCTATATATATATATATATATATATATATATGGGTTCATGTCATTCCATCGACAAGCGGAAGATCGACAGTCACTCCACCGACACATGAAATAATCGAAACCGCAAACACGGACATTTAACAGGTAAGAGGTTTACATTTTTCTAATCATGCCTACCACACATGCATAACACTGCTACACTTACTAAAACATGGTAGGCATGATTAGCGAAATTAAAACTCTTACCTGTTAAATGTCCGTGTTTCGATTATTTCATGTGTCGGTGGAGTGACTGTCGATCTTCTGCTTGTCGATGGAATGACATGAACCCATATATATATATATATATATATATATATATATATATATATATATATATATACACACGCACACACGCACACACACGTACACACATACATATATTATATAGAAAATAACTGTTATACTTGGCTTGATGGTATGAAGGTAACAGATAAATGACATTATATACAGAGTGACTGAAATAACAGTATGTACATACATTAAATATTGAGTGAAGTCAGAGTTGGTATGGAATCACAATCAAAAATAGAGCAATGTTATGACCAAAGAGAGAGCTGTTGCATTTTACTAGAGACTTGAACTGGGATTTTATTTGTGTTTAAATCTGCTTTCACAGCAAACCATCTCTATACATTTATTTTTGTCTGTTCAAGAACTTCCACCATCATTCTTCTACCAAAGTTAGTTGTAGATCTACGTATCTTCAGCATCCTATTTCCTTTGTGGTATTTAGGAAATATACCTAGAAGTGTTCACATTTTTATGCCCTGCCTTGTAATAGACAAAGAGAAGGCATTGGTTACAGATTTAAAGACTGCACTCTTCCAAACTTTGGTAATAAAAAAAGGTGGTGGTCCAATTTCTGGAATTTCTGCCTTCATTTACCTCGCAATTCACTGTGTACTACCCAAAGATTCTTTCTCCATCTATTCATTCCAGTTTATTCAGGAGTTTCTGCATTCTTTTATCTCTTGAAAGCCTAATTATTTGACATCTAGAAATATTCTTTCTCATAAAAAAGGTTGTGCACTACCATAGTGAAAATAATTGTTTGTAAAGCTAGGTTTCCTATGAATCTTGCTAGAAAAAATACACCTGGCTGAATCCCAGCTAACAATGTCTAAATGGGGTACACTCAGTCCAATGTGTGTTAAAATAAAAATACTTGCACTAGAAAAACTGTTAAAAGTTACAGATAATAATGTAAGATCCTGAATGCAACAGATCAAAACACTGAATTGTCTAGATGAAGAAACATCAAGCTGTATGGAAAAGGAAGCAACAGAGGAAGGAGATAAATGATAAAGATCAAAGAAGAGGTTATTGAAAGGTATTAAAATGAAATATGGACATGGGAAAGAAAGAGATCTCATATGTTATGGTATTTATACATAGAAAAAAGCCAAACTAATCAGTATGAAAACTGCAGCTCAAAAAAATATTTGAAGCGAAATATAGGCAAAGACACCCGGGTATAGTAAATTTCACTGTACACAAAATAAGATCACAAAGATGGAAAACAAGTAATAAAAAAGAAAGTTAGTGAGATGGAAATAAAACAAACTGAAATGCTAGATCATCCATGAAGTGAAAGGTTTAGTGTGGAAACTCTTGACAAAGGGAATATCATAACACAGTGGGTCTCTGAGTACACAGATGAAGGAGAAGCAAATGGAGCAGGTTGCATCAAAAAATGATACAACACAGGGTCATGTTTTGGAGCCTTCTGCAAGACACAAACATGAATCCACTTATAATTGCATAATAAGGCAAAGGGCAGGAATGGAGAGCGAAGAGGATGCCCTCATTTCAGAAGAAAATTATAGAAGATAAGACCTGCTTGATTTCATAGTGATGGATAGACATATTAAGATAGATGAAAGAATTTGATTATAGAAAGTAAATAAGACCCAACATGTTAGATTAGTAAAACAGTTGAAATTTGTAATCAGGACTATTAAGAGACATTCTTGTGATATAAGTGAAGTAAATAGGATATACTAATGGGCATCTAAACTAATACAAAGTGTTAATACAAAAATGTAGAGTAACCAAAGAAAGGAAGGGGACAAGTAGAATGCCACCATGGAAGAATGTATAGAGAAAACTATAAATAACTGTTAGAAGAATACAGATAACACATCATCTAAAATTCCATGGTAAGAGCAACACACTGTATCAAAACAGATAAAAATTTGTCATATACTACTACTAATAATAAACTAAAATATCAGCACAAGCAGAGAAATACTGATGGCATGCAGATAAATGTCAAAGAAAAGTACAAAACCAGCAATTCACTGATAACCTGAAGAAGTTTTATTTAGAATTTGGAAACAAAGCAAGATAAAAGAAACGGGTACATTTTGGAGAAGCATTTATAAAGACTCCGTTG
Organism: Protopterus annectens; assembly: GCF_019279795.1. Taxonomy (NCBI): domain Eukaryota; kingdom Metazoa; phylum Chordata; order Ceratodontiformes; family Protopteridae; genus Protopterus; species Protopterus annectens. The sequence goes on along the minus strand of NC_056749.1, from coordinate 195,327,801 downwards.
AACATAACAAAGATGCCAAATGGATATAACAGTTAAAAGAAATAGTAACATGCTGTAATGTAGAGGAAAACCCAGGTCCAGATGTAGTGCCTAGCATCTGGCTAAAGCTATTTATATCTTTACACAAAGCTTTAGTCATGAGTAAAAATTAGACTATAGTATCTTAATTTTCTGAGAGGCACAAATTTATAAAGTATCAAGATTGCAAGCAGAAACTAGAGCAGTGTGGAAGACAGAGAGCTAGGCAGTTCCAGTAGTATTAGGAACAACAGGACAATAAAGAATAATCAGACATACTTAAATGTGGTACCAATACATTTAAACCCATATGAAGTATGGAAGGAAGCAAGTCTAGGTAAATTGCTGGTGTTGAGAAGAGCTCTGTTGTCAAACATGAAAGACTGAACCAATGCAAATGTCATGAACTTTAATCTCACCTTGACAAAGGAATGAGGTCCATTTATGCCACGGTATTATAAATCTGAAACATTTGGAGCAATAAGAGAGCTGGTCTCACCCATATGCTAAGATAGTCAGTATTATGATCATCTATAAAGGGAGGAACATTCTCTTCCTTTTTAGTTTTTTTTTCTAACACAGGAAGTATATGGTTAGTTGTATGCAGGATTATATTATTTCCTTCTTTTCTACTTTGCAAATTGATGAGTATCTCAGTTTGGACTTTATTCTGCTTTGGTTTATCCTGTTTAAAGTTGTTCCCTTTGTATTGACTGACTTTAAGGTGATTTTTATGTGGACCATGCTTTCCCTGGAAAAACGTACTAAAGCAGCATACCTGTAGGAGACAGATTCCACCAAAAGACTTCAGTGTACAGTAACTCTTTTGGTTGGGCAAAAAAGAAGTCACTACTTGCAGACACTGCAGAACTTTCTATGGAAAATCCTTCTGCATTGTACCTTTAATCTAAGGGCTTAGGTAGTAGAAGTCAAAAAGCTTCTTATGCTAGGATTTGTAATGCCCATTCCTGCTACAGCCTGAAAAACATTCTCAAGGATGGTAGACAAAAGCCCCTCAGGAAATAGTGCAAACTTTAGAAGATGGAGAATTTTAGTAAATACATCTGTAAGGGCATGTGTGAATGGGCGTGCCTTCGCTGAAGGTTGGGTGTCAGGCTGGCAACTTGGCACCATAAAAATCGACTGCCAGTCATTAGCAGACCGGAGTTCCACTGTGGTGACCCCTAACTGGAAAAAGCCGAAAAGACAAACAACAGCATCTGTAATGGATTCATGGCTTTAAAGACCCTTTAAGTCCCTCATAGGCTTGAGAGTAGAAGTCCCTGGAAAGTATTGCCCTTTCTACTTCAAGACTGCTGTTATTACTGAAGAAGGATCGGCCCTGGAGATCCATTCCATGAATATCCAGGTTAAGAAAGTTCCTGTTGATCAGAAAATCTAAAATATATTATAATGCATGTCCTGCTTACCTTATTTGGTAAGGAGTTGCCGTTTGGGTAACTCCGGATATAAGGCTCACCTAAGTTTATGTATTTTATGTATTTTTATTTAGTTACCTTTTTTTTACCGGATTATTACCACTAAGCTAGGGGAGACCCAAGGTGGTAATTATACTACTAGGGGAAATTTGGCCAGGACATTGGGAAACTCTGCTATTTTTGCATACAGGAGCACCTTTCTTTGTGGCACTTCCAGCTTCAGTTCCGAGCACAAAGATGGCTCAGAGAAGTAGGAAGAGAGTGTCACAACTATGAAAGGAAGAATGGAGTGTGCGGAGGGTGAAAGCTTTTTTGGTGCTGTTAGTGGAACAGCAGAGGCAGTGGATGCATTAAACAAGGTAGCAGAAAGTTGGAAGATTTTTGGTTAAGAAGAATGTAATGCTGGAGTCAGAAAAGGCAGTCAAGCTCTTTCAAGAGCAGTTTAAGAAGTCAGATCGAGTGATAATGGACTCTGAAAATGTATTTATTTTTATTTATTTTATTTTACATTTGTTGACCGTGTTAGCCCAACTGAGCTAATAGCTCTTTTTCAGCGGAGGCCCGGGAAGAAAAGCTCCACAGAGTTACAATTCATATACAATACAATGCAAGATAATATGAGCAGTAGCTCATAACACATATCAAAAATAACAAAGCATTAAATTGGATGCAATAATAATCAAGAATAGGAAATTGAAGAAGTTATACAAAAAGTGATAATACAAATTAATAAGAGTAAGTAGAGATTGAACTGGTTGAGTGGGCTGTTAGACATAATTGCTAATGGTAGTTTGTTCCAGGAGCTTGATGGATTGTAGCTGTAGAGGTTGTGGACAGCTTTTGGAATATAGATTTGTAATAAGTCCTGGTCTGAGCTGCAAAGAGGCCTATTTGGAGTGTATAGGGAGATGAGGGAAGAAAGGTTAGGACAGAAAGATGGCCAGTATAGGATGGAATGAATAATCTGAAGTTGATTGAGAAGGAGCTGATGAGGACATTTTAGCCAGTTAAGGTGTTTTAGAGAGAGAGAGACAATGGTGGGAATTGTTGGTTTGGTGTCCTGCAAATCTAGCCACCTTACTGTAGGATGAATCAAGCTTAGTTAAGAGGGAGGAGTTAAGATTAGTTAGGATTTGAGAGCCATATAATAGGCTTGGTAGGAGATAGGTTTGAAAGATGGTCACTTTAGCTTTAGTAGTGAGGAACTTTTTGTTCCTGTACAGGAGGCCGAGTTTTTGATGCATCTTGCTTATGCAATTGTTTACATGCAAGTCAAGCTTAAGTTAGTCTATGGTGACTCCAAGGAGTTTTTTGCTAGTTTCAACATCTGTATGAGTGTTATTTAATGATAGAATGGAGAAAGTTTGAGATTAATTAAGTTTTTGGGAAGAAAAAGTAAGAGTTTAGTTTTCTTAGGGTTTAGAATAAACTGGTTGCTATAGAGCCACATTTCTACTGAGTTAAAGGAAGTGTGGGTAGCAATGAGAAGGTCACATGGAGTATCAGCAGTAGTGATGACTGTAGAGTCATCTACGTATTGTACAAATATGCTAGAGGACCGGAAGTATAGAGATGATTTTTTAAGGTATTGAAAAACAATGGGCCAGGTATAGATCCCTGGGGGACACCCATTTTAACTGGAGAGGAGAGGGCTGACTGCCGCTTTACTGACTGAAGACAGTCAGTAAGGTTGCTAGAAAAGCAGTCAGCAGTCGAAGTAGAGAAGTTAAGGTCAGTCAGTTTATTAAGGAGAAGAAGGTGAGTTACCGTGTCAAATGCTTTTGATAGGTCCAGGAATAAGCAGGATACTATTTTCTTTGGTCAGTTGTCAATAAGATGGTGTTAATGAAGGATAGGATGGCAGTGGTGGTGCTGTGGTAAGGGCGGAAGCCATGGTAAGGGCAAAACCTCTGATGAAGAGGTTACAACACAACAATGTGTTGTTACAGCCCTTCAATCGGGAGGGCTGTGGGATGATTTATTAATGGATTTAGTCGACATGAATGAACCAGAGAGTGGCAAAGACATGTCGTGGGGAGAGCTGATTGAAAAACTTCAGAAGGAAGATGCTCAGTAGAGTGAACCGGTCAGGCTGAGAGCCTTGTGCACAGATGGTGAAAGTGGGGAAGGAAGCAAGAAAGAAGAAAAAGACGTGATTGTAAGAAGAAAAAGACTAAGGTAAGAATTGAGAAAAAGGAAGGATCAGAGATGGACAGATATAAGGTATGGGGCAAACTTATTACATCACTACAAATAAAACCAATTGAGGTAAGAGCATTTATCCATAGTAATAGAGGGACTTTTGTGACATTATTTTTGAGACCGGTCAGATATTGGAAAAATTCTATTGGTAACAGAGTATGGGATAGGAAAAGGAAAATTATAGAGGGTTCTAGAAAATAAAAAAAGAAGCAAAAAGGGTGATTATGGCATTAATGTAAAATTGCCTGTAAAGTTCTAGCCCTTAATGTTAGTAGTTTGAAAACATTAGGGCAAAGAGTAGGAATTTTGCAGTGGGTGCAGTAAGCCGGAGTGTGATATGATTATTTTCGAAGACAATCAAGTTCTTAACACAAGTTGAAAGAAATCAAATAGAAGTGTGGTGGGAAAATAAGGTGATTTGGAATTTTGGGAAGAAAGCATGTTCATGCATTCTTATCTTGTATAAAGATGCAATATAAAATGTTAGATATTACTTTTATTACTACAGGTAAAATCGCAGTTGGATGTAAGGTAGAGGAATCTGGCTGTTAGAATTGTTGCTATTTATGTGTATGTATCAAAAAAGCAGGAAGAAAAAATGTTTAGAAATATTGTTTAATATGCAGCAGTTAATGTGGAGATTATCGTAACGGGATTTCAATTGTAATTTGCAACACCACAAAAATAAAATAGCATATGATAAGTTAACTTGGGATATTATACAATATGGGCTGTTAAATTTGGAATCAAAAAGCATGGACTTATGAAAGAGGAGAAAAATATAAAAGAAATAGATTATTTTTGGTATCAGAAGGATTATTAATAGAAGGTATTTTGATGACTGGTTTGTCAGATCATAGTGTGATTTGGATCAAGGTAAAAGGAAATTCTGAATATATAAAAACAGGTAAGGGTCAAAAAAGAATAAATTAAGTGAAATGGGATAGCAGAGGGGTAAAGACAATAAGATGAAAGTATGGAGAGACCTCGTAGGACTGAGGGAATTTTATAAGGATTGGTCAGAATGGTGGCTAGGTTTTAAACAGAAGTATAAAAGATTTTATGTGATATGGGAGAAAGAAAAGGTAAATATGTATAAGATATATTATGATAAGTTAGGAAATTAGGTTAACTGTATGGAGAGGAGCGATGAAAAACTTTTTAGAAAGCAGAAGTTATATGAAATGAAATAGAAAAAATAGAGTTACTGTATAAGCAAATATATTTTTCGCAAGGAAAAAACAAGAAATTGCAAAACATCTGTGTAACTTAATTAAAGAAAATAGTGTTATGAGAGAATTAAGATTCTGGAGGTAATGTATACAATGCACAAAAAATTGTGGAAATGGTAGAAAAATATAGCAAGAATTTATATGAAGGACAAAAGGTAAAAAAAATGAAATAAAAATTGGAAAGTATCTTCATTGTCTGATAGACAATAAAGATTTAGAATGAAAATTTGCAATAAAAGAACTAGATCAAGTTTTGAAGGTAGTGAATTTAGATTTGGATGCAGGACCAGGTAGAATATAATATAGGATGGATAAGGGCATGACAGTGTATCAAAGAAAGTGTTTATAAGAGTGTTATAAATGGTTAGAAAAAGGTTTTAGGTATAAAGAATTATGTAAGGGTATAATTATATTTATATCGAAAAAGAATGATAAGATTTACAAAACTGGAGGCCAATTGTATTAAATAATACATATTATACTTTTTTATGAAACTTTTACAAAGAAGGATGGAAGAAAAAGTAATGAAGTTGTAAAAGGACATGTGTGTGGTGTAAGAGGTAAAAAGATCCAGGATTTATTATTGATAATCAGAGAAGTAGTAGATGATATATTGTACAGGAATGTAAATTGAAAACTACTTGTTAAAACTAATTGCAGCCAATATAAAACCAGGAAAAACAGAAGGAATGGCTCACATAGTGTAGTCTGCCAAAACACAAAAGCCCTTGTTCAAAATGAGGCAATCCACTCTCAGGTTGTAAACCCCAGGATTATAAAACAGAAGGAATAAAACAAACCAGTTAAGCACTTTTGTCACTCCTTATCTAATGAGACTTCTTCAGAACCATGAATGTAACAAACAAACTTCTTAAAAATAGTAAAGAAACAGTGTGACTACAGAAAATCTCATTGAAAGTTTGATTGAATTTGAGAATCTCATTGTTCCTTAAAGAGGTAAGCAGAAAGAATATCCCATTTCAGTCATATGTAACTAGTGTTTAGAAACCATCTATTAAATAAAGTAATGCAAAAAACTTACAAAACTTGTAAAATTTGTAAACTTTGTTATATAAAAGCATAATATTGAAAAATAAAATATATGCATCTCTTTGAATGTATATTGTCATAAAATTCTACACATATACTATAATCTCCTGGCTCTCAACTTTAAAGTAGGTAGAAGTAAGATATGGTCATTTAAACTAGAAGGGTTAGAGGCTTTTAACTTCAGCTGCCTAATTAACTCTTTGATAAAAATGTTTCCCAGTCACATCCCCTTTCATTTTTTTGGGTGACCACCTCTAAAATACCAAAAATGAATGTTTTGTAATTTGTACATGTTAAAGTATGTTTAATCAGGGAACTATTCAAATTTCCTTTAGAAATATAGTAGTGCTTGTAACTACATTTACCAAAACATCTTTCTGTTTCTAACATAAAAATTGTTACAGCTGAAACAGATAGCAATGTATACTATTACTTTAATGGAATGTTTGCCCTTGACCAGTTTCAGTCTTTGTTCATTAACCACAAGAGTATCTCCTCCAGAAATGTAGGAGTACTGATTACAGGCTCCACAGTTATGTGTGCCTAAAGGAGGGTTGTTCATAAGTAAGTTGGGTGTTTTTTTCAAATAAGTGGTTTACATTTTTTCCTGTTTTATAAATAAAACTAGGTTTGTCACCAGCCAAACTGTGTAACTTAGGGTCTATTTTAAACAGATTCCAGTTATTTTTATGATTTTTATTTCCTGAGAGAACTATCACATTTTATAACTAAAGCATTAGTAAACTGTTGTAGGTTTGTTCCTTCACCCTTGTCAGTGGTTTATTTACAAGGTCTGATCCTAGAAGAGGGAGGTATTTTGTACCCCAACCTTTTGTGATGTCTGTTATAATTTTAAGCAAGTTATGTAGGTTCCCCCTTTCTAAAAAATATTGGCCATCTTGTGACATTCTAACAAGAATAAATCAAAGGTAGAACACAAGTTGTCCTTCAAACACACTTTTTTGCTACTATAGGGGTGACTACTTTTGTAGTGCAGATAGGTGTTAGGAAAAGTTTCTTTCCTGTAAATAGTGGCCTCAAACTTTTTTAGCAAATTGTGTTTTGAAATGAAAACATCCAGGTAAATACATAAGTGTTTATCAAAATGGTTAAGTAAATTTTAGAAATACTGTGATGGTGTTTAAAAATTCACTAAAGTCAAGTATGTTGTCTTCTCTGTTCAGCCAAAGAAAGAACAAACCATTTAGGTATCTAAAATAACATGCCCAACAACTCGCGTATAGGGGTTTAAAATATACAGTTTCTGAAACTGAAACATGTACATCACCAGATTTGCATAAATTGGGGCCGATGCAGTGCCTATGGCAACCCCCTGCACCTGCTTAAAATATTCATCCTCAAAGAAATTAAAGTTAAGTACAATTTCCATGTGGTCCATAAGTAACATAATAGAGTGGAAATCTAGTTGTGTAAGCCCTAAAAGTGCTGAATGGAAAAAGTCCAATCCCGTCTTACAGGGGATCAGTGAAATAAATCAACCACATGCACTGTTAAAAATTTATTGTCATTACTAAATCATATTAAAAAAAAAAAAGAAAATCACAAGAATCCTTGAAAGTATGTTGGGTGCCATCTAGTACATTCTAATACATTCTTAAGTACTGTCAACATATATTGCATATAGGTAATTACTAGTGCCTTACATATCACTGTTGATCATTTTTCACTTTTAGGTAAAGGTTTTAAGTTTGTTCCTAATTCATCACCTGACATTTCAGATGTTTTACTAGAATTCAAACTGTTCACAAGAAAACTGAACCTGTCTATTCAGTTACTTGAACAAACTAGATGTGCTAACAAGTCTACCCCCATTACCCTGAGAAAGAAAAGTATTTGTAACTCTCCTTTGAATGTTATTGGTATTTTTGAGAAATGTTGTATTAAAGATCTTTATGACTTTCAAAAGGCAAAAACAATCTGTGTAAAAAAAAAACTATCTTTGGAAGAACAGCATACATTTATTACATTGAGAAACAACAACTCTGTCAGGGTGATGAAACCAGATAAGGGGGCTGTGATTGTTATAACAGATAAAATTGACTTTGTAGGTAAGATTCATGTTATGTTGCAAGATATAACCAAATACAGCATACTTTCTAAAAACAAAATTAATATAGCCTACAGGAAGATAGATATGATTTTAGAAAATTGTTTGACTCAAGGCATAGTTAATTATGAAATCTGCAATTTTTTTTTATTAAGAAATCCTTTATATTGGCCATTTTTGGTATCCTAAAAGTGCACAAAAATGCTGATGACTGTACTTATATGTTGCTAGTGTCTGCAAATGGTTTTAAAACATACCCATTAACAATATATTTTTTCCAGACTCTTAAGAATGTTAGATGGCACCTAACACATTTTCAAGGATTCTTGGGATTTTCTTAGCAAGTTGAAACATGACTTATACAGTGGTGACAATACATTTTAACAGCGGATGTGGTTGATTTATTTTTATCGATTCCCTATAAGACGGGATTGAACTTTTTCCATTTAGTGCTTTTAGAGCTTACACAACTAGATTACTGCTGTATTAGGTTACTTATGGACCTCTTGGAACTTGTACTTATCAATAACTTTATTTTCTTTGAGGGTGAATATTTCAAGCAGGTGCCGGGGGTTGCCATGTGTGCTGCATGTGCCCCAGTTTATACAAATCTGGTGATTGTACACATGGGAGAAAACGTATATTTTAGACTCCCCATACTCAAGTTGTTGGACATGTTATTTTACATACCTGGAAGATTTGTTCTTTCTTTGGGTGGTATTATTGAATTTTTAAACACTGCCACAGTATTTTTAACATTTACTCACCATTTTGATAAATACTTGTATAATTACATGGATGTTTCCATTTGAAAAAAATCTGCTAAAAAATTTTGAGCCCACTATTTACATGAAAATAACTTTTTCTAACACCTATCTGTACTACAAAAGTTGTCACCTCTTATAGTAGTAAAAAAGTGTGTTCAAAGGACAACTTGTCAGGGCAGCTAGAATGTGTTCTACCTTCGATTCATTCTTGTTTGAATGTCATAAGATGGCAAACATGTTTCTAAAAAGGGGGTACCCACTTAACTTGCTTAACATTATACAATCAAAATACGAAAGGGTGGGGTACAAAATACATCCCTCTTCTAAGATCAGACCTTGTGAGTAAACCATTGACTGTGATGAAAAGAACAAATCTATAACAGTTTTACTAATGCTTAAGTTATAAAATTTGAAGGTTTCTCTCAGAAAATAAAAAATACATAGTAAAAATAACTGGAATCTATTTAAGCTAGATGCTGACTTGCAGATTTTGTTTGGTGAGAAACCTAGTTTTATTTATAAAACAGGAAAAATTTAAACTACTTATTTGAAAAACCACCTAACTTACTTATGAACAACCTTTTTGGAGGAGGCACCCTTATGGTTAATGAACAAAGATTGAAACTGGTCGAGGACTACTGTTCCACTAAAGGAATAGTATATATTGCTATCTGTTCTAGCTGTAACAATTTTAATGTTGGAAAAATAGAAAGATGCTTTTGTAAAGATATTTACAAGAAGTACTATATTTCTAAAGGAAATTAGAACAGTTCCTTGTTTAAACATGTTTAGTCATGTACAAATTGCAAAAAAATCCTTTTTTGGTATTTTAGAGGTGGTCACCCACGATGAAATGGGAGGTGGCTGGGAAACGTTTGTAGAAAATAGAGTTAATTTGGCAGCTAAAGTTAAATGCCTGTAATACTCCTGTCTTATATGACCATATCTCACTTCTGCTTACTTTATAGTTGAGAGCCAGGAGATTATAATATGTGTACAATTTTATGACAACATAGATTAATAGAGATACATAGATTTTATTTTTCAATGTTATGCTTTTATATAACAAAGTTTACAAATTTTATATGTTTTGTAAGTTTTTTGTATTAGTATATTTATTTAATAGATGGGTTTTTAAATAGTTATATCTGATTGAAATGGAATATTCTTTGTGCCTCTGTCTTTACGGAACAAAGATATTTTCATATTCAATGAGACTTTCAGTGAGATATTTTTGCAGTCACATGATGTTTCTTTGCTATTTAAGAATTCATTTATGGCTCTGGTGAAGTCCCATTAGATCTGAAGGGAAGAAAGCGCTTAACCAGTTTATTTTGTTCCTTCTGTTTTATTAAATTATTCTCCTGTGGTTCACCACCTGCGAGTGGGTTGTTTCATTTTGTACAAGGGCTTTTGTGTTTTGGCAGACTACATTACATGAGATATGAAAGGAGTAACAGGGGGTACAGATGGCAGAGTTTTGAGATCATAGAGTAGTATGGGTTAGAATAGGGAAGACCGTGAACTAATAAAGGAGATGAGGGGATAAAGAGATGAACTTCTGAGTTCAGAAAGAGGAAGAAATGAGAGAGGAATATTAAGGAAAGATCATATGACAGTGAGACCATTTTATAAAACTTGGACACAGTGGTGGGTAGTATATAAGCAGGTGTATAAAATATATTTAGAAGTGGAAAGAAGACCAAAAAAGAAATGTAAAGTAATTTTACTGAATTATGTGAAAGAAATAGAAAAATGAAGTGAAAAGATAAGGGAACTAGAAAAGCATACATATGAAAAGAAAAGAGATAAAGTAAAAATGATGTTACTCAGGCAAAGATCTTTTCTGAAAGGAAAGAAAGTAGAGGTTTTCCCTTATTTAGGAAAATAAGTAAAAATGTGAGAAGGAGGGATGGATGCCATCATAGATGTCAAATGAAATATAAAATGCAAACGAAGATATTATGGAGGTGGTAGAAAGTTTTATAGAGAAGATGTATGAAAATGAGGAAATGGATGGACAAGAAGAAGAATGGAAAATGAAAAGTATTCTGAAAAGTAAGGATTGTTTAGAAAATGATATAACAATAGAAGAATTGGAGAAATTGATACAAGAAGGTAAGAATGAATCAGCACCAAGGCTAGGTGGTATAAGTTACAAGTGCTATAAAGAAATTAATACAGACAAAAGAGAATTTATTTAAAAATATTAAATGAATGGATGGGGGGGGAGTTATAATGGAAGAAGACGCATGTGCCAGAGTAGTAATATCTATATGGAAAAACTGTTAAACATGAAACAACCAAGGCAAGGCTCCAGACACTGAAAATGAAGTGTTTAATTCTTTGCTTAATGTCAAAACTTCTTCAGAAAATAATGCAACACAGATCCAGTGCAACATTTAAAATTCTACATATCAATCACATGATAACCTAGTGACCATTAACAGCCTAGAAAATCATGGTTATCATCTCACCAGTAAGGATGTACCCAGTTTTAAAAACTTAAAGAATATTGAGAGTTTAAAATTTTTAAGAATATAAAAACATAGAAAATGTAAAACTAGCGATAAAAAATGTTATAATCTATGTGTTTGTAAAAGGCATTTAACGTTAATTGTCTCATTGAGACCTGGGGCACGATTGACCCTTAATCTAATTTGCCAAGTGATTTCTTGAAACTCAAATAGTCTTAAAATCACCACTAAATCCAGCTGTACAGGCAGAGTCAATCACTGTGAAAGAAAATTTCATGAAGTCCGCACAGAATGTTACATGTTTTGCCAAAGCATTGCTGTGATCCTTTTTCTTAATAGCAAGTCCGTTCTCATAAATCTTCCTGTTTAAACTTCTTATGGTTTTGCCAATGTAAAAGCTGTTACAATATGCGCAGCAGGCTGCATATACTACATTTTTAGAGGTATAGGTATACATATCTTTAGCCCATACCACAAGGTTACAGTGTTTGCTTAAGAATCTGCGCTGTTCCGCAGCTAAAGGTGCCAGGTTGGCTGTGTTTAATAAAACTGAGTTTGTAGTGATGGCCTCTTTCAAATATTGTTTTAATATTGTGAGGTTTCTTAAAAGTCAAAGTGGGGTTTTCACCTAAAATCTTAACCATTCAATGTTCCCTAAAGTAAATTTCCAATTTTCAGTGATCCTGCCGCACAGTTTAAAAATAATACTTGAGAGGGGCAATTACCGCAAAGATTAGGTGTACGTGTACCTCTAAAAATGTGCTATTAAGAAAAATGCAAAACCATAAAAAGGTAGATTGGGGGGGGGGGGTTGTTGAAGTTTGAGTGTTCGGAAACTCGATCATATGGTCTCGACCATATGTATTTTGAGTTTCTGAAAACTCGATCATCTGACATAGACCCAACAGTAGTACTTGTGTGATGTCAGTAAGAGTTTGCTAGATTATTAAAAAAGGACTAAGTGGGAAATTATGTTGAATGTCTAAGCTGGTGTGACTTCACTGAAGAAATGTAATGTGGCTGTTTGCCTGAGGATATTTAGCCAGTTGTTTAAGACATATACCTGGCTAGTGTATCAAAATGGAGATGCCCTAGAAGGGATATATTTATTAGGAAAGCGAACTTTGTCTTTAGGAGTGTATAATTGGTGAGAATGAGGCTTATGGGTGTCTTTTAATGTAATTAGAATACAAGGGCAGATGGGGATTGAGGATGGGTGTGTTAGTCTCAGAACCTCGCACATGCAGAGGAGAACTTGTGATGTCCTTCCATTTCACTGTTGCAGTACTCATTACAGTAGGGATCTCCTGCCAAAGGTGGCCCGATGTCTGGCCCGTATGCCAAAGCTTTTAGGTTGCTTTAAGGTATGCCGTACATCCCATGTATGCTCCTCATGTAGCATAGGGCATAAAGGTGATGTCCGAATGTACCATCCCCAGATCTTCTTTGTCAGTAGTCTGAACGCCATCTCTTGATCTTCAGTCTGAATGCCTGTTCTGCTGCTGGTTCACCAAGCTGTTTCAGATAAGTGCCCCACTGAGATTTTTGATCTTATCCTTTTCTTTTTATGTTGTTGCTTGTGAGGTTTCATTTCATGCAAGAAAGGCAAATGCCAGTGTGGGAGACCAATTCCTCTTAAAGACCATCATGAGCAGTGTTTTATTAGTCTTGGCGCGTCCCATGACTATACGTCCTGTACAATATGTCAGGCCTTTGTTCCTAAGACACTGTAGTCTGCTTTCTTCCTTAGCCTTGTATTTGGAGAATCAGCATCTTAAGCTTTTAGCTAAAGACACGTTGGAAGGAACTTCCTGATCCGAGGGACACCCGTCCGTGAAGAACAAGGCAAAGAATCCTAAGTCTGATTCTTTTGCTGTGCAGACTCCGCCAGACATCTCTCCCAAGGCAATTGAAAGGTAAGAGGTTCGCCTGGCTCTGCCATTGGATTCTTCTGCTGTGACCATTTCAGAGGACAGTGTGGATCCTACCTTATGCACATCCTTGGAGGCCTTGCAGACATCTGCTTCGGACGTTCTGGGGGAACCGTGGCTGATTATTTCTGAGGGGCCTAGTAGTGTTCCTCAGATTTTGGTCAAGGAGGAAGTCACGACTACTATTAATTGAATGCTGTCCAAGGTCAGAGCCTTCTAAATTTTATAAGGCAACTGTATTTCTCCACAGAGTGAATGGCAGAATTGTACTCTGGTTGTTTAGTGCTTAGATGGTGTTGAAACCTTCTCATGGGGTCTCTCTTCCAGGACCCCCATTGGTCCTCCACTCCACTTAAGACCCAGGAACAGGATTGAGTAGGAGGTGGAGTCAGATGAGGAATCCCTTGCTTATTCATCTCAGATTCCCTCTTCTGTAGACTATGGGTCTGAGGATGAGAAATTTACTACAGCACATTCTACTAGACCTGTGGCTTCATCTGGCCCCTTTCTTGAAAAGTTTGGATACTAACTCTATTCTTGAGGCAGCTACCTGGACTTGTGTACATACATTTACCAAGCACTAAAAGTTAGATGGAATTTCCAGAGCTAGAGCTGGTTTTGCTATGGCCATCCTTCATGGGTTCCTAGAGAGCTGTGTTGGTCCTTCCTCTTTCCTCTCTTCTTCCTGAGTTTTGGCACACTCCCTATTCTAATGAATACTGCGAAAGTGAAAGGAAAGTACATAGTGCAGTCGTGTAAGATCTGACCATAATGGTAGATGTCCTTCTGTTCACTGTTGCAATATTCACTTCCTCCCTCCTCCCCTTGGTCCTTATCTTCTGGATGTACCAATTATCTCTCTTCTCCTTGTTTTGGCGTTCCTACTGGAGCTGTCATTTCTGAGGATGGTATGTCCAAATCTCACCTTTATGCCCTGTGCTAAACTAGGAGCATATGTGTGATGTACAGCGTACCTTAAAGTGACCTAAAGGCTTTGTTGTAAGGCCACCTTTGTCAGGGGATCCCTATTGTAATAGGTACTGCAACAGTGAAGAGAGGGACATCTACCATTAAGTTAAGATCTTGTACAACTGTATTTTCATGCACATGCTTCATGCCAAATTAGGCAAAAGAATAAACCTATACAGTGCACCAAGGTAACACACAATAAATGTTTTAATAAAATAAAAACAGGAACAAAATGGTAAGCGCTGTCACAACTATCGTTGCTTCATCAGACATAACTCAAAGGTAACTCAATGCTTAAATAGATACAAGAGAATCAATTAACATGTCAACTGTGGTTAACCAATGATGTCATTCTTACAATTAGCAACCATAGAACATTAAACTCCAATTAGTATAATCCTGTAAAGAAGCTAAAACCACATATAAATGTAAAACACATACAAATTTTTATAAAAACGATAAACTGAAACTAGTCAAAAAATAGAATATAATATAAAATTCACAAGCCCTTCATAGGGGCAACCTTGCAAACTAGTGTTTAAGGCGTCTGGCTTTTAAAAAAGGAATTAAGGATGTAGTACCATTAAGGCCAGGATATTGCTCAGCATTTAATTTCAATATCCACTTCTGTTTGTGGCCTTCTCTAATATTTTCTATATCCCCTCCTCTAGAATTTCTATAAATACGTTGTAAGACAAAAAATTTAAAGGAATGAGTGTGATCAGTGCACAGAACATGGTTGGCTAGAGCATTAGACTGCTTCCTGTTATTAATATCTCTAATGTGCTCTAGAATTCTATCTTTAAACATCCTGTTAGTTTTGCCCACATAAAAGGCAGGACATTGCTGGCAGAAACAAAAATAGACAACATCAGTAGTTCTACAGTCAAAATATTGATTAGAACCTAATGTAAAATGTCTAGTGGGATGAATGTACGTGTTCTTACTAAAAATATGCTGACAGGCACTACAATTTCTACACGGAAAAGTGCCAGAACGAGTAGAGAGACGAGTGGTATTTTGTACTTCTCCATTGCAAAGGTGCTGCTTAAGTGACCTGTTGTTCCTAAAACTAAAGGTAGGGCTGTCACCAATTTTCTCAGTAAGGACAGGGACATCATGTAACAAGATTACCAGTATTTCTTAACCACATCAGTATACTGATTAATGTTACTGGCAAACTGAAATACAACTCTAAAATCATTACTTATAGTTGTAGTACTGCCCAAAGAACTGGCAACATTACTAGAATTCATATAGGGTTTACATCTAGTATATCTTAGTTTCCAAGCATCAGAGATAGTCTGATCTATGTCCGAGCTTGAGTAACCCCCCTCCATGAAATCAGATTTTAAATTTTGAAGTGCACTCATTGCGTCTTCATCTCTATCATGCAGTCATAGTGTCCTAAAAACCTGCCCTTTGAGCACATTCCTAGGGATGTGTCTAGGGTGCTTACTTGATTTATGTAATAAGGTATTCTTCTAGTAGGTTTGAGAAAATATTACTAGTCAAATGATTCAAATGAGGCTTAGTAATTTTAACATCAAGAAAATTAATTTCTATAGCAGAAGTCTGATATGAAAACCTTATCTAAAGCCGTATCCATGTTTAAGTGTTTTTTTTTTCAGTTGGAGTTGAGGGCGTGACCAAACCAGTATTTGTTTTGAGCAATCTTGATTACCATTGAAGGGGCATTAATTAATGCATTTATATTCCTCGGCTTCTCACTCGTAGAGCAGAACAGTTGATTCATGTGCATTTTGTTGATGACTTGGGTAAAGGGTACAGCCCCATGACTTTTATACAGCAGGCTCTCTCATTTTTCACTGATTGGTATAAAGAAAATGTAAATGGAATCTGTAGCTGGTGAAGTTACACATTGGGAGTAATGAGTATTCATAAAGACGTTTAGTTAAGAGCTTTGGAAAAAGTATTGTCAATTATTAGCTTCAATTTTGAATTGCATAGAGAAGTCACTCTGTAGTCAAAATCCTGCCCCATACTGTGGTAGCATTGAGTTAGGTGTTTAGGATTGCACCTAAATCTCTTTGTATGGTAAAGGAGTATATTTATTTGCTGGTAGCTAAGGAAGGCAGGCTGTGTAAACAATTGAGATTTGGTGCATTGCAAGATGTTACTCCTGAATGGAATCACTTCTCTGTCTTTCAGACAAAATCAAGTGAGAGTTGATTTGGGTGATGCGGTCATCCAGATAAATGTAGTTGTTCATGGGTAGGTGTTTGTTGAAAACTCTTGGTACAGTGGAAGCTAAATGGGAAATAGGTGAACTGATAATAGGATTTCCCACTCTAAACTTGAGAAAAACTTTGAGCCTTTAGGACAGTATTTATTTTTAACATTTGTTTACTGGGATAGTCCAACTGGGCTAAACAAAAAGCCATTTTCAGTGGAGACCCAGGGAGAAATGCTCCACAAATAGAATTAGAAATACATAGCACAGTGATATTATAGTTGTTGCATGCATACATTACAATGTACATCATTAGTAACAGACAAAAAGAGAAGGATTAGAATATAACAGAAAATCTGCAGGAAAGTTCTAGTACTTAATAATTTCATGGTGATCATTTGATAGCACATATTACAGAGAGATTTATACTAGAAAAGGTTTTTGATTGCACTAACCAGGAGTAGGACACATACAAAGCTAAGAACCAGAAAGGAAGTTTTTGAGCAAATGTTTGAACTCATTATAATTAATAGTAGTTCTAAGGTTTAATGAAAGCGAGTTCCAATGTTTTGCTACATGATGGGAGTATAGGGAATCTCTGCCGGTATTTGTTGATTTTGGTAACCTGTAGTTAGCATGCATTAGTTGATCGAGGGGAATGGCTGGTTGAATAGATTTGGAGAATGTTTTGTAGTGCGGGTGTTTGGTCGGCATTATATAATATATTGTGAGCCATGGTTAGCTGATTTCAAAAGATGAAGAGAAGATGTGGGAATTCTAGCCAAAACAGTTTTTTTTTTAATATATGGCAGTGGTGTATATGATTTGGAGAGTCAGAAGCAAATTTGGCGATTTTAATGTAACATTACTCTAGTTTCTTTATATCTATTTTTTGAGATTAATAACAATTGGAGAAGCATATAGGAGAGTTGATAAAAGATGAGTTCTGGCAATAGCTATCCTGTAGGTGTTGGTTAGAAATTTTTTGTTCCTGTACAAAGTACCCATTATTTTGTGAACTTTCTTAATAGTTTGTGAGACATGAAGGTAGATTGTTATCAAGGGTGATGCCTAGCAGTTTGCTTTGTGTGTCGGGAGATATTATAGTGCTCTTACTTGTAGTGGTGGAGAAGCTGTGGATGTTTGGAAGACCATGGGGTTTTTTTTTGGGGGGGGGGGGGGTTAAGTATGAGCTGGGATTCTAATAGCCAAGATTCTATTTCAGAGAAGGACTTTTGTGTAATTATCTGGAGCTGAAGTGTTGGATCATGGCTTATAAAGGAAGTGTCATCTGCATACTGAACAATAGTTGCTAGTGGGCTGGCAGTGTTTAGATTATTGGTGAAAATGCTAAACAGAAGTGGGCGAAGAACTAACCCTTGTGGCATACCTAGTGTGACTGTGAGAAGGGTAGGTAGGTTATATTGCCATATAACTGCTTGTTGGCATTCTTTTAGGTAAATTTGGAACCACAGGACAGCAGATAAATGTAGGTTAAGGTTAGATAGAATATTCAACAGTTTATGATGGGAGACTGTATCAAAGACCTTGAACATGTCTAAGAAGACTGCAGAAACAAATGTGCTGGCACTGTGGAGTTTATAGATAGTACTGGAAAAGTTAAGGAGTGCAGTAGAGGTGCAGTGGTGGGGTCTGAAACCGTGTTGAGAACTGGCAAGAAGGTTATTGGAAATGAGGTAGTAAAGGAATTGGGCATGAATACATCTTTCAAGGATTTTAGATATAGGGGTAATATAGCAATAGGCCTATAATTTGTAAGCTCTATAGAGTTGCCACCCTTGTGTATGGGGATAATGTATGCAATTTTCCATAACTTTGGGACATATTGCTCTGTAGTAGATCTATTGATCAGAGTTGATACAGGGTAGGAAATGGCTTCTGCTGCTACTTTTAAATATTCAGCAGGTAGGTTGTCTGCTGCAATAGTGGGAGGGGGTTGAGTTTCTCTAGTATTTTTCAATAGTTTTTGTGGATACAAGTTGAAAGGAGAATGATGTACTGTTTGGGTTAGGGGAATTGGGTGTGGTTGGTGAGTTAGGGTTCTTGTTAGAGACATTATACTTTATGCAAAGGATTTGATAAATTCTTCTGCAATGGTACTAGAAGAGTTTGAAATATTGGGTAAGTTGTTTGGCCTGGGTGAAGGATGGATTTAATAGTTCCCCAGAAGTTTTGGGGGTTATGTTGGTGCTTTAACTGTAAGTTATGGTAGTAGTTCTTTTTCTCTAGGTTAATCTGATGTTTAGCTTTATTTCTAAGTTGCGGGAATGCAATAATATGCATTTTGGATATACTGCTTGTCTGAACTCACTTTGTAGGCATTCTGTGTTAGCAGATGTAGCAAAGTCTATGGTGTGAACAGCATGGTGCTTTTGAATCAATGTGCTTGCCTGAAGTAGACCTCTGCTTTGTTTGTCTTTTTTGGTACTAGAAGTAAAAAAGCACAAAAGTAGGCTGGCGTCACTGATGGATGCACAATAAATTATATCCGAAGAAAAGTAACAAACTACTTTATTCGACCATAAGCTAGTAAAACATTTAGCGCTTTCATCCACATAAGTGGACTTCTTCAGAATGCCTTTTTACTGGCTGACAAAACTTTTTTTAAAAACTTTTTTGGCGCCAATCCCGCCTCCAAGTCATAGTAGCTTAAAGCAACATTGTTCCAAAAGGTGACAATATATGCAGTGCAAATTTTAAAATCAACCACGTATAGAACTGTCATAAACAGCATAAAACAAAATGCAATAAACAAAACTAAACAATCCTAACATAGACATAGGTTCATAGGTTTATACTAGGCTATCTGCCCTAAGGCATTTATAAGCCTAGCCCAAAGTTTTGTGGCTTACGCCACCCCTTATATGAAAAAAATACTGTGCCCAGTAGTTTGTTGTGCCTCTGTCCAGCAGTGACACAGAGATGATTCCCGGGGTAAACCTACGATCTCCCATCCACAGGTCAAGATTTCTCTTGAACAGAGCCAGCGAGGTGCTCTGCCTCACATGGACCGGGATTTTATTCCAGAGCATAGGGAGTCTCTGAGTGATAAATCTATCCCTCCAGCACATCCTATTTATATCCGTGTTAAGGTTTAAGTCGCTTGCTCTAGTGGTTTTGGTGGATTTGGATTTTTTGAGGTGGAGCATGTCCATTAATTCCGGGTTGGACATGGCCTTGTATGTCAGGCACATGTCACCTCTGAGCAGACTGTATGCGACTGAATAGAGCTGGAGTTTCTTCATTCTGGCAGCATATGACAGATTTTGGAGTCCCTTTATCCTTTTGGTGAGGAACTTTTGGGGTCTCTCCAATTGCTGCAGATGTCGGGTGAGATACATCCCGAATGGGGCATTGTACTCGATCATTGGTCTGATAAGTGAAGAGTACAGGGGAACAATGACCTCACTAGATCTGGATGTGAATCCCTTCATGATCAGGTGGGCAATGTAGAAGGTCTTTTTAACCACTTTAGCAACGTGAGTGTCAAAAGAAAGGCCACTGTCAACCTGGGTCCCCAGGTCCCTGATAACCTCTTCTGTGCTTAGTGGATTGCCACCTATATGGTAGCTTGGGGTTACCTTGTTTTTCCCGAAGGGTATGACTATACATTTTTTGGCGTTTAACTTCAGGCCATGGCTCTGGCACCAGCTATCTGTTTCCGTGAGTCCCTTCTGAAGAATATCCGTGTCTGATGCGCTTTCCACTATGGCGCCCAGTTTGCAGTTGTCTGCAAACTTTGTTAGCCAAAGTCCTTCCATGTTGGCCTGTACTTCTGAGAAGTAGATGCCGAACAATAGGGGGCCAAGGACCAAGCCCTGTGGGACACCACTTGTGACTGGCTTGGAGTCTGACATAGCGCCAGCAACTCTAACCCTGTGGGTTCTGTCCTTAAGCCAGTTTGCAACCCATCTTGTGACATATGGGTTTACATTTAAGCTGGTAAGTTTTTCTACAATACCCGAGTGGGGTATTGTGTCGAAAGCCTTTGCAAAGGTCAAGGTAGGCTGTATGGACTGCCTTTCCCTCATCAATGGCCTTGGTGACTGTTTCGAAGAAGTCGACCAAGTTCAAAAGGCATGATCTTCCCTTGACGAAGCCAAACTGGGTCGGGTCCAATGTCTGAAAGTCCCCTATATCTTTGTTTATGAGCTCCATTATGATCCTCTCCATAGCTTTGCAGACTAGACTTGTTAAGCTTATGGGGCGGTAATTACCAGGGTCCGTAGAGGCACCGCCTTTGTGGAGAGGGACCACAGTTGCCGTACGCCACTCCTTGGGCACGTATCCTGTGGTAAGGCTGAGATTAAACAGCTGCCTTATGTATGGGTTTAATTCCTCATTTAGCTCGTGTAGCACACAGCCGGGGACACCATCCGGTCCCATTGATGCTGTGTTTTTAACTTTAGAGAGAGCAGCTTTCACCTGCGCATTTGAAATGTCTGGGAGGCTACACTCCGCTGGGATAGTTATCTCTCCTTTAGGGGGGGAGAGGGGGGTGAAGTTTGCACTGAACCTGTCTTCCAGTATGTTGGCAATGTCTGTGGGTTCAGTGATTTCTGTATCATTTTGGACTAATTCTGAGCATATCTGGGAGTTTCCACCCAGGTTCCTAACATAGCTGAAAAAGGCCTTATGATTGTCCTTTGAATCCATGGTAATTTTTCTCTCAAAATTGGCCTTAGTTGATTTTGAGTGCTCGTATTTTTTTACTAATAATGATCAGGGGTGACTTCCCTTTTATGGATTTTGTTCTATCATGTAATAGCTTTCTCCTCTTATTGTAAAGTTTGTTAATGGCTGGGGTCCACCAGACTGGACGTTTGCCCTTTGTGGAAAGAGTCTTGGTTTTATTTGGGATTGCCTGATCCATGCAGTCCTGGAGGTGTTCATAGAAGGCATTTGTAAGGGCTTCCGCAGCTTGGGTTGTGGTTTCTACTGGCTCAGGGGCCTTGAAGGATACCACACCAGTCTTGAGTAGTGTGAAATTTGCTTTAGAGAAGTTCTTCACTGTGGTCTTTTTTGTTTGGGGTGGGGGCGGGATGTGGATTTCCAGTGAGATTAGTTTATGATCAGATCTCACCAATGAGGGATATACTTCCGGTGTGGATCATTTTGTCCCCATGTTTGTGATAATGAGATCTAGTATATTTTCTCCTCTCGTGGGAACAGTGACTAGCTGTTCCATGGCATTTGAATTTATGAACTCTAGGAACCGTTGGGCTAGAAAGTTAGAACCTTGTTGCAAGAAAGAAGATTGTGTGTCGATAGTATTACCTTTTGAAGCTTATAGGAACAATGACCTGAAAGAGCATTAACCAAGCCCTTTACTTGCTTCCCAGGTTTAAACACAAGTAGAGTTCAAAGTTGTTAAAAAGCATGTTATGGTTGAGGAGGGATGTCTACTTTGCATTTGTGGGTTCCAGTTTTGCCATAAGTTTTCTTTCTCTGATGTATCTTTTTTATGTAAATGTTTTTCTTATTTGCGTGACGTATTGCCATGTGGGACCAGTAGTACATTTCACCTTCTCTTATCTTAATCACATTTTTATTTTGTCCCAATATGATTTTACCATTTTGAAATGATATGTTGCACTTCTCTTAGTGTAAACCACTGTCATTGGTAAGATGCATCTTGAATGATATTCTCAATCTTGGGTTTTTACACATGCATGCTTCCATCATCATGCATCTGTGATGTATTTTTGTGTATGTTGAGTATCCAAGTATCCCCTTGACTAGAGCTTTCATAAAAAATGTGGAACGGTACATGTCCGACATGACACACAAGATTCTACTGGGTATGTCATTTTACATGGGGAACAGCTACCAGTATGTCAGCTGTTATGAGGAGTGCATCTGGTGTGCTAGCCTTACAGATTTTACTTAACTTGCTTGGTTTATACAGTACTTCTGTGATTCAAAAGGTATTATATTGTCTGGTGTTTGGTAGGAGAGTGAAGTGCTCTCTTTTCACCTGTAGCACCATGACAGGCGTGGTTATTGTAACTGTTTATGTATATAATGATTTTAGTATAAATTGTGACATACTTGTCTTGGCCTGGGGTTGACCCAGCATCCTCAGCCATTGATTACATGAATGCTCAGCTTCAATACAAAAATGAAATTAATTACACAATTTATGTTTGCAGTAGTTGATGCTCCTTTGAGCTGTCTTAAGAGAGTATTGACAATTCCTAATGTGCCAGTCTTTTCATTGAATGAATATGGTAATCCTAGTCATGCTAGACTACTGGTGATATTTTCACTATATGCATCATGTGGTAATAGCCCTTAAGTTTTTTTTTTTTTTTTTGTTCGTCATTATCTTTTGCCAACTATTACTACATCTTGGCAGGAATTAGAACTTATCTTTCTTTTTGGAATACCATAGGCAAGAATCTGAAACTCCTTTCATTAAAAAGATCCTACTGTCCTAAAGAGCGTACTAAATATAAATGACATTTGACCATGTAGATCTTTGTAGCCTGATCGTGAAGATTTTGCTTTTTTTTTCCCCTCTCCATGCAAAATGTGGTCATGAATTGACTTTTTGCTTTTAAAGTCTGGAGTAAATATGATTAGGGGATGTAAAACTGATCCAGATTCATTTTTAACCGCACTGCCTAATGCATCTTTTTATTAAACTTCAAACAACCCTAAATCCCAAATCTTACTGGAAAGGCAAACCATGGTTGCTAAAACAAAATGATATTCACAGTGAAGTTGTAAGATTATTTAATCTCCATTTTCAGAATAATTTGATAATAAACTGCTTGTTGATATTATCTGGGTGGCATTTAAAGTTATGTTAAGAGAGATCCTAATTAATAAAGTGTCTTATCTGAAGAATTGTAAAATGAAGAAGATGACTGAATTAGAGCAGTTGATGACTAAATTGAATAAAGATTTACTGAAAGTTTTTGATGATTCTAAATTTTCAACTTCAGCTGAAGGTGAACTAAAACCTTTACAAGCCGCAAACCAGGTTTTAGACCCAAGTTACTGCGAAACATGCTGAATAAGACAATGTTCCATGTAAGTCAGCGTTTCTCAAGTTGCAGTCTGCGGCCCACTGGTGAGTCATGAGGATTTCCTAGTGGGCCTTAAGAGTTAATAAGTATGTATGTCCTCTTCACTGTCTGTCTTTTGTTTATGAATTAAATGGTTTCTTCTGGTGTCTGGGTGTGTTGCTGCCATGAGCCCTTTCTTGAAGCTGATTTGTTAATCTCAGCCTGCAACTGCAAGCTAAGATAACCAATCGGCACAGATTCAGCAGCACACCAGAAACTGAAGGAACCCTGCCTACAATACCAATTCTGTCTGTGCTGTGCCTCACGTGGGAAGCCAGTACTTCCCTGAGACTGCATGCTTGGTAGGTATATATCACTTGGGCAAACATTTAATTTTGGTGCTTGTGCATTCCTCAGCATTTTACTGAAGGGGTCACTTGGGTGAATGTTTCATTTTGGTGCTTGAACTTGTGTTATTGAAGGGGCTGCTTGGGTGAATGTTTCATTTTGGTGCTTGTACTTGTGTTATTGAAGGGGCTGCTTGGGCAAACGTTTCATTTTGGTGCTTGGGCATACCTCAACATTTTACTGAAGGGGTCGCTTGGGTGAATGTTTCACTTTGGTGCTTGTGTATACCTGGACATAGTGATGAAGATGTTGCTTGGGGAAGTAATTAATTCATGTATTAGGGAAGTGCTTATGCATACATCGTCAGACTGCTGAAGTGACTGCTGGGCAAAATATTTTATTGTGTCATTTTAGTGCTTGTGCATACACAATACAAACTAATGAAGTGTTTACTGGGGAAAATCATTCATTAGTTGTCAGTCTTTGGGAAATGTTTAATTTTGGTGCTTGTATATACCTGGACATAGTAATGAAAATGTACTCGAAATATGACCCATCTTTAAATCATGTGATTTATGGAAGGGGCTAGTGGGCCACTGAGTTATGTTCTTTGTCCAAGTGGGCTGCAATCAGAAAAGTTTGAGAAACACTGATCTAAGGAAATAATTCAGTCATGTATCAGGGAAGTGCTTCTGCATACATGGTCAGACTGCTGAAGTGACCACTGGGCAAAATAATTTATTGTGTCATTTTAGTTCTTGTGCATACACAATGCAAACTAATGAGGTGGATACTGGGAAAAATTATTCACTAGTGTGCCAGTCTTTGAGAAATGTTTAATTTTGGTGCTTCTGTATACCTGGATATAGTAATGAAGATGTTACTTGGAGAAATAATTAATTAATGTATCAGGGAAGTGCTTGTGAATACATGGTCAGACTGCTGAAGTGACCGCTGGGCAAAATAATTTATTGCCATTTTAGTGCTTATGAATAAACAATACAAACTAATGAAGGGGTTACTGGGAAAATTATTCATTAAATTAGTATGTCAGGATTGAGATTTTGTGTGTCAGTACTCGAAATATGACCTATCTTTAAATCATTTGATTTATGGAAGGGGATAGTTGGCCACTTGGTTATGTGCTTTGTCCAAGTGGGCTACAATCAGAAAAGTTTGAGAAACACTGATCTAAGTTACTTGCAAACTTAGTCATAATTCCATTTTGTTAAAGACAATAATTCCTTTCAGAGGAAGCCTTAAGAAATGCTCAGGATTGATGTGTACATAGAACACTGTATGTTCATAGGTGCGTTATAGGCTAATGGTCCTGGAGCCTTTACAAGCCTAGCCGATAGGATTACCCTGGCATCGTGCCACCCGTCCTTAGTTCCCAGTGCCTTTGTCGATTAGAGCATCTGGAGTGATCCCTGGGGTGAACTTTCTATTTCCCATCCACTCATCAAGATTTCTCTTGAAGAGGGCCAGTGAGGTGCAGTTTTTGACATGTATGGGAAGTCTATTCCAAAGCATGGGTAGTCTCTGTGTTATGAACCTGACCCTTCAGCACATTCTGTTGATTGTGGTAATGAGGTTGAAGTCTCTGGAGAGTGTAGTGTGGAGGGATTGGGATTTCTTTAGATGTAGCATTTCTGACAGAGCTGGGTCAGACATGGCTTTGTAAGTCAAGCAGAGATCCCCTCTAAGTAGGTGATATGAGACAGAGAATAGTTGGTGTTTTTTGAGTCTGTCCATATAGGACAAGTGTTTAAGGCCTAGGATCCTCTTTGTGAAGTACTTTTACAGCCTCTCCAGTTGCAGGTGTCTAGTGAGGTGCATGCCAAATGGGGCATTGTACTCTATGATTGGCCTAATGAGGGAAGAGTAGGGGGAAGATATTGACCTCTTTCTTCCTGGATGCAAAACCCTTAGTAATGACATGTGCCAGATAGAAGGACTTTCTGACCACAGTAGCAATGTGGTGGTCAAACGAGAGGTTGCTGTCAACCTGTGTTCCCAGATCTCTCATAATGCCTTCTGTGTTTAGTGGACTACCATCGATGTGGTAATTCATGGGAGCCGGGTTTTTCCCAAAGGGTATAACGACACATTTTTTGGCATTGAGCTCTAGAGCATGGTTCTAACACCAGTTGTTGGTCTCAGTGAGACCTTTCTGTAGGATGTCAGCATCACTTGGGGAGTTAATAATACCTCCCAACTTGCAGTCGTCTGCAAACTTTGTCAGCCAAAGTCTATTCGTGTTGGCCTGGACTTCAGAGAAGTAGATACCAAACAGGAGAGGACCCAGGACCGAACCCTGTGGGACTCCATTCGTGACTGGTTGGCAGTCTGACTTGGAGTCAGCTACTTTCACACTGTGGGTTCTATCTGTGAGCATGTTTGCACCCACCTGGTGGTATAGGAGTTGATGCCTAGCTTAGTGAGTTTTTCTGTGATTTCTGAGTGGGGAATGCTTTCAAAGGCCTTGGCCAGATCAAGGTAGGCTGTATGAACCACCTTGCCTTCATCCACAGCTGTGGTGACTGACTCAAAGAAGTTGAGCAAGTTGAGCAGGCATGAACTACCCTTCATAAAACCAAACTGTGTGGGATCCAGAGTTTGGAGATTCCCTATATCCTTGTTTATTAGGTCCATGATGATGTGTTCCATAGCTTTGCATATCAGATTCGTCAGGCTAATGGGGCAGTAGTTCCCAGGGTTTGTAGTCACTCTTCCTTTGTGTAGAGGGATGACTGTAGCAATGCTCCATTCGGTAGGGACAAAGCTTGAAGTGAGGCTGTGATTGAACAGGGCACACAGGTGAGGTGCTAGTTCACTCTGTAGTTCATGTAGAGCACAGCCAGGGATATTGTCAGGTCCCATAGAAGTTGTATTCTTGGCCTTGGACAGTGCTGTTTAACCTGTGCAGCGGTAATACTGGGTGTTTGGCAATCTACTGGTATTGTGATTGGTCCTTTGGTGGGGGGGAGAGGGGTAAAGTTGGCACTGAATCTCTTGGCCAGCATATTGGCAGTATCTGTTGGCTCGGTATAGGAGGTACCATTGGGCAGTAGCTCAGGGCAAATCTGGGCATTGCCGTGGAGATTCTTTATATAACTATAGAAGGCCTTGTGGCTGTCTTTACTGTCTGCTGCAATTCTGTTTTCATAGCTAGCTTTAGAGGATTTAATGAGGGATCTCAACTTTTTGTTGAGGCTGATAAGGGAGTTTTTCCAGTCTTGGGACTTCACCTTATTTCGCATCAGTTTCCTCCTCCTGTTGTAGAGTTTGTTTATGGCAGGGGACTACCAGATTGGCTTCCTTTTTTTGCAGGAGAGCGTCTTGGTTCTATTGGGTATGGCGAGATCCATGCATTTGTGTACATGTTCGTGCAGTGCATTGGTATATGATTCGGCAGTCATGCAACTATTCTCCATTTGCATGGGTGCCGTGAAGTTAGCCACCTCTGTTTTTAGGAGCCCAGAGTTAGCTTTGGAGAAGTTTTTATGGTGGTTACCTTTACGGGGGGGTGGGGGGGGGTGTAGATTTCCAAAGTGATTCGTTTGTGGTCGGATCTAACCAGGGAGGAGTTAACTATTGGTGTAGAGCAACGGTCATCCATGCTAGTAATGACCAGGTCAAGGATGTTGCTACCTCTGGTGGTGGCAAGAATGAGCTGGTTGAGGGCATTGGAATTAATGAATTCCAGGAAACGTTGGGCAAGTGTATTGGTACACGAGTAGTTTTCCCAGTTAATGGAGGGGTAGTTGAAGTCACCCAGTATGAGAGTGTTAGGTTGGACCCTATTATTCTCTAGGGTACTTAGGAACATGGAGTATGAGTCTAGGATCGTGGTTGGGGACCTATAGCAGGCTATGACCTGAACCGTGGTCTTACCTAATGTTAGCTGTACCTGAAATATCTCTGATGTGTTATATTGGGCCACCAGTTTGAAGGTGTGAGCATCCTTTATGAATGTGGAAACACCACCGCCTTTGGAGCTTCAGTCCAAGTTCTTGGGTGAATGAGTTATAGCCTGGTAGTGCATGGGTGCTTTCTGCTGCCTTGAACCAGGTCTCTGTTACAGCACAAATGCCAATGTTTACCACTTTGAGGAGTGCTTGAGTGAGTGCATTTTGAGATTTAGACTTCTAGCGTTGACCAGCATGACCCTCAGATTGCATTTGTTTGTAGCTGTTACAGTGGTAATTTGGTCTTTGGAACACCACCTAAAAAAGGCACTATTGGGATGGCAAGAGCCTTGGTCAGTATCCAGAAGCCCAAGGATGAGAGATGCAGGCCATCTCTGGCAAAGTATCGAGGTCTGTTAGTCATGTCATCCAAGGCAGACAGATACTGGATCCCCTTAGAATGATACCAGAAACTTGGCCAATTGTTTAAATCAATAATTTTCTGCTTGTACTGTGATATCATTCTGGGTGATGGTAGGATGCTGCTCAGGGCTAGGGTCATACCAGCCTGGGCTGAATAATCCGAGAACTCCTCCATGTCTCTTTTTGTGTAGTCCAGGGAAGTACGTCTCCTGTCATTCACACCCACATGTACAGTGACAAATTCGTATTTGTACCTGTTGCTGAGGGACCTGAGTGCATGTGTTATGTAATTGATCCTGGCACCTGACTGTTACTTTCTCCTTATTCAGCCTAGTGAATGAGACATCAGTGTGCCTCACTATCGAATCGCGTATGACTAGTGTTGCAATGCCCGTGCCCTGGCCCAGCAATCACGGAGCCTCAATCCTCACCACTAACACCAGAGAGGGCATCTCATATATGAGGAAAGGATAACAAATACACACAGTAAAGTGCATATTCCCTTAAGAGCACACAGAGATCACAGTCAGTCCAGGGCTGGTCACTCCCTTGCTCCCCAGGGCCCCAATAAGACTCCTCACTGGCACAGCTATAGGGTCTAGATCTCAGCCCAGTGGACAAGCTAAAATCTCCAGCACCCTCTCTGTCCAACCAGTGCTTCATGTCCCTGCCCAATTAGCTGACACACACACACACACACACACACACACACACACACACACACACACACACACATGCACACACTTTGAGATAAGAGTTTACACAACCACACAGACACTTCTGGGAAGGCTGGCACAGGTTCTCCAGCTGTGCCCCTTTTACCCAGACTATGCAGTAGTACCAGCTGCTACCACCCACTAATAAATATCAGCTACTCAAAGGCCCTTAAAGGGTGTCCAATTATTACTGTGCAATATTAATATCCAGTTGGTAGATGTGACTAAACCGTTTCAAGGCTTATTAGAGTGACCTGGTACAGGATCCTTATATACATGCAATGTACTCTTAGAGCTTAACTTATCTCTATACAAACCAGCTGCAATTAAAAGGTTTTAAAATATTTAATAATAAATAATTAAAACCACAAGACAATACTTTGTACTACACAGACAGTGCTAGTCAAGAGTTCAGAGATCACAAAGAAATACTTAAAATAAATCAGTAGTACAGTTCTGACATCACAGAAAAACACATAGTCTAAGCTTTCTAATTTCTAGCTCTCTAAAAGAAAAAACGAGTTTAAGATAACTTACATAAGACAACAGGCAGAGTGCTGATTAGTTGGATATCAAGACAAAAGTGCTTACAGTCTCTCTCTGAGCAATAGTTTTTAAAATCACTAACAAACATTTCTGCTGGGCTCTCCCAGATTACATCACTTTTCACACTTGGATCTCCCAGTATACACATTGCATCATTTTTGATACTTAGCCTGGGGTTTCCAGGCCAACAGGCTACATTATTTAGCAAGCTAACACCTGCTCAGGAAGCTACAACAATGAAAGACATTTCACAAGTACACTCTAGTAATTATTCCTTCAGTTAAAACAATAGAAAGAATGTGCTAGCGCAGGTCTAATGGCTCCGAGCTCTGGAGATCAAAGGACATACAAGACATTATTTTAATTTCAAAGAACATATGTGAAATGCTTGACTTAGTTTTCTTTACAGCAGAGGGCAATGTTGCCACATTGTTGAAGTTCAACATTTAACAGCTTATTCTTTTATTTAAGAAAACCAGCCTGTGTCTTACATTGATATTTACAAATGATAGAATTATCTATAAAATTCTATTTGGCTAGGCTGGCAGCCTTCACATTTCTACCAGTCTTCACAAGTGTGTTGGGCATGCTGTCTTGCCTTAGGGACTTCAGTTGAGTGGCACGCTGTTTAGGAGAGTTGTGTCTCATGATTGGTGTTATATTGTGGTGGTCGAGTGTGTTTCTGCTTTGGAGGCCTCTGCTGTTTGGGTAGATTTTTTATTGAGAGTCTCTGTGAAGGTAGGTGTGTGGTTTGTGTTTTTATGTGAAGGCAGTGCTGGTGTGTTTTCTGGAGGGCTGTGTGTTCCCTGTGGTGTGGTGCAAGTGTTGACCTTCTCCTCTTGACCAGCTATTCCAGTCTTGGCTGCAGAGTGAGTGGCTTCCAGTTTGGATATACAAGTGCATCTCTCGCAAGTTTGAGTGTTGGGAGGTAAGAGGAGAGACTTGTCGGTGTACATGAGGCAGTTAATACATCGCCTCAGGATGCCCAAGTTCACCAGATTAACAGGAGAAAGCACAGGGAACTGATCTTTAGACATGCCTGGAGGGGGGTGCACATTAATAATAAGTACTGGAGCTGTTTTCTTGTAGAATGTTTAGTGCTGGTAGCACTTTTGTGTACTACAATAATTGCTACAAGAAGTCTGGTAAAGTGCTTGACTAATAACATAGTAAAACTGCAGGAGAGGAGAGAACTACCGCTCAGAAGCTTACATCTGTCTTGTGGTAGATAGGCTACCTAGTGCTTACCACTCCCACTGATATGCTAGAAGGCTTCCCTCCAACACAGAAAGGCTTGAGGGGCTCAGAAGCTTACATGCAGTTCTGGATACAGCAAATCTGTATCTAGACTAGACTAGTTACATGAAAGGTGGGAAAAGTGCAAATGCGGGCTTTTAGACCAGAAAGTTGAAAGAGATGGAAAACTGCCCAAACGGCAAATAACCTACAGTTTTTGGGCCACAAACCAATCCTCTTGTGAAGCAGCAAAAACCCTTTTATCAAATGATCTTATGTCCATAACTACTTGGCTAGTTTTAATCATAATAAAATTCCAAATGGCATGTTAGCTGTACTTCAGGTTGATATCTGTTTCTGTGAAGACTCTGAAGTTTTACCTACTTAAAATCAGGCAAGGTGTCGGACTAGAATGGATTTGATAAATAATTTTCTAGAAAGCATAAACTATAGCTGATACCTATTTTTTATTGTTAATATTATTGAAAACAACAAGCTGTCAGACAAAGGTATGACTTGGTTTGGAACAGTCCCCCCCCCCCCATAAGACCAGCTTAGGTCTGATTTATTTAAGGTATTAAACTCACTTTTAGTTTGCTACTGTAGGAAAGTGGCTGGTAGAATTATCTCAATATTTCAGTTGGTTTCCTATAGTGAAGTGTTTTTATGCTTAGTCGTTTATTTTAATATTTGTTAGAATGTAATATTAATTATGTGAGTACTGCAGTTAAAAATATGATCTGATATTGTCAGTTTTCATTCTGTCCTCAACTGTTGGGTTCAGATCCCAACCTTGGATCTGACTCTGCTGTTACTAAAGCTCATGGTAACCAACGAGGCTCTAGAGCTTCTCCATTACGCATAATGCACCAACCCTTAACATACCTCAGATCTCATTTGCCGCTTTTCATGTAAGACTTGGTCAGCCGTAGCTGTCAATTTAAGCAGACAAGTGCAAATTTTTCTTCAAAACTTTATATTTCTTGCCTGTGATTATCCCTTACTGTCCTATGTTGTACATTGCTTACTGTTGTTTGTAACCCTTTTCCGCTTTCACTATATTTACACATTTGTGTATTTTCTTAGGTACCATTGTTGGTAGTAAATTTTTTCTTTCTAACCTTTACTTATAAAAGCAAAAAGAAACCTCTCGTTATTATATTGTGTTTTTCTGTGTTTATCTTAATATGGCTGAGAAGGGTTATTCTGGCTTTAAAAAAATGCTTGAAGTGTGGGTACAAGTTGCCTACTTCTGATTCCCATACTGTCTGCGTTTATTGCCTAGGTCCACAACATTTCCAGGAGGATTGCTGTTTCTGTTGCAATTTTAATCCCAGAGCTCTTGTGGACAGAAAAAAACTGATTTTGAAAGACTTATTTCCTTTTTTCAGTGAATCTATTGCTGGGGCTCAATCCCTCAAAACATAATCTTTGGTGTTGAAGCCTCCCATTCCATCTACTTCCTGAGCTCCATCTTCTGAGCCCTACAAGAAGAGGTCTAAATCAGATTTAGTGAGGTCTCAAACCTCTTCCCCCTTGGATCCAAAGAAAAAGAGGTTAACAGATCCTACATTCTTGGATCCAACCAAGAAACTGCTGGATCCAACTGCTGCAGATCCTGTCGTCTTGAAAATGATCCGATATTCTCCATCGGTTGATCCTGTACCTTCCAGGATGCCTTCCCCTTTATGGAAAGGCCCCATACAAAGTCACCTTCCCTGACCTCGTCTCACTGATTCAGGGGTTTAACTGAAGAAGATGTGTGGATCAGATGATGAGGAAGTTTCTGTTGGCACAGACTGAGATGGGTCTGTTGCCGGCTTCTACTCTTTTGGCTCAGGAGGGCTATCCATCAACCACTCCACTGCCTCAGACTCCTTCTCTCATTCCTTTGGTTGCTTTGGAGTACTTGGATTTGAGTCTCCAGGATCCATCAGGCTTGGATCCAAAGATAGTCTTATCCTCAGATCTGAAGCTAACTCTTGAGTACCCTAGCTCCAACATCTTGTTAGGTCCAAGACTGTGGGATTCACTCTGAAAATGTTGGAGTCATCTCTGCGTTTTTCAGCTTCAGCACTGGACAGCTCAGCTCTGACTCCCTCCTTGGGGAGATTGCTTTCAGCACAGGAGAGGGCAGCGGTCCAGAAGACTCTCTTCTCGGTACTGAGATCTTCTCTTTCTCTGGGGAAGTCTGCCTTCAAGGTTGTGAAGAGGGACAGGACTGATGGATCCAACCCCCTCGGATCTAAAATCCAACTCCAAGATGTCTGTGCGCTTGGAGCCTCAGCATTTGACACCACAGCGACAGCCAGCTTGAGACCTCCCGTCTACCCAGCAGGGTTTCGTAGTCTCTTCTGACATTTCCCTGGAACATCCCAGTGAGGAAATCGCAAGGAAGAAAAAGTGCAGGGAGGCAGCACTGGACTCTCCACAAGAGTCCGTCACTGAGGATACGGACTTCAATGAGGGTGATGAGTACACACGATCAACTCCAGAAGACATCTCATTTGGAGACATCCTTCAGATCCTGAAACAGGTGGTTGGACCCCAAGCAACCCTTCACCTAAGGAGTCAGTATTTCTGGAGGTCTTTGGAGCTGGAGCATTTACTTCCTGAGTTACTCTGCCCACTGACGGGCTCATTAATTTGGTCTCTTGGCAGGAATGGAAGGAGGGTGATGCAGTTGAACCAATACCCAAAAGGTTAGAGAGGATTCTAGTTTTACCTGCGGGGAAGGAATTTCGGGCTAAAGGGGTGCCTGTGGATACTATGGTCATGGCGGCCACCAAGAAGGAACTTGCCTAATACAGTTCCTCTGTTCATCCCCTTAACAGGGTGTCAAAGGCAATGGACAGGTTTGGGAAACATGTCTATGCTTCAGTGAACATTGCTCTTAGGTTACTGAACTATTTTGCACATTTTACTAGGTTGCAAATGGATTTGATCAAAGAAATTTCAACTTCCCTTTCAGGGACCATTTCTGCTGAAGCACAGTCATCCATGGCTTTTCAGTTGGCTACCCGCCATTCTTTCTTGAATTCATCCCTGAGGCTTATTTTGCATGCAACCAAAGGCATCTCAAGGGCAGTGGGTTTAGGCATATCCATTAGGAGTGAGCTTGGATGCGTTTGTGATTTTCTGGAGCCCTTCAAGTCCCTGTTCGTCAATACTCCTTTTGATGGCACTTCTTTGTTTGGCCCCAAAGTGAAGAACACATTTTCCAGATGTGAGAAGGATAGAAAAAACATCTCTGCAGTGGGCGTACATTTTTCAGTCACTCAAAGATCCTTTTCTGGGAATCAATGAGGTGGTTGGAAGATGTGGTTCAGGAAGTCCCAGGGTCCTTTCCAGGACACATGTGGAGAAAGATCCCCTAGGGGTAGAGGGGGGATCTCTAATGGACATCGACATCCCCATCGCATAGGAGGCCTGCAAAACCAAGGGTCAAGAGATTCTTTCTCTGACAAGACCCTACAAGTGCTCTTGAAAGGAGGCCCAATTGTACACCTCTGGTGGCAATCGGGGGTCAACTATCCATGCACCAGAAAGCATGGCTAGATATAAAAGATACTTGGGTGCAGAGAATTATTTCCAGAGGTTATATAATACCCTTTTCCCTTCCATCCCCAACTCTGCAAATAATTCCCAATGTTCCACCCAGTCAGAGGAAAGAAGCAGCAATATAAATACAAAAGCTGCTAGAAAAAAAGTAATTCAAGAGGTTCTACCAGACCAGATAGAATCCAGAAATTACTGAAGATTCTTTTTAGTGCCAATGAAAACAGGGGACTGCAGATCAATTTTATAGCTCAGCAACTTGAGTAAGCCATTTCAACACCCACAGTTTCATATGGACACAGTTCAGTCCATTCTCCCTTTTCTAGGCAAGGATGACTGGAATGTGTTCAGTAGACTTTCAGGATGCGTACTATCACATAAAGATGAGCTGACAATCCAGAAGGTATTTGCACTTCTGGCTGGGAGCCAGTCGCTGCCAGTCCAGAGCTCTGCCATTTGGCCTCACCACAGCCTCTAGGGTGTTTACCAAATGCATAGCAGTAATCGCAGCTCACATGAGACTGCAGGAATTCCGGGGATTTCCCTAATTAGATGACTGGCTCATTACCTCCTCGACCAGGCATTTGTTAATAAGGGCAAGAAATCAGGTACACCAGATTTGCTCTCATCTGGGAATAATCATAAATTACAAGTCTAACCTACAGTCAACTCAAAATTTGGAATTCATAGGAGCAGTTTTCAGTGCAAAGTTAGTGATAGTTTCTCTGCCTCTCCAAGGAGTACAGACTGTCAGATTACATGTCAGAATAATAATTTGCAGTACCAAGATTTCAGCCCTCTTGATCCTTCAAACTCTAGGGTCAGTGGCAGTAACCTTAATATTTCTAGCCAGATTTCATATGAGAATTCTTCAATGGATGTTAGCAACACAGTGGTCGATTCTTTACCAATGCATGTCAACACAAATAAGAATCATTCAGGCATGCAAGAGAGTTCTCTTGTGGTGGATGAAATCAGACCAGGTTCTACAAGGCAGTCCATTCATTCTTCATCAGCCCAAGCCCATTTTGACCACGGATTCTTCCCAGTTGGGATGGGGGGGCACTTTCTGGGGAAAATATTCCAAGGCACTTGGTCCCCCAAAGAGGCCAACTTGCATATAAATGTCCTAAAGATGAGAGCAGTGCTGTTAGCATTGCAGGCCCTCCCAAATGCTCTCCCTTCATGGACAATTGCTATTCAAACAGACACTATGTAAGTAGTTTGGCACATCAACAAACAAGGAGGGGACCAAATCATACTCCTTGTTTCAAGAAGCACTCATTGTGTAGCAGTGGACAATCTCATCCAGCCACTTTTCTTATAGCAAGTGCATTCCAGCAAAGTCCAATATGATAGCAGACAAATTGAGTAGCTCTATTCTTCTGCCTCACGAGTGGTCTGTCAGCAAGAAAGTAACAGAAATGATCTTTCGTCAGTGGGGCCAGCCTTGCCACAATCTTTTTGCTTCTCCCCTAAACAACAAACGTAGCATCAAATCTGCCCTAATCCCCCCACCAGGGAGTCATTGAGGGATGCTGTACTTCCTGATTGGCCTCCCAGTCTTCTTATGGCCTCATCTACTTTACCAACCTTGGATTCTGGATCCTATTCCAGACCTGCTGTCTCAATCAACAGGCAAGATTCCCCCAGACATCTCAGACCTTAAGCTTACAGCCTGGTTTCTCCAATTCTGTTAACAGCCAGACAGCCAGTGCTCTCTTTCCCTGTCCGCTGTATCCCTTTTATCTTCCCATAAGCCTTCGACATGAAAACTCTGTACAAGTAAATGGAAAAGATTTGTTTACTTGGTACAAATAAGTCATATCGATCCATTTTCAGCTCTGATGCATAACATACTCAAATTTTTAGCTTTACCCTTTAAAGAAGGGGCAAGCTTCTGTACCATTAAGTTTCTATTAGCAGCAATATCTAATTTTCATATTGGATTTGAAGGTTCTTCTGTTGCCTCTTCTAAACTTTGCAAAGCTTTTTTGAAAGACACTCTTTTGAGACCACCATTTAAAGATCCTACTCCACCACATGATCTGAACTTGGTACTGCAAACATTAATACATTCCCCCTTTGAACCAGCAGCTAAATGTGACCTTAAGTTTCACACTTGGAAAACTGTCTTTCTAGTAGCCATTACCTCAGCTAGAAGAATTTCAAAACTTCAGGTCTTCTCTTCAAAACCTCCCAACTTCATTTTTCTTAAGGGTAGTAGTATATTATGAACCAATGCATCCTTCGTTCCCAAGGTGGTCTCATAATCCAATATCATCCATTAATTTGGAAGTATTCTTTCCTAAATTTGCAAACAAAGATGAATACACAATGTGAAGTTGTTCAATCTCGCGGTGTATTCTTGCACATGGGTTCGGAGCTGAACCATCGGCTCCGAGTCAGCCGCTTTACTAGCTAAAGATCACAGAATAGCTCGAGGCCAGGCCCCTATGCCATGATGCTCTCTGTCCTACATCGGGTACAGTTTGCTGCTGCAACTGATTGCAAGGTCGTCCGAGAGCTCGGACCAGTTGATTTATATTTACTTGTTTTTGGCAAATATCTGTTGATAATTCTTTAGATATCTAAAGTTATTGTAGTTATACTGCTTTTGGGCTAGTCAGCCTTTTGAGTTCTTTAATTGACTAGAGTCATTTTTTTACAGAGCGGTTACTTTTAGGCCTTTGGCCGTTCTTTGGTTAACCCCTATGCGTTTCTACTATATATATAGTGTTAAGATAGTAGTGTGCTTAGTTAGTTGTATACATTTATATAATTGCATATATCCTTACAGTTGTACAGGGATCTGGCAACTTAGGACTGTTAGAATATTTAGGGTGTGCAGTCTGGTTAGTTTCAGTAACCGTGTTTTCTGTTTTAGTGTTACGGTATATTCTTGGATTAGATTGAAGGTTGTTCAGGGATCTGACAACTAGAACAGTGTGTTTAATCATTTAGTGTTTTCTGTGGCTATAACAATGGCTGACCATAAGGAGAAACAGAAATCTGGCTTCAAGAAGTGTCCAAAATGCGGGCAGATGATGTCGATTACGGACGCCCATGTAAATTGTGTTTATTGTTTGGGGCCTGTTCACCTCCCGGAGGATTGCTCTATCTGCCATTCTTTCAGTAGTAGGGTTTTACTAGAGAGAAGAAGGAAGCTGGTAGATAGAGGCTTGTTGAAGCCGGATTTTCAGGAGTCCTTGGACAAGGCTGACCAGACCTCCAAGTCATCGAAGGGGTCTAAGTCTTCGAAGGCATCCTTGGAGCCGAAGTTATCAACTCCAGGCCTTACTGTGAAGGTGGGGTTGCCGGCTCCGCAGTCTTTGTAGCCGTGCACTGAGCAAGTTTTTTGGAACTGGTCCCCGGTCTTGGAGCTGGTCTCTGAAACCTTCAAGTCGCTTATCCTTCAATCGGTGGCGTCTTTGGTTCCTTTGACTCATTCTTCGAGGACCCTTCCTAATGTTGATGTGGACTGGGTGGTGCAGAGGCTTCTGGAGAACCAGGCACTGGCTAAATTGCTATCGGCCTCGACCAAACAAGTCTCTGGGCCTAAGACCATCCCACTTGCTGTGACTACTCCTCCTCCTTCAAGCCGAGCAGGGCCTTCGGAGCCAGAGGAGGAGGATCT
The DNA here is from genome assembly GCF_019279795.1 of Protopterus annectens. NCBI lineage: Eukaryota > Metazoa > Chordata > Ceratodontiformes > Protopteridae > Protopterus > Protopterus annectens. Next base: position 195,290,045 of record NC_056749.1, on the reverse strand, counting down.
GTGGAGCCTTTGGAGCTGAGGCTTGTTCCAGTGCCTTCAGCTCCATCAACCCTGACTTCTTCGGTTCCATTGGAAGAGTCTGGGATCTGACACACTCTCGTCTGTTCTGGGGGGGGGGGGGTTCAAACCTTTGCGTCAGTTCCGACACTTCCTCTCTGGGCTTCGACACGGATGAGCTCGGCTCCGTCCTCTGGTTCGGAGCCCATTATCTCAGCGCCGAGGAAGTTGCCATCTTCTTCGGAACCGGCTGCTTCCTCGGGTCGGAGCAGTGGTGCCTTCGATGCCATGAGGAGGGTTATGTCATCTAAGACACGCACATCGTCAGGTCCATCCTCCACCTCCCCTAAAGTGCCGCTTTCTGCCTCTACATCGCAGGTCCCTGTGAAACGTTGAGACCCAGAGCCTCAGATAACCCTGTTAGGTGACCGTTGCTCTACTGAGACCTTACCAGAAGCCCCCACTGATGAGGTTCCCAGGAAGAGACTTTGTAAGAGGAGGCATTTAGATTCCCCACAGGAGTCTTTGACATCAGACACTGACTTAGAGGAATCAGAAGGGTCCCCACGGTCCCCCTCAGAGGATATCTCCTTTGCTGATATCCTGGAAGTCCTAAAGCAGAGGGGTGACTGGCAGTCCGTTAGCTCTACTTAGGATGAGTCGGTGCTCCTGAAGGCCTTTGGGTCTCAACCTTCCACCTCCTGGGTGACTCCGCCCTTCGAGTTGATGGAATTAATTGCTCGAAGGGCGTGGGAGACTCCTGATACTATGGAACCGGTCCCTTGGAGGCCCAACAAGTTTATCACCTCCCCCCAAGACAAGATGTTCCTCACTAAGGGAGTCACGTTGATGCCATGGTGATGGAGGCAGCCACCAAGAAAGAGATGTCAGAAACCTCTTCTTCTGTCTATCCTCCTAATAGGGATTCCAGGATGATGGACAAATACGGGAAAAGCATCTTTAGTTCTGTGACCTTTGCTATACGATCACTTAACTATTTGACTCATTTTACTTGTCTTCAAAGAGATCTCTTGAAAGAGCTTTTGGAGATGTTCTGCAGGGTAATACAGATGGAGCTGTCTCTGACAAAGTGACAGCACAACTTAATACCCTTAACTCCATTGCGAACTCGTCCATGCAGCTCATTTCCTATGCAGCCGATGATTCGAGTCGGGCAGCGGGTTCAGCGATAGCTCTTCGGAGACGGTCCTGGATGTGCTTATGCTCCTTTGCGGAAGCCTTCAAGTCTTCCTTTGTCAACACCCCATTTGATATCTCTTCCCTTTTTGGGCCCAAAGTCAAGGAGACTCTCACTAGGTGTGAGCAAGAGGGAAAGACTCTATCTGCTGTATTAGTCTGTTTTTCCACCCCTACCAGACCATACCCCAGAAGGCAGAAAGGTGGAAAAATGTGGTTCCGAAAGTCCCAAGGAGCTTTCCAGAACATGTGTAGTGAACCCCCCTCCAGGGGCAGAGGAGGGGGCAATAATGGAAGACGCCACCCCGGCGGCAGAGGGGGTCCGCAGAACCAGGGTAACAGGGATCAGTTCCTTGGTAAGCCCTATCAGTGCTCCTGAAAGGAGGCCCGACTGTCTTGCTCTGGAGACTTTTTATCCAGATGCCTGGCTAGGAATTGCAACAGATTCTTGGGTACAAAGCATCGTTACCAGCGGATACATCATTCCATTTTTAGAAAACCTACCTGTTGGCAAAAAAATCCCAGACATTCCACCCAGTCTCAGGGATCAAACAACCATAGAAATCCAGAGGCTACAGGAAAAGTCATCCAGCCAGTCCCAGCAGACCAGATAGGATCCAGAACTTACTCCAGATTATTTTTAGTTCCAAAGAAGACAGGGGACTGGAGGCCCATCTTGGATCTCAGCAGACTCAACACATTTGTAAAGAAGGAGAAGTTCCGGATGGTCACTCTTCAGTCTATTCTCCCATTATTCAGAGTGGACGATTGGATGTGCTCTATAGATCTCAAGGATGCATGCTACCACATCAAAATGGCCAGGCCATCCAATGATCATCTGCGTTTCTATCTGGGAGACAGTCGCTACTAGTTCTGAGCACTGCCCTTTGGACACACAACAGCCCGCAGAGTGTTTACCAAACGCATGGCAGTGGTTACGGCTCACTTGAGGCTTGTAGGATTCCAAGTGTTTCCATATCTGGATGACTGGCTCCTTACCGCTGCCTCCAGGCATCAACTAATTCTGTCCAGGGATCGCACACACAATCTCTGCTCTCAGTTAGGCACCACTATCAATTTCAAAAAGTCTGCGTTGTCTCCATCACAGTGTAGCTCCAGAGCAGAACTAGACACTACCACCGCCACAGTAAGATTGTCCCTGGACAGAATAACCACTCTTCGAAACCAGGTCTCGGACATTTTGCAGAGAAGAAAAGTAACTGCCCATCAAGTACTGAAACTACTAGGCACTATGGCAGCTACGCTCTTAGCAGTTCCTCTGGGGCATATGCACGAGGATTTTTCAGTGGTTACTATTCACCCAGTGGTCTTACCAACAACTTCCCATGTCATTCTTAATCATGATTACAAAGTCTTGCAAGAAGTATCTTCGCTGGTGGTTAACCACCCAACAAGTTACAGTGGATCGACCATTTGTTCTCCACCCGCCGTCAGCCACGGTAACCACAGATGCTTCTCTGATAGGGTGGGGGGGGGGGCTTTTTCAGGGAAGAACAGCCCAATGCACCTGGTCGGAGACAGAGTGACAGTTGCACATCAGTGTTCTGAAGCTGAGAGCAGTGCTTTTGGTGTGGCAGCACTTTCACGACTCTCTGCCTGTAGGGAAAATTGCGATACAGATGGACAGCATGTCAGTGGTCTGGTACATCAACAAGCAAGGGGGAAACCAAGTCTTACCCCCTGTGTCGAGAGGCCTTGAGAATGTGGCAGTGGGCTGTGTCCACTGGGAGCTTTCTGATAGCAACGCATATCCCGGGGAAATCCAATGTGATAGCGGACAAACTGAGCAGAGCCATTCTGCTATCGCACGAGTGGTCTCTCAAAAATGAAGTTGCAGAGAAGATTTTCCACAGATGGGGCCAGCCTTGCTGCGACCTGTTTGCATCCCCTATGAATGCCAAATGCAGAAGCTACTTTGCTCTGAATCCCCCACCAGGGGACAGCCCAAGGGACTCACTCATACACAATTGGCCCCCAGGACTCCTGTATGCCTTACCACCTATACCCCTGATTCCGAAATTCTTGCAGAAAGCCAAAACCCTGGGAAGGACTGTAATCTTAATAGCCCCTTTTTGGCCTCGTCAGATTTGGTTCCCCTTCCTCTGACTCTATCAACTGGAGGAATCTTGGATTCTGGAGCCAGTTCCAGACCTACTGACATTTGTAAAGGGCCCTCCATCCCTTCCTTCATTCCCTCAGACTGACAGCTTGGCTGCTGCAATTCCCTACCTAGCCAGGTCGCACGATTTTTCTTCGGAGATACAGCACATTTTTGTATCTTCGCATAAGGCTTCCACCAGAAAGTTGTATGCTAGTAAATGGAAGCAATTTGCTTTTTGGGCCTCTCAGAATAACATTGATCGTTATGTTGCCCCGATTGCTAGTATCCTGTAATTCCTATCTAACTTTTTTCACGAAGGTGCTGCAGCTGCCACTATTAGAGTTCAATTGGCTGCGATCACGAATTTTCACCTCAGAGCAGAAGGTTCTAATTTAATGTCTCACAGATTATGTAGGGCCTTCCTTAAGGGCACCATTTATCTTAGGCCACCTTTTAGTCAACCCCTTACTCCCTGGAATCTAAATTTTGTGCTGTCACGTGTTACTCTCTCCACCTTTGAGCCTGCGTCATGCTGTCAGTGGAAGTTTCTTTCTTGGAAGACTATTTTCTTGGTGGCCATTACTTCAGCATGCAGGGTATCTGAGCCTCAAGCCCTTTCTATCAAACCCCCAGATTTGGTGTTCCATCCAGACATAGTTTCACTGAGGACTAATACCTCATTCATGTCAAAGGTGTGTTCTGACACCAATCTGAACCAAACTATTGAACTTCCAACCTTTTTCATTAATCATTCTAATCAATTGGAATACATGTTGCATAAACTTGATGTCTACAGACAATTGAGATTCTCTTTGGACAGGACAAAGGAATTTAGAAGATCTGACCAACTCTTTGTATCTCATGCTGACGCTAAGAAAGGATTACCAGTTTCTAAAGTTACCCTTTCCAGATGGTTAACTGACTGCATTAAATGTATCTACTCTTCAGCAAACCAAACATTAGAGCATGGTGTGAAGGCCCATTCAACTAGAGCCATCTCCACTTCTTCGGCTTATACGGCTCATTTACCTTTGGAACACTATATGTGCAGCTGCCACTTGGTCTAAGCCTCATACCTTTATCACTCATTACAAAGTGGACATGGCCTCCTTTGGTTCCACTGTCCTCAGGAATATACTCCCTTGAGCCACCCAGGATTAGGGTGCTTGGGACACTACCCATGTGTAAGAATAAACGGCAGTATTGAACAACTTCACATAAAGAAGTCATGTACTTACCCATAATGTTTCATGTGAGTTGTTCATCTCGCCTTTATTCTTACATTCCCACCCACCTTCTCCCTCCAGGGTCTTGAAGAGCGAGTAGACTTGGGGTCTGGTAGTCTTGTTCTGGGACTTCTTACTCCGGCTGGAGTATTTAGTGAGTTATACCTGTTCATGCTGAGTTCAGCAAACTAGATCTGTTAGGACAGAGAGCATCTTGGGATAGGGGCCTGGCCTTGAGCTATTTTGAGATCTTTAGCTAGTAAAACGGCTGACTCGGAGCCAAACCCATGTGTAAGAATAAAGGTGAGATGAACAACTCACATGAAATGTTATGGTAAGTACATAACTTCTTTTTACATTTGTTGGATGTTCACAGACAGTTGTTTTTATCTACTTAGGACAAAAGAAATCAAAAAGACAGACCAGTCATTTGTTTCCTTTGCAGATTTGAAATTGGGTAAACCAGTAGCAAAAGTAGCTTTAGCCAGATTGCTGACTGATTTTATTTCTTTTATCTATAACAAATGGGGTGTTACCTTAACTAAATTTTATTTCTTTTATCTATAACAAATTGGGTCTTACCTTAACTAAACCTGTAAGAGCCCATTCAACTAGATCCGTGGCAACTTCTTCAGTATTTCTGTCCAGGATTTCCATGGCAACCTATGTGCAGCAGCAACTTGGGCAAGTCTTTATACCTTTATCTCTCATTACAAATTAGATGTGATCTTGGGGTTAGAGCATCTTTTGGTTCATCTGCGCTCAGGAATATCCTTCCTTAGAGTCCACCCAGGGTTTTAGGTCACTGGAGATTCTGTCCCAACAGTTGAGGATAGAATGAAAGTTGACATCATCAGATAAAGAAGTTATGTACTCATCATAATGTTCCATCTGAGTTGTTCATTTTCATTCTTCCTCACCTTCTCCTTACCAACCCCAATATTGGTTTCTGCAAACTTCTGGAAGAGCGAGATATTATAAGGACACTACTGTCCTTTTGATTGAGCTCCAGATATAGTTTCCTCTATAGGACACACAGACACATGCATTTTTAAGTATCTTTTTATATATACATGTTAATAGATACCACTTCTGGTAAAATCAGCAAACAAGATCTGTGGTATGTTGGGGTTGGCGCATTATGGTTAAGGGAGAAGCTTGTGAGCTTTTTTGTTTACCACGAGCTTTAGTAATGGCCAAGTCGGATCCGGGGTTTGGATCCAAACCCAACAGTTGAGGAAGAATGAAAATGGACAACACAGATGGAACATTATGGTGGTTACATAACTTAGTTATTTTTACTGGAAATTTTAGTAAAGTACTTTCAAAAACAATTAATTTGGAGTTTAGCTGTGGAATTTAGCCAGGCTGTTTGAATTTCTCAAATGTTATTATGTTGGAGGTGACAAGGAGAAAAAGCTACAAGAATACTGGGAAGCTATGGCCTTCTCAAATAGCAACTGATAGATATTCAAGAAAAGGGTGATGTTATGAATAAGCATTCTGGCTACATGGAGCAATGTTAATTGCTAAACGGGGTGAAATGAGGAGGACAAACCTGAGAATATGTGTAGCTTTGGTAGTAGAGAAAAAGTTGTATTTGTTGGACTATGTTGAAGCAAGCCGATGGATTGTTTATGGTTTACCAAAGAATCAGTAGACATTGAAATGGGAAGACTGGAGTTGGTGGAGTTTGAAAGTCTAATCCAGTGTTGGTGTTTTTGCACCATGTTATGAAAAATACAGGTTATGAGGTGATTGAGGCAGCCCAGTGGGTAAAGTGAATATTGCAGGTCATCCACTGCTTTTGTAGGGCATGATTATTCAAAACTACACTGGAATTTATGGTGTGCTTTAAGGGTGTAAATAAGAAGAAATGGAAGAGTTTAAATCTTCTGTCATGGTGATGTAATTGTATTTGAATGGTAGAATGATGACTTTTCATGATCCAGGGCAGGTAGTTCAGGAGCTTAAGAAATGGTCTGTACTTTTGACTGAAATTCTTGTGGAACAGAACAACAGAGAGACTATAAAATAGAGGTGGATATGTTAGTAGATGCCAAAGATGAATGAAAAATAAATGTATATATTTACATATGCAGGGCCAATAAAAAGACCTACATTTATTTAAAAGGATAACATATCTGAAACATTTGGAAGGGGACAAAGAGCTGGGTAAATATTTATTGAAGTCTTGAATATTAGATTTGACGAAAATAAAAACATTAAAACTAATTTAAGTCTAACGGTATGAAGTTCTCTACAAAGTTTGAATGTGGGTTTAAATATTTACTTTCTATTGTCTAATGCAGTCTTTCTCAAACTTTTCTGATTGTGGCCCACTTGGACAAAGCACATAACTCAGTGGCCCACTAGCTACTTCGATAAATCAAATGATTTAAACATTGGTCATATTTTGAATACCGACACATGTTGAAATCTCAATCCTGACCTACTGATTTAATGAATAATTTTCCATAGTAACCCCTTCATTAGTTTGTATTGTGTATGCATAAGTGCTAAAATACAATAAATTATTTTGCCTAGCGGTCACTTTAGCAGTCTGACCATGTATGCACAAGCACTTCCCTGATACACGAATGCATTATTTCCCCAAGCAACATCTTCATAACTATGTCCAGGTGTATACAAGCACCAAAATGAAACATTTCCCAAAGACTGACACACTAGTGAATAATTTCCCCAGTAACCCCATTCATTAGTTTGTGTTGTGTATGCACAAGCACTAAAATGACACAATAAATTATTTTGCCCAGTGGTCACTTCAGTAGTCTGAGCATGTATGCTGAAGCACTTCCCTTATTCATGAATTATTTCCCCAAGTAAAATCTTCATTACTATGCCCAGGTGTACACAAGCACCAAAGTGAAGCATTTTCCAAAGACTGACACACTAATGAATAATTTTCCTCAGTAAACCCTTCACTAGTTTGTGTTGTGCATGCACACAAGCACTAAAATGACAAAATAAATTATTTTGGCCAGTGGTAACTTCAGCGGTCTGACCATGTATGCACAAACACTTCCCTGATACATGAGTGGATTATTTCCCCAAGCAACTTCTTCATTACTATGTCCAGGTATACACAAGCACCAAAATGAACCATTCACCCAAGTGACCCCTTCAGTAAAATATTGAGGTATGCCCAAGCACCAAAATGAAACACTTTCCCAAGTGACCCTTTCAGTAACACAAGTCCAAGCACAAAAACAAAGCATTCACTCAAGTGGCCACTGCAGTAACATAAGTACAAGCACCAAAATGAAATATTCACCCAAGCGACCCCTTCAGTAAAATGTTGAGGTATGCACACGCACCAAAATTAAATGTTTGCTCAAGCGACACATACTTAACAAGCATGCAGTCTCAGTGAAGTATTGGCTTCAATTAACAGGTTTCCCCTCACTTGGCACAGCACTGACAGAATTGGTATTTTAGGCAGGGTTTCTCCTTCAGTTTCTGGCGTTCTGCTGAATCAGCTTCAAGAAAGGAGGGCTCTTGGCAGCAACACACGCAGGCACCAGATGAAGCCATTTAATTCATTAAAAAAAAAAAAAAAAAACAGACAGCGAAGAGAACATTCATATTTATTAACTATTATGGCCCACCAGGAAATCCCACAGCCCACCAGTGAGCTGCAGACCACACTTTGAGAAACGCTAGTCTAATGTGTGGACTGAACAGTGAGTGAATTTAAGACATGTCATCAATGACTTGACATGCAGTTAAAACAAATTGCCATGAGCAAGAATATGAACCCTCTGTTATTAAATGATTGCATTTGTTTATTTGATATCACTTGCAAATGTTGCACTGAATCTACCAATGCTTCTGGGACTTTGAGCCACCACAGGACTGCCCAGTCACTTTTCTTGGGACCTTGTCATATGCTTTATCCAATCTTAGGAAAGCCCAGCTGGACTCTTCCTCATGTCTAGCTTTATCTAAGCTATCTGTCTCACTGCAAACATTGGGTATGTTGTGCTGCATCCTGGTCTGAATCTGAATTGCTCATTTCGTATCTTACTTTGTACTACTCTGTGTATTCATTTATCAATCACCCTCTCCAGAGCTTTCATGTAGTGTGATAGCTCTATACTGTCCATAGTTGGAAATGTGCTCTTTGTTCCTGAACAGTGGCATTAGTGTGCTTATTTTCCAGTCATCTGGTATACATCTTTCTTTCCATACTACGAGTGCCCTCGGGAGCAATTTCTTTCTTTTCTCACCCAACATCTTGATCATATCTGCTGTGACCTCATCTGAGCCTGCTGTTTTCCCTGACTTTATTTTCCATAGTGCTGTTCTTAATTCTTGGTTGGGCTGCTCCTCTTCTCTCACTGTAGGCCCTTTTCTCTTTCTGATCCATGTGTTGTCTACATCAAGTTGTTTGCCTTACAGAAGTCTAGAATGGCCTCTCCTTTATTTGCCCCACCCATGTGGACCCAGGCAGTCCTCCTATCCTGTTCTGACGGTCCCGATATGTGCAGTTCAGTCACTCGTTATCAACACCAATTCCTGTTTTCCTGCGTTCTCTAGTATGTCCTACAACTTCTATCTGAATAAACTCTTTTCCTCACAGAACCCTGCTGTGGGCCTAAGCTGACATTAGAAATGCCCTATCATTACACTGGAGTCTGATTGTCATGAATCTGTCACTAATACTGATTACATCCTTCACTATCTTCTGAAACCTCACTCTCACCGCATTTTCTATCCTCTTCCTGAGTAGTAGTCTCTCGATCCTACGCTAAGTGGCTTTGCTGCATTGCCCTTTCACCTTGCCTTCTGGATACATACCAGTTTCCTCCTTACCATCATGTCTTCTACTTCAAAGCTTCATCCTGTCAGTGAACATGCACTGAGTGTGGCAATTCCTAGTTTCTGTTTGGCAGGTTGATTAGTTTTACATCCAGCTTTCACTCAACAGAGCTATCCCAGGTAACCTAAGCTGGACACTGGATGGCCAGTAGCTTAATGACCAAGGGCTGATGGATTTTATGGTGGGCACACACTTGCCAGTAGGGGGCGCGTACACCTCTCCCACTGTTAGCATGGGTCCCTGGCATAGGTCAGAGTAGGCCAGGTTCTCAGCCCACTTATCACCAGCAAATACTAATGCCCATTTGATGATATTAGCATGACCTTATCACCTAGAGCCATGTTTCTACACCATCAAGTGGCTAGCCTTGCCACGATGTGCAATCTGTGATCAGTGTTCTCCTGTATTCAACTCTTCTCCCCTATAGGGCACCATCTAGAGTCTGTGCTGCTGCCCATCGCTCCATTCTTAGGTGAGTTTGGGATGGAAACAATCAGCAGGTTTTTTCGGAAGTGGGATGAGCCCCACAGAGACACAGGGAGAAAATGCAAACTCCAAACAGACATTGGTCGGAGGTCAGGATCAAACCTTGTGCATGAGATGCAGAGACTTTAACCATTTTGCCATCTAGTCAGCATAAATTTGTGCATTTATGAATAAAGTTTTTCTGTCAGATTATCAGAAACACATGCAGCACCCACCACACATAGCATTCACCCAACTCATAAACTAGTATATGTTGAGGCACTTAAAAGCAATCTTCCTAAATCCCAAAGACCTCATAGATGTTCCACCTGCAAAAACTACCCGAATCAAACCCAAAATCACAGTAGAAGAACTCCCAACATTACATACAGCCGCACCCTATGGAGCCTCAACTACAAAAACCATAATACAAGCCAACACAGTACCCAGTACTCTATTCATGGGAGACTCCATTGTCAGACATACAGATGCTCCACTCACCAGGCGTAACAAGTAGAAAGTCATGGTCGGCTGTCTGTCAGGTACCAGAAGCTGTCAAGTCCTGCACACACTCAGGTTATTGTACCACAAATACCAGTATGACTAGAGTCCATGTGGGTATGAATGGCCTAAGATGTACCTCCCTGGACTACACAGAGAGAGACATTGTGGAGGTGTCAGAGTATGTTCCCAGAACTGGTAGGAGCTTTGTATTGAGCAGCATTTCACCTTCTCCACGGATGATGCCACAATATGTATAGAAGGTTATTTAGTTGAACAATTGGCTTAGTTTCTGGTGTCATTAAAAAACTGGTACAACATTTGTCAGCATGGCAGAATATGGTCAACAGACCATGTTACTGTGGCATGGAAATGTGTCCAACTGTTCCCTCTTGCCTTTCAAATATTGGCTAAAACAATGTCCACACCCACAGTGCCTTTTTAGGCCATGTCAAACTGACAAACATTCCAACATAGCAAAATCAACTCAGTGGAGTCCGAAGGTATTACTGCTAAATGCTAGGTGCCTGTACAAGAAACTTGGCTCCCTCTAAGCTCTCATTTTGGAGAATATAGACATCTGTGCAGTTACCAAGACATGGTTTAAAGCCACAGAGACCACCTCAGCAGTACAGGGCTACAATGTCTTCACACATTTAGACCAGCTACTACACAGGCAGGGACTAAAGGTGGAGGTGTCTTGATCTAGTTTACAAAAAAAAAAGAAATTCCTCAAGATTGGTCAGACACAGTGACATGATTGAGCTTCTTCATGTCCACAGGTAAAGTCCCATATTGTATCCTTGCAAACTATAGGTTATCCTCTGTGACGCATGAAACCCGTAGAAAGTTAGACCTACTGGAGGCACTCACTATTCAACCCAATGCCATATTCATAGGCAGATTTCTGTACCCCTCTATAAACTGAGAATCTTACAGTATCCCAAACTTGCAGGAGCACAGATTCCTGCATTTTAACATAAATATGCCGGACCAGAGTGTTCATGCACTTACTAAGGGTGCAAACATACAGGACGTGATGCTCACAAATATGGGAGAATACTACACCCCCCTGTGTAGTGTCTCCTCTGATTAGGTCAGACCGTAAAGCTGTCTCCTTTGAAATAAAAATCATTAATGTGACCTCAGCAAATCTTTTAACAAGTAGGAACTATTCTGAGGCAAGCTTCCTATTAAACAACAACCTGGCAACATTTCAAACCTCTCCAAACCCAGAGAACACAGTTGCCATTGTGGAAATGTTCAGTGAAACCATGTACAGTTGTGTTAACACATACATAGAGAGATGTACCTTTTAGAAATAAGCCCAAAACAAACTCCCAAGACAAACCACCCTGGTGGAATTGTAATGTAAACAGGATGTACAACAAAAGAAAAAAAGTCATAGCTAAAATTAGGAATTGCATCACCCTGCAGGATTAAAACACTCTCATCAATCTAATCTAACAGCTGACAGGGTAAATTAAGGTTACCAAAGCTAATTTTGAGGTAAATATAGCCTCATAGACCAAGGACCAACTGTAAGGCTTTTTTTAGCTATGTCCAAAACCTCAAAGACAATACACAACTGTGTGCCGAACTGATTGTAAATGGAGCCACATACATGGAGCTGGAAAATGTAGCAATTCTGCTAGGCAACTAATTCAGCTCAAATTTTACCCTTTTCGCTCCCCAGTTAATAGCATGAAATTTAACCCTTCACCAACTATCATTAGGGAGCAGGTCCTAAATGTGCTGTCTAAGACTAAGACCACCACATTGATGTCCCCCAATAATATCTCAGGATACCTCTTGAATAGCCCAAAGCATGACCTATTTGTACCACTTGAGTCACTATTTAACCACAGCCTCCCGACTGGCTTTGTGCTACTCAGGTGGTGGACTGCAGCCGTCATTTCTCTGCACATATACGGCCCATCAGTGGACCCTGAAAAGTGCAAGCCCTTAAGTCTGACTTGTCTTGTATTCAAAACCATAGAAAGGATTAATTAATGACACAGGAAACCTCTAGGCACTTAGTGGACCGGAGTTCCGCTGTGGCGACCCCTAAGCCGAAAGACCCAAAAAAAAAAAAAAAAAAAAAAACACCCCTGGGCACTGGATCCAACCTAGTATGGCTTTGTCAAAGTCAGATCATGCCCCGTCAATCCGGTGGACCTCTTTGAAAAGGTTACCAAGGCAGTAGAGGGATGCAAAATGGCACTTACTGCTTACCTTAACCTGGTCAAGGCATTTGATGCAATACCTCACTCAGGCATTGTAAACAAACTCGTAGAATTAGGCATAAACCCCTATGTTATGTGCTGGCTAGCCAGCTGGCTCTCAGATAGGACCCATGATATTAGGATAGGGGAGACCATTTCCACAAAGAAGCTGGAAACTAGCAGAGTCCCAATGAACATTTTGCTAGGTCCCCTCCTTTTTGGCATTTACTTCTCGGAAATCAAGGCCACTGTCAAGGGCCTTAGACTGACCAAATCTGCAGATGATTGCAGATTAGAAACAGTCACAAAATCCACCCAAGACGGTCACATCCTACAGGAAGGGCTAACAGAGATGAATGACTGGTGCCAAAGCCACATCTTAAAACTTAATGCCAAGAAATGCATAATAGTATCCTTTGAGATGTCTGCCACCATAGGAAACTACCTTATTGATAATATACACCTGAGAGTATATCCAGTAGTTATGGGTTTGGGGATGCATGTAGCTAGTAACCTGGCATTCCACCTTGTGTCTAAGTTAGTAAGGAAATCATTCAGTGTTGCTCAACTTATAAGCAAAGGCATGGCATTGAGGTTCAAGCAGGGCATCCTTTGTCTGTATTCATCCCTCATCAGACTCGCCATTGAGTACAACACCCTCATCTATATGTACTTGACAAGGCATATGCAGCAAATGAAATATCCACAGAGGCTTCTCACAAAAACAATGCAGGGCATTATCAACATGTCCTGTGCAGATCACCTCTGTACTCTAATACCTGCAGACTGTTGAGAGGCAGCATATGCCTGGCATCCAGGGCTTCCCTGGATCTCAGTCTGACAGACCTTTTGCATATCCGCAAAACCAGAACTGCCTGATTTAGGTACTTAAACCTTGCTAGCGACATACGTAGGACATGTTGGTGGGAGTGGTATGTGTCTTAGAGAATTCCCCTTCTCTAAAACAGGCTTCCCATTCATGTGAAGCAAAGTTCTTACCTAACCCTATTCAACTGTAACCTGGACCAATGGAGGGGAAATCGGAATTTGTCTCTAATGGACAGAGGTAGCCTCTAAGCCATGCCCTAGTCTACATATAACCCTTAAAATAACTTGTGGAATTAATTTGTGATGAATGGCTAGGCTTACAAAGGTCCCACTGGTCATAAGCGTAGTGTGCACCTATGAACTTGTATATAATAATTTGACTGCACGTTCAACCTGGGTTCGGTTTATAGTTTTGATGGAAATGGTTGAATTGCTAAGATGGATTACTCAAAAAAAATTACACTAGAAGTGGTGAAATATATGTGTGTGTGTGTATACATATATATATATATATATATATATATATATTTTTTTTTTTTTTTCATATGTGCAGTAGCTTTATATTAGAAATAATTTGTTTGGGTGCTCATTAATATTAATGGCATGCAATATTAGCTGTTAAAGCCTTCCTAAATATATCTGTAAAGGCAAAAGCTGGATATAATACAAGGTAGCATGTCGGATTAAGGTTAGATGATTAGGCTTGTGTGAAAGAATGTACATCCTGAGGATAAGGAATAGTTTAGTACTGCTAGAAAAATGAATAGTATTGCTATTTGTTAAAATTGATAGTAAAAGTAATGAATAAATGCTGTGACAGAATAACACATTGCACTAAATGAAACTGAATGTTAAAAAGTAAAAAAATGAAAATTGTGCATGCAGTTTGTGCTTGAATGCCTTTTTTTGCTCTGAACTGTCATTGGTAAAGAAAATTATTTGCCTGGTGCAGGCATGCCTTCTCCTATCCAGTCAAGGTACTTGATGGTAGGTGTGGGAAATGTATGCAGCTGAGCATAGGCATGCATAAGTCTGAAGAAGATGTTTACATAATTTATGCAGACTGAAGAGGTAAGATTGTGGTTTGAGCAGATGAAGCTATGGACTTAGGAATTAATAAAAGTGATAGAATGATTGTTTATATTTGTGATAGGACTGCACATTCATTTAAATTGCAGGATGAATGAAGAGAATAATTAGTAGTGGAGTAGTATATTTAAATATGATATTGGATATAAGAGGTAATAATACATGCAGAGCCCCATTTGGGAAGACACTATAACGGATTACAGCTTTATTGTCCAGGGGCAGTATTATACTTAACAGCTTACACATTTGCTGAGCGAGGCTATTTGGGAAGAATGACTGAAGTGTGATGGATGATAAATAGGAAATGGAAGTAAGTAAGGAAGTACTTTTTTATTATATGAAAAGTCTGATAAAGGTGACTAAGGGGTGCATTGATTAAGGATCATATAGCCCTGTTTGGATTTTAAATGTTGCATATTGAGTGTTAGGTTTAATAAGATGTTTGTGCATGATGGTTCTGGATTAAAGGGGACTTTGTAGTTGCAGTTTTAGGTGTATCTAAAAGTGATGTTAGAAAGACGGAAGATGTTTGAAAGTTGACTGCTGAAGGAAAGTGAAAAGTGACGACTATATCTAATGTTTTGATACTTAAAATCACTTATTTAGTTTTATTTTGTATGGAGCAGGTTAAACAGATCAGGTGCCTTTGTTTGTTAATAGTTAAGATTGTCTGTTTTCTCTTGATTTTGCATTACATCGAGTTTATTTGCTTGATGCATGTAGAACCAAGTGAAAATGGATTGTGTGTGTGTGTGTGTGTGTGTGTGTGTGTGTGTGTGTGTGTGTGTGTGTGTGTGTGTGTGAATGTATGTGGTTGACTTTCTCTCTGTAGGATTTGGGTTCCTGGTAGGTTGCTGGCTGTTTGTGTAAGATTGCTAACAGTAGGTTAAGGAATGTTTCCGTATTCCCTACTGTTGAGCGATTGCAGAGTTAGTATAGTTAATTAGCGGGGGATGTGGGGGTGCCACAGCTCTCCACGTGGGGGGGGGGGCAGGGGAGATTGCTCTCCTGCAAAAAGCACTTTTTTTAAGTCTTTTTGACATTTCTATCAAATCAATGTAGTGTGTTTGATATACTGAAATGTCAAATTAGTGATGTGATGGTTCAATATAGACCTAATAGAGCTTGTATGCAGTCAAGATTAGTAATATATTATGAAAGAGATTGAGGATAATCTGGAAAATATTAGAATTAATGTATGAATTCACTTTCCCCCTAGATGAGTAGTATCACCCCACTTCAATAAGAGGAACATTTTTAAAGGACTTAAACCTATGTGTAAATTAATATGCTTAACTGGATATTAATGGATAGGATAACCGTTTGCATGTTCCATTTTTAAATGTTCTTATGACAGCAAGAAAACTATTTTGTTACTTGAAAAAAACTCTGGCAATTAGGGTCATAGGTGTTTACTAGGCTAACGACCACAAGGGCATTTTTAAGCCTAGCCATGTATCCCAAATGTCTGACAGTTCTGATACCCTTGATAAGAATAAGCATGGACCTGAGAGATGAACAATTTATAGGTTACCTGTTTGCATCAGACATAGGTGCCAAAGCAGGGATGAATTTCCGGTTTCCCATCCAGTTGTCCAAGTTGCACTTGAATTGTATTAGGGAGGAACTCTGCTTCACATGGATGGGGAGCCTGTTCCACAGATTGGGTAGTCTCTGTGGTACATACCTATCTCTCCAGCAGGTCCTATTTATATCACAGACAATGTTAAAGTCTTTAGAATGGGTAATTCTGGTACTGTTTGTTTTGTGGATATGCAGGAGGTCCATCATAGTGGGGTCTGACAATGCCCTGTATGCCAGGCATGGATCTCCCCTCAAAGGCTTGTAGGAGGCAGAATACAAGGATAGGGCCTTGAGGTGGTCTGCATAGGACATATTACTTATACCTTGTATTCTTTTAGTGAGGAACCTCTGTGGACGTTCCAGCTGTTGGGTATGCCTGGATAGGTACATACCAAAGGAGGCATTGTACTCAATTATAGGTCTGATGAATGATGAATACAGTGGAACAATGACTTCTTTGGACTTAGATGCCATACCTTTGTATATAAGTTGCGCAGCATAGAATGATTTCATCATCACTGCAGACATGTGATTATCAAAGGCTAGATTACTATCTGTGTGTGTCCCTAAGTCACTCAGTACTGAGTCAGCTCTAAGGGGTGTGCTATCAATATGATAGTTACCAGGGATGGATGACTTCCCAAAGGATACTATTATGTATTTCTTGGCATTTAGTTTTAGTCCATGACTCTGACACCAGTTGTTTGTCTAGCACAAACATTTGACAAGAGCCACCACTGAAATTATCACGAAACAGCCTTCAGCAGTAAAACAACCTCAGATGTCTGAGCCCAACTTCTCTATGAAAAATGGTCATGTATACCAGAAACTGCATCTGGTCTCCACAAGTGAGTAACTGTGATTCTTAATTTTTAACCACTGGTTGTTTTTGTGCCATACATGTTGACTAGCTGTCTTTGGGATTTAAATAAATGTGCTGGGGGTAAGAATTTAGCATAATGGTTAAGGTATTTATCTTACAGACACAAGGTGCAAGGTTTGATTCTCACATGGGATAATTGGCTAGGCTTAAAGTGGCCCACAAGAGCAGTTAGCCTAGTACTTATCTATGAACCTATGCTAATGAAGCCTGCTTGTCCCCTTTGCAGTGTGATGATTGCTTCATAGAGAACCTGCTTTTCTGTTTGTCATGTAGTGCAGGGGTAAGTTGCATAGGATGAGTTTGTAAAGCATACTTGTATGGGTCCAGGACTTGAGAGACCAGTTGCTGTTTCTGGTATACATGCCCATTTTTGATGATTGGATTAGTTTATCATAGAGAAGTTGGCTGAGGCATCTGAGGTTGATGTTCGTGTTTCACTGTTGCAGTCATTACTCTTGGGTTATCCTGCTGGCAGGCTACCCTCAGTCTGCCAGAATTCCAAAGTCTAGGTCCGGCGTCGGTTGCTGTCGCCTCTTCCCTGACGTCAGTGTGTCAGGGGTATAAAAGATGCAGCCAACACCATTTTCTTTAGTCTTTCTTGCCGCACGGTGCCCGAAGCAAAAGCAGTTCGCAAGTGCCAGTCTGCCGACTCCTGAGATTTTCGAATCCGAATTTCAGAACCGAAGTCTTCATTAAGGCTAAGTACCCCTTTGGGGAAACTTTTTTCTTGCTCCAGACCGATGTCAGAAAAAGTTAACAATTGTATTTCTTGTGGGAAGAAAATACCTCATAAGGATTTTCACACTTACTGTATTCCTTGCCTAGGCCCTGATCACAACGTTGCTAGCTGTCGGTTTTGTGCTAGATTTAACCAATGCACTATACAAGCGTCTGTTTGATTTTGCATTTCATTACTTTGGCCGAAGATTTAATTATATTATGCCATCGGACCAGCCGACAACCGGAGTTTACAAAAAACACAAGGACAGGGAAAATCTGAGGTCCAAAACTGACGACGAGGCCTCTTCTAGGCCAGTCGACGGTTCGCCGGTTATCAGTGAGGCGCTTTCGCAGCCCCTGGCACCCGCTACCTCAGAGCTACAGGCCACTACCAACTCCCACGTGGAGCCGACTGGGCCTCTGGATACTCAAGGTATTGGACACTCGGAAATCAATCCCTCAGATGGGTCCGGAGCCGCTGAGCAGGCATCGGTTTCTGAGGTTGTCTTCAAACCTACACAACTATATATTAAGCCATCTTCAGCTTCAAAGAGAAAGACTAAAGCAGCTCTAAAGACAAAGAAACAAGTACAGCATTCTCCTAGTCAGACTTCCATGCCTAAAAAACAGTTGCTCAAATTGGCCGAAGACCTAATTACTTTGATCAAGGGTTCCCATCCCCCTCCTGATAAGAGGCCTAGGCAAGAGACGAGTATGATTCTTCCGATCATGTTTCTATTTCCTCTGATTCCTCTTCCGAACAGGATAATTCCATGCTTCCCTGTGAGGATTCTGATGCTGAGGAAAACATTCTTTCAGCCTCTCCTCCTGAGGATTATTCTTTTGGGGAAACCCTGCATACTATGAGGGAGCATTTCCACTGGGAGAGCCAAGATTACTCTGAATCTAAGAAAAGGCTCCGGGACTTTCTGCTACTTCCTCAACACAGACCCCTTGCTATTCCACCTGTTCTAGACATTGTAGACTATGTTTTTTCAGAGTCTGGACTGCCCCCTAACTCTCTACCCCCTGCATCTGCTAAGCCAGACAGATACTACAGGGTCCCGGATTCTCATAAATTCCTATACAAAAACCCTGCTGCTGGCCCAGAAACTATATCTCAGGGTCCCAAAGGGGTTAAAGCTTCCACTGCAAAAAACCCTGTCCCCTCTGATAGGTATTCTAGGGCTCTAGACAGATGGGGGGAAAAAGTCTACACTTCTGCTACCCTGGCTGTGAGGGCTTTAAATTGTCAGTTTCATATCCTTAAATATCAGCAATATTTAATGTCACTGCTTAAACAGAAATTGTTGACAAATACTGAATGTTTGGAGAACAAGGAATTGCAGGATTTATTGCATGCAGCTGAACAAGTGGGAAAGCATACTTTACAATGTGGTTATGATTCACTGGAGGCCTCTTGCAGGGCCGGTGTTACAGGTTCTGTTATTAGAAGGCATGCTTGGTTAAAGGAACAGAATCTGCCGGATCATGTTAAAGCAAAATTATTAGATGCACCATTACAGCATGATACTTTGGTACTAAAGCAGAAGAGGTGTTGAAAAAAATGGAGGATAAAGCTAAATCCATGCAGACAGTCAAGAATTTCTTACAGGTACAGCCACCCAGGTTTAGCAGGAACTGGCCTCCTAAAAATTGGTCCTTTCCAGTGTCAGACAGACCTCAAAGAGGCAGATACAGGCGCCCCAGAGGCAAATCTCAGCCCCAAGGCTCATACAGGTCTAAACAATGGGGTGCTCCTAACTCCAAAAGCGGAGAAGACAAATCACAACCTTACAGGAAACAGTCCCAATGACTTTCCTCTTCCAGATCCAAGCACTTTTCTTTTGACAGCTCCCTTAGGGGGAAAACTAGCACTTTTTTCATCAAATTGTCAAACGGTTACCCAAGACAAATGGGTCCTGAACATAGTGTCCCAAGGCTACAGGTTCCATTTTCACACTCTACCAAGGTCAAAGGGTATGCCAAACCTGACACACAATCAATGGGCAGAGGCTCAAAAACAAATTACAGCCCTCATGGACATGAGGGCCATTCAGCAAGTACCACAACAAGAGCAGGGGCAAGGATTTTACTCCACACTATTCCTAGTACCCAGAAAGGACAAAACCTGAAGACCAATACTGGACCTGTCTATACTAAATGCATTTCTGGAAGTTCCAAAATTCAAGATGTTGACTCTACAGCAGCTACTGCCCATGCTGGGCAAAAAGGCTTGGCTCGTAACTTTGGACCTAAAAGAGGCATACCTGCATGTCCCAATCAGACAATCTTGCAGAAGATACCTCATATTCATAGCTGGCTCAATGCATTACCAATTCTCTGCACTGCTCTTTGGCTTATCTACTGCGCTCAGGGTCTTCACAAAATGCCTGGCACCAGTAATTGCGTTTTGCAGACAAAAAGGAATTCAAATATATCCCTACTTGGACGACTGCCTAATTCAAGCAGAGAACAAAGACACACTTCTAAAGCATCTGGTGTTTGTAAAAAGATTACTAATCGGCCTAGGGTACACAGTAAATGAAAATAAAGCAAAACTAGTGCCCCCTCAAGAGATAATATTCCTGGGTGCAAGCTTAAATGTAACTGCCCAGATGGCTTATCTCACGCCAGACAAGCAAAAGCAACTGACTACTTATTTCAAGAAATTGGCAACAAAAACCCACTTATCTGCAAGGAAATTCCTGCAGGCCTTGGGTTTCATGGCATCCTGCACTCTACTAATTCCATATGCCAGACTGCATATGAGGAAACTACAATGGTATCTAAAAAGTGTTTGGACTCAACATTGCCACAGCCTGGAGACAGTAATTGCACTCATTCCCTGCCTACAACAGGAGTTTCGATGGTCGGCAGAAGCCTGTCAGCTCAACAAGTCTGCCATTCAGTTTACCCACAGCCAGACAGACACTGACAACGGATGCATCAGAGTATGCCTGGGGGGCCCATATGGCAGGAAAATGTATTCAGGGCACATGACCTGCAAACCAGATGCATCTTCACATCAATCAAAAAGAGATCCTAGGTGTTCAAAATGCCCTGACAGCTTTCAAGGACCTGCTTCATCCAGGACAGTTACTGGTAAAGACAGACAACACTACAGTCATGTGGTACATAAACAAGCAGGGAGGAACACATTCCTACCCCCCTCTGCAGACAAGCGATGACCTTATGAGACACAGCATTGGCTCTTCAAGTTCACCTGCAAGCACAATTCCTGCCAGGAAAAACAAATACTCTGGCAGATGAACTAAGCAGAAACCTCATTGATCCCCACGAATGAAAACTGGATCCACAAGTCTTCAGCATGATAATAAGGAAATGGGGATACCCAGACATAGATCTATTTGCCTCTCCTCACAACTGCCAATTGCAGAGATTTTGCACAAGGATTTATCACAAGCAAGCATGGAAAGTGGACGCCCTATCATTCAGCTGGAAAAATGTAACAGTATATGCTTTTCCCCCACTGCCTCTCCTTCCCAGAGTACTCCCAAAGGTCAAACAAGAGAAGCCAAAAATGATTCTGATTGCACCAGACTGGCCACGCCAGCACTGGTACCCAATCCTAAAGAGCTTGTTACAAGGTCCAGCATGGAGTTTGCCTCAAACTTCTCATTTGCTGACCCAACAAAACAATCAGATCCTGCACAGCCAACTCAGGATCTTAAATCTGGCAGCATGGCGGATAATGTAGCCATCTGAACACTCCCCTTTCAAAAGCTGTTATGGATGTTATCTTGGAGGCCAGGAGGCCCAGTACCAGAAAATCTTACACAGAAAAATGGAAGAGATTCTGTGCTTGGAACCAGGAACAAGGCATTGACACGTGTGTACCAAATATCCCTCAGATTTTACAATACCTAACTGAGATGCTGAACCAAAGGCCTTTCTTTCTCATCAATTAAGATTCACGCCTCTGCCATTTCAGCCCATTACAATGCAGAACCACCTATTTTTTCTCATCCTTTAAAAAGGCAGTACCTCAGAGGGGTCAAAAACATTAGGCCTCCAAGGAGAGCACCAATTCCGGCCTGGGACCTTAATTATGTTTTGGAAAAACTCCCACTGCCTCCTTTCGAGCCAGCGTCATCAGCAGATATAAAATTCTTATCCTGGAAAACAGTTCTGCTCCTAGCTATAACCTCTGCAAGGCAAGTCTCGGAGTTACAAGCACTCATGGCTGTGGAACCTTTCATCACTTTTCATCCAGACAGGGTTTCTCCGAGGACAAACCCTACCATTTATGCCTAAGGTAGTGTCCAGTGTGGCCCTCAACCAAACCATTCACTTGCCTACCTTTTATCCAAATCCACAGAACAAGGGTAAGAAAATTCTCCATTCTTTGGACATACACAGGCAGTTACGCTTCTACTTGGACAGAACTAAAGCTTTCAGAAAGACTGAGCAACTTTGTGTCTTATGCTGCAAGATCACAAGGAAAGGCCATCTCAAAACAGACCATTTCTAAATGGATAGGCCATTGCATCCATTTCTGCTGTTTTCAACATGGCAAGTCAGTGCCTAAGGGCATTAGGCCTCATTCCACCAGAGCAGCAGCCACTTCAGCAGCCTTCCTCAGAGGAGTACCAACCAAAGATATCTTAGAGGCTGCAACTTGGAGTTCAGTGCACACCTTCACAAAGCACGACCACTTACCTCTTTACTCTAAGTCCAGAGCAGGCTTTGCCACTGCAGTTCTGCAGGGCCTCATAGCATCTCCTAATCCTATTTAGCCCATCCACCCAACCTCAGCTTTGGGATTCTACCCAAGAGTAATGACTACAACAGTGAAACACGATGAACATAGTACAGTTGTGTACCTACCATAAATGTAGATGTTCGAGTGTATTCACTGTTGCATTCCAGGTTACCCACCCACCATCCACCTGGTCTCTGTTGGGACTTATCTACACTTCTCTATCCTATACAACCTATTTGGTGTATTTGCTTGTAGATGAAGGAAATGTTATTTTTGTGCATGCATTTTTTATTGGCATATTTTTCAGCCTACCATTTGGGGGCACCTGACATCTGGGGCAAGAAAAACTGAAGAAAATGGCATTGGCTGCATCTTTTATACCCCTGGCGCACTGACGTCAGGGAAGAGGCGACAGCAACCGACGCCGGACCTAGACTTTGGAATTCTGGCCGACTGAGGGTAGCCTGCCAGCAGGATAACCCAAGAGTAATGACTGCAACAGTGAATACACTTGAACATCTACATTTATGGTAGGTACACAACTGTACTTTTTACTGCTAAAGGCTGTTTCATGATAATTTCAGTGATGGCTGTGTTCAAATGTCTGTGCTAGAATTGCCAGCTGGAGAATGGAAGTAACACAAATCAGTTAAAGACTGCAAGGATAATTTAAACAATTCTTATGGTGACTGTGCCCCATGCCTGTATTCTCTTCAGCAGAAGCACCTGTAACACACGTCTGTTCTGCTTCCATCCTTCTTAATGTCCCTTTCTGCTGGTTCTGTAATTTCTACGTAGCAAGGTAGGACTTTCTGTGATGCATTATTTTGGAATAGTTTCTTCTGCAGAAAGACATTTGGTTCTTTTGGGACAGAAGTAGAAAGGGGTGTGTTTGGATTGTCTTTTTGTACTCTGTGTAGGAGATGCTGACATGTTTCTAGGGAGGGGATCCTGCATCCGTTCCCATGGACATAGATGCTGGAGGAACAATTTATTTTGGGTTGGATAGCATCCAGGGGCTGTAGTGAGTGTTCATTTCTCGGTAACTTGGCATTATTTATCTTTATGCAAGCTGCTTGAATATTTTATAGCATTTGTCAAGCACATTACACATCACAAAGGAGAAAGGGAAGTTGTGATTGTGTATTCATTTGTAAAATTGTTTTCTTTCTTTCACTTTTAGGATCCAGTTCTATTCCATAACACACTTTATTATAATCTTTTGTATGGAAATATTGATGCTTCACCAGAGGATATATACAGTGTAGCAAAATTGGCAGGACTCCATGATGCAATTTTGCGAATGCCCAATGGGTATAATACACAGGTTGGAGAACGAGGGCTCAAGCTTTCAGGTTGGTAATGTATTCTTCTGCTGATATGTATTTAACTTCCACTTTTATGTCCAAGAGATGAGAATTAAGTAAAATGGAGATTTTGTATCTTGTTAAATATGAAAGACAGTTGGCTTGTTGTGATACTTGTGAACTGGTGAGGTAATACATGGTGCAGACATATGAGGGAAGAGTTGAGTGATGGATTGCTGACTTTCCCTCCTTAGAATTTATGAGATGAAGTGCAGCAACACATCCCGTACTTTCCATTCAAATTGAAGGCTGAATGTTGTCCTTTCGATAATGGGGTTGGGAAAAAAATCATAATTTGGATAGAGACATGTAGGAACATATCATAACTGACCTGTATCTGTGTAGTGTACAAATCCCTGGTGCCATACTGTGGTCCTAGTCCCTACCCTGGCCTAGAGGGAACAAAAGGGTTATCATTACAGTGTAGCAAGGAGCCGCTGAGTCAGATTAAGTGTATGAGTTTGAGGGGAGGGGGATTCAAAGTTATTAAATGTATTCACACAAGCACAGTGATGATTGGTATTTGAACCATGCAGTTAGTAGACTGTGAAAGCTTGGGTACATGTTTACTCAGTATGCTTTTAAAGAGAAACGCATTCTTCCCAGTTGATCATTGAACAGCATCAATGAAGGACATTTAACTTCTCCCAGTATCGTCTAACCTTAACATAGGTTACAGTAAGCAAGATGGGGTAAATCCTTCTTCAGGACTTCGGTGGGGTGGGATGTAGTTTCATTGCCATTTGATGGCTAGGCTTGGAGGAAATGAGTTTCATTTAGGCACTTAAGAAATTAATCATATTCATAATTTGTATGCTTGGTATTTTGCTGAATATTAGTGAAAACAATATTTCCTGTTAGTTGTGACTACATAGTCATGGAATATTTTGGTTCACTTTGAAATATTGACAGATGAGCTGCCAGATATAGGTCATCAAAGCAAACGCATCTGGCTAACTGTTAATTGAAATTAGAGCTGTTAAGCTACAGAGATTTTCTGTAATCTCCCCTGAAGCCTTCACTTGGTAGACATTGTTCTCACTTTCCCACTAACATAAATATAGCAGCTCTAAGTTCACTCAACCTTGGAAAGGAGGACAAGCCCTCACCTGCCTCACACCTCTTAATAATTTAACAAATTTTATGTATGTACTTGGATTGTCATACAGCTGAGTATTTTATTAGTAAACTACTGTTGTCATATATAGCTTTGAAGTTGCTTTTCTAACTCTATATGCGTATTAATATATAAGTTGCATGGTAAAAATAAGTTTGTATCAGTAACTTAAGACTTGCAGTTATTTCTTGGTTAGTGGAATACATGTTACTTTTCCAACTTTTCTCCCACTGTGCATTTATGAGAAGACTATGGAACAAAAATAAAGACTACATGATGTGCATAAGTGTTTGTCACAGGAATAACATAGTTTGCCTATTTAAAAACAACAAAGTTTTCACCCACAAGGGCAGATGCTGGTAAACAAGTTGAACACCACAAAGTTTGCCTATTTCCCTACTTACTGGATAAGTTGCATATACTAAATATGTTTCTTACATCCATCTAGCGTTTTAAAAATATCACCAGTTTTGACCGTTCGGTCTCCTCAAGAAAGCTTGTCTTGTCATTTGCCGCCTCCTCTATGAAAGAAAAATCCCTGTCTGCATCTCTCATGACTCATCATCCTTGCATTTTCAAATCACTTTCTTTAACATTTGAGTCCTTCTTGGTGATTTGCTCAGTTCAGTGGACTTTCTACTTCAGTAATTCAGCATGTTTGTTTGAAGGTCCCATGTGCAGTGTAAGTGCTCCAGACTGACGCACACCATTATAAAATGTGACATGTTGGTTATGTCTAGACCCTGCATCCCCACCCTCCATCACCACCACTTTTCTGCCTTCCACATAGTTTGTGTCCCTGTCATGGTGTACATCTCTAAAATGTTCACACATTTGATCTCTAAACCAAAATGAGTATGTGTACTTGACGTTGAAACATAATTAACAAAGCCTCAACC
Organism: Protopterus annectens; assembly: GCF_019279795.1. Classification (NCBI taxonomy): domain Eukaryota; kingdom Metazoa; phylum Chordata; order Ceratodontiformes; family Protopteridae; genus Protopterus; species Protopterus annectens. The sequence continues at coordinate 195,264,256 of NC_056749.1, read as the reverse complement.
TTGCATTACATCCTGCCATCAATATACTCCTCTCCTTGCTACTAGGAGGATGTCAGTGTTTGAAACTTCCTCGTGTGATTGGAGGAAGGGTCCCATGAACATTCCCAGGTCTCTTTAGACCGCAGAATGAATATGTGAAAACCAAAGGAGGAGGTATTTCAATCTATATTAGAAATAAATTCACCTCATGTCTAGTTAGACTGAATAACTCCATTGAGTTACTCCAGATCCAGGTTATAGTGGGTAAGATCTCCATTCAAGTCCTAGTAAGTTATAGATCCACCTCCATGAGTCACAACACCCATGAAACATACTTGACCAAACTGAAGACAATCCAAATTTTACCAAACACACTGGTTATGGGGTATTTTGATTATCCCATCATCAGCTGGGAAACCTATTCTAGCCCAAACTTGCTAGCACAAAAGTTCCTTGACTTTGTGAATTCAAATGGCCTGGAGCAAATTGTCCATACCCCAACAAGAACAAACATTCTAAATCTGGTCCTCACCAACATGTCAAACAAGAACAAGAACAAACATTCTAAATCTGGTCCTCACCAACATGTCAAACAAGTATACTGCCACAACTGTTGGACCCTCATTAGTTAAAACTGACCACAAATCAGTCACCTTCAAGCTGGCACTAACACCAGAACTCACAAAGGGTGAAATCAGACTTAGAAACTTCACCAAGGCAAACTATACCCTCCTAGATGAAGGTATAAATACATTCCAAGCCCCGCCCCAAGCTGAAAGTGGTAAGTACATCAAAGCTTACACTAAAGCCATGTACAATCACTTGCATATGTGTGTAAACTCGGCTGTACCAGATAGAATCAATGTCAGACGCCCAAGTAGAATCAAGCAGCCATGGTGGACTTCCGCATCAACAAACTCTACAATAAATACAAAAAGTTGCTGTCCAAGAAAACAAAGACAAGGACCCAAGAATGGAAAATCGCCCTCCTCAGCCTCAACAGGCAAATAAGACAACTTGTCAAATCCTCCAAGAGCTCCTTTGAGAGAAACCATGTACTGCTAGGGATAACCATAAGGCCTTTTACAGCTATGTACACAACCTAAAGTTTAGGACCCAAGCATGTGCAGAACTGGTGGCCAAATGATATCACACACACACACTGACCCCACAGCGATAGCAAAATTGCTAGCGGATAGGTTAATAGGCATCTAAGTCCCTTATCCCTCCTAACTTACAGCCCCCCCCCCCCAAACTTACATATCTGAACAGCAGGTCCTCAAAGCCCTGTCCAAGGCAAAACACACGGCCTCTGTGGGACCCAGATGACATCCCAGGCTGTCTTCTAAACGGGCTAAAACACAAGCTAGCATCACCACTGAGTACCCTTTTCAGTAATAGCCTAACCACAGGCTTTGTTCCTGTAGAATGGAGAAAAGCTACAGTTATTTCCCCTCCACAAAGGTGGCTTAGCAACAGATCTGGGGAAATACAGACCCATAAGCCTGACTAGCCTCATCTGTAAGGCCATAGAAGTATCATTATGGACCTCATAAATAAAGACATAGGTGACCTCCAAACCCTGGATTTTACCCAGTTTGGCTATGTGAAGGACAGATCCTGCCTGTTAAAGCTGGTGGATTTCTTTGATAGTGTGACCAAGGCCATTAATTAGGGCAGATCTGTGCACACCGTATATCTTGACTTGGCAAAGGCTTTCGACACAATACCATATTCAGGCATTACCGATAAACTTGGCAAACTGAATGAAAACCCCTTCTTTGTAAGATGGGTTGTCAACTGGCTCAAACCAGACACATGCTATCAAAGTGAGTGACTCCACATCAGCCAGAAGTCCTGTTACCAGGGGGGTGCCACAGGGTCATACTAGGCCCCCTACTGTTTGGTATGTACTTCTCAGAAGTTCAAGTCAAAACTAAAGGGTTGTGGCTGACCAGGTTTGCAGATGACTGCAAACTAGGTACAATCATTGAATCTCCAAATGATGTCAGTATACTCCAGGATGGTCTCACACAGACCAACTACTGGTGTATTTGTCACAGTCTCAAACTGAATGCAAACAAATGCATCATCATTCCCTTCTGCACAAGGAATGTCCCTTCACACTGTCAAAATAACCACAACAATACCATAAGTACTCATGAAGTGGTAAGGGACTTGAGATCACAAGTTGACTGCGACCTTAGCTTAGACCACCATTTGTCTTCTGTAGTAAGGAAAACTTTATACATAGCACATTTGATTAGTAAAGACATCGCCTCGAGAGTAAAATAAGTTAACCCCCCCCTATACTTGGCAATTATCCAGCCCATAATTGACTAGAACACCCCATTTGGTATGTACCACTCCAAGCATCTACAGCAGTTAGAGGGAGGGACCTCAGAGGTGTCTAACAAAGAAGATCATGGACCTGCAGCACGTGCCTTACACCAACTAAATTCCCTGTCACTATACTTCGTATTGTATAGACTTCTTAGGGGAAGCTTATGCCTGGCATTCAGAGCAAACCAAGACCCAAACCTAATTAACTTACTGGATATCTTTAAATCAAATGGATCTATGGCTACCCATTCCAGGGACTTAAATGTGGCCTGAGACTTAAATAGGACATGCTGGAGGGGCAGATTTATCTCCCAGCAATTGCCACATCTTTGGAACAGGCTACCAATTCATGTGAAACAGAGCACCTGTATGACGCTGTTCAGGATTAACCTGGATGAGTGGATGGGGCACCATAAATTCTTACTGGGGATAGCACTCACAACCCTCCTGGACATGGGCAGTCATCAGTAAATGCAGTCTTGGGTATTGACTAGTACCTCTACAGTATTACATTGGATTGAAACAGCAAGGCTTAGAATGATCTCCGGGTCGATAGCCTAGCAGTCTCCTATGATCCTATTAGCTTAGCCAAGAGTACTGTGATTTGGCGATAGGCCATAGTTAAGCCCTTCTTACATGTACATCTTTTCCTAAAATGAAATTCCTGCCTGTGCAGAAGTTGAATTCACCAACAGGTAATGAGTTCTTGAGTCTATGCCATCCTCCCCTCCAGCAGGCAATAGGTAGTCTAGAAGAGGTCATCCCTTGGTTCCCAGCTTGAAGCATGTATTCTAACCTGCATGAGCCACCAACTCCACATTTCGCTGGCTATACCATGGCAGCCGCTGGTCAGATGCCAGTGAGTGTCTACGGTTATTTCATCACAGATCATGGTTGTTTGAGGTTGATGAATCTTCTTCCATTGTCTTCCCCTCAGCCCATCATAGTCCACTGATCCCATCTGACAGAGAATCAGTTTTATTCCTGCACCAGGATTTGCTTTGTACTGTCTGGAAATCAAGCATACGGCTTAAACTGCAGCTGTAGGAGTAAGTAACTTAAGAAGTTAGTGCAGCAAAGTTTTTTTTTTTTTAACATAATATATTCAGGCTCCTGGGTGTTGTTCAGTGCCTGAAACAATGCATGGCATATGAGGAGATGGGATAGAGAGCAGTGGGGGATACCTGTTACCCTTGGAGTGCAAGACAAGACAATCAGTTGTGGCTGTTACATTAGCCGCTAAAGGCTTAAAAAGTTGCTAGTCTGCCAGCTTTTGCAGTACCAACACAGGAAACCTCACCTGGCCTGGACATGGAAAGGATTGACAGATTGATAGCTTTTGCAGTACCATTTAGTTTCTGAAAGTTAAGAAGAGTGAAACTGTTGTTTGGCATTAATGACCGACTGTAATCCTGCCTAATTTTCAAGGACAAGATAAAAGAAGACATTAGGGATGTTCTAACAACCCAGGGACACGTATGAAGTTTCTGGCTTGCGTGTGTTGTGTGTGGGAGAGTGAATGAGGGGGTGCCTGTACTACCATGAAGCATCTTCTGACACTTGTCTATCACAAGAGGTGGTGGTATGCACTTGTAGTAGTTAACACTGATTCAGAGGCATGCAATTAGCCAATAATGAGGTTAATGTGTGTCTGAATTGCAAAGTACCACATCTTGAATACAGAGCCTTTTCACCAGAGTCTTTAATGTTAGCGGTTCTTTTCATTTCTTTATGAATCCCTGGGATCGAGTAGGAAGAGGTCAAGAAGAAGTATGGACTGTGGGTTGGAGCCTGCCTTCCCTACCAGGGATTGATAGAGTGTATAGGTATAGAGAAGGGAATAGGGTACTGTTAACTGACTCTCTAGCTTTGGTTGCCTTTATATTTAAATATAAAACAGAAGTCATGGTTTAAAACGGGATCTTTATTAGGGTTGTAAAATAATACATGATAACTAAATGAATCAATTCTAAGAGGTGAGAAAATGCTGGGAAATGAGAATGGAAAGGCAGCATACAAAGGTGCAATGGGAGGATATTTATATAACTCCCAAGTATGCAACAAAATCTAGAAGGTTTAGGAATTTGGCATGGAATTGTTTACATAGGTATTTTTTTTACCACAAGTAGACTTCAGAGAATTTTTCAACAGGTGGTACTTTGGAATACATGTTTTGGGAATGTAATGAGTTGGTAGATTTTATAATTTCCCTACAGGTTATGCTGCCAGAAATCTTTGGGGAGCAAATTATTGTAATTTGGGAAGTGATTCTTTTGAGCTGGGATGCAGAAATTCAGGATTGTGTAAACATTAAAGCTAGAATTTACTACCGTTTAGCACAATCTTTCCCAGTAAAGCATCCTTAACACCCTTCTACCCGAGTACACTACACCCTTGTAGTTCACCAATCAAAGAACTGGACAGTATGGCTGTGCCATTTCCTAACTTCTCTGTAGCCAGTGTGGTGGATGTGGGTATCTTGAAACAATGTAGGAATTGTCTTGTGTTTACCAACAAGCACTTAGTTCTTAAATAAGCAGACACAGTGATACTGGAGGCTAAACTCTTGCATGCAAGTGTGTATCAAATTGTTGAAACCACAAACACGCACACACACAGTACACTCACAGACTAATGTATGTTGAGGCACTTAAAAGCAATCTTTCTGAACAAAAAAGATCACCTAGACTGCCCATAGTCCAAGCTATACCACAGCAAGCCTAAAAATACTCAGAAAAAAACAACACTTAATGCCACACATACTGTCACTGTCTGTGGAGCCCAAAACACTAAGTCCCTAAAGCAAGCAAACACACTTCCCAGGTCTCGCGTCATAGGGACTCCATTATTACTGATGCACCTCTAACCAGGCTTAACAAGGAGAAGATAATTGTTAGTTGATTATTTGGAGCCGGGGTCTGCCAAGTTATACAAGCATTCAGGTCATTGCACCACAGATACCATTATGTTTCCATCATAGTCCATGTAGGTATTAAAGACCTGAGCTGTACCTCCCTGGACTATATGAAGAGAGACATTATGCAGCTTTCAGGCTGTGCATCTCCGGCTGGTATGAGCCTAGTACTGAGCAGCATATTACCATCACGAAGGATGATACCACAGTATGAGCAAAGAATTGATTTCAACAACTAGCTGTCTTTCTGGTGTCATTCTAAGGGGGTCCATTATTTGTCATCTTGCGAGGACATTGTTAATAAATCACATTGGTTTGAGCTTGGGATAACATGGTTAACAGACGACGTTGCTTTGCCAAGGATGGTCTGCCCCTTTCCCCTTCTCGGCTTTTGAATACTGACTAAATTTTTATACATCTCCATAATGCCTTTTTTAAACCAATGCTAAACTGTCAAACCTGCCAACATAGCAAAATCAACTCAGCTGAACCTCAAGGTGCTACTGCTCAATGCCCGGAGCCTAAATAAATAAAAAAAAAAGAAAAGAAATACACTCCCTCCAACCCTCCTTACACTTGACAATGTAGACGTTTGTGTAGTTATTGAGACATGGTTTAAAGCTGCAGCAAGAACCTTGACAGTGGAAGGTTTTGGTGCCTTCCACTCTTTTAGACCCAAAGCTGCACAGGCAGGGGTTAAAGGTGGAGATTTCTCATTGTACATCTGTTATAAGCATACCTCTAGGGTGAGTGGTCAGATAGGTTTACGTGCAGGAGTTCCTCTACATGCAGATCACCAAAGACAAAATACTGCACCATATCCTAGGCACTTTAGGTCACCCTTCATTTCCCAAGAAGCTCAAAATGCATACTTGGTCCTACTGGAGACACTTACCATCCATCCTAACTCCTTACTCACGGGCTACTTTAGTTACCCCTGTATAGACTGGTAAGCCAGCTTGACCTCAAATCTACAGGCACAGAGATTCCTGGACTTTGTAAATGCAAACACCCTTGACCAAAAATAGTGAATCTGCCCACTAGAGACTTCAACATACTGGACCTGGAGCTCACAGGTACAGGAGAATGCTGCATACCCCCCCTTGTCTTGCCCTCCTTGGCAAGGTTCGACCATAAAGCTGTTTCCTTCAAAATCAGAATCAACTCCATAATCCCATTAAAATCAGTAACAGTTGGGAATTATTCCATGGCAAATTACTTTTTATTAAATGATGGTTTATCAAAATTCAGTGCACTTCATAACCCCAAAAACACAGCAGTCTATGCTGAATTGCTCTCTGAAACTCTATACAACCAAGTTAATGGCTGCATAGAGGTTGCTGTACCTACCAGAAGTAAGCACAGGACTAGCTCCAGAAACAAACCACCCTAGTGGCATCTCAAAAAAGAAAAAAAAAGTTATGGCAAAAATCAGGAAGGGAAATTCCCATAAAGATAAACTAAGAGGCATAATTAGGTCAAGCAGAGCCAACTTTGAGGTTAAATAGCCTTCCAGGTGAAACCATAAAGCCTTTTTCAGCTATGTTAGAAACCTCAAGGGCAGCACATGCAGCACACAGCAATGTGCTGAACTGTTGGTTAATGGTGCTGCATTCACTGAGCTTGGCAATATAGCAAACCTGTTAGCGGACACATTCCGTTCCAACTTTACCCCTCTCTCACCCCCCCCCCTAAAAATACCCTCAAACAAAACCCCTCCAACTATAGCAAGTGAGAATGTACTGGTTGCACTTGCTAAACCCAAGAACACTGCCTCAGTGGTCACCAGTAACATCCCAGGATGCCTCCTGAACAGTCTAAAATATGGCTTATCAGGACCCCTGGAGTCATTATGTAACTACAGTCTTAAAACGTGCTTTGTGTTACGTGAATGAAGGACTGCGACTTTCATCCCCCTTCATATTGGAGGACCTTCAGCAGATCCTGGAAATCACAGCCCCATTAGTCTGACTAGTCTTATTTGCATAGCCATGTGAACATTTACCATAGATTTTATCAACAAGGACATAGGAGACCTCCAAACACTGGTTGCATCCAAGTTTGACTTTGTCAAAGGGAGGCCATGCTTACTTAGTCTGAACTTTGAAAACATCACTAAGGCAGTGGATGAGAAGAAAATGATGGATACTGCCTACATAGATCTGACTAAAGCATTTGTGCAATGCCCCACTTGAACATTGTCAGCAAACTTAACAGAACAAGGAGTAGACCCATTTATAACATGCTGGATAACTAGCTTGGGGGACTCCACGGCTCTATGCTAAGCTCACTCCTCTTTGGCATCTACTTCTTAGATGTCAAAACCAATGTCGGAGTCCCCTGGCTAACCAAGTTTGCAAACTGGGAGCAGTAATTGAAACTCCTAAGATGAGAACACCCTTCAAGAAGGTCTGACATGAACAAATGCTTGGTGCCAAAGCCATGGCTTAAAGTTCAGTACCAACAAATACATTTTGTAAGCCGGCCACCCCACTAATAATGTTAACAATAAAACACCTCTAAAAGTTAATTCTGACTACTCCCGTAGATAGTAACCTAGCCTATGACCAACATGTGTCCAAGGTAATAAGAAAATCATTCTGTGTTGCCCAACTTATAAGTAAGGGCATGACATCTAGATCCAGAAAAGTCATCATACTACTGTACTCTGTCTTCATCAGACCCATCATAGAGCACGTCTCCTTCAATATGTACCTGACCAGACACATAGTAACTGGAACATCCACAAAGGTTCCTTAAAAAAAGAAGACCGGGAGTAAACGCAATGTCCTGCACTGATCACCTCAAAGCCTAGTCTCTTTACTCACTATCCTACAAACTTCTGACAGGTGATCATTGCCTGGCATGCATGGCATATCTGGAATCTGTTTTGATGGACATATTGCACATCCCCAAGACAAACCGCATCAGAACTACTAGATTAAAAGAAATTCCTAAATTTTGCTTGTGACATAAGTACATGTTTGAGAGAGAGATGTTTCTCAGAGAATTCTCATTCTCTGGAACAGACTCCTCATCCATGTGAAGCAGAGTTCTTCCCTCTCCCTATTTAAGTGCAGCTTGGACGAATGGATGAGTAATCAGAAATTCATCCCTGGTCTGTGCTTATGGGTCTGATGGCCAGAAGCAGTCAGTAAGCCTCCCCCTATATAAATCAAATTTGTGGGGCACATTTGGGTTGCAAAACTAAGCTTGTAAGGGGCCATGGTGGTGGTTAGCATAATATACACACATAAACCAATAAATTGTCTAGATATAGGAAGGCCCACTTACTAAATTTAATGCTGCTGACTGTCAGAAATGCAGTTTATAGAAAATGGAAGTCAAAAACTAAATGAATTATAACAGAATTACTGAATGTTGTAAAATAGATAAAATAATTGGAGGTGGAATCTTTAGAAAGGGGGTGAAGCAAACTACATTGAAATAAATGGTATCTGTAGTAACATGCAGAATAGCATTCAAGAAGAGGAGTGATTTTTCAAGGAGGGCAGGACTTGAGCAATCTGTGTAATGTTAAACTGAGTAATAATTGCTAAGAAAGAAATTGTATGTGTATAATGCATGAAAAGAATCTTTGTAATGTTTTTCTCTCTTATAGTTGAATATATCCTGATGTAATATATGATGTCAAGAAGGATGTGTACAAATTTAAAAAAAAAGAAAAGAAAGAAAACTGCAGTGGTTCTACTATTTTTCTTTGCTCTTAGAAGTTTGGACTGCTGATTTCTCAAATAGGATATCAGCTGCTTCTGTGAGCTTATACAGTATGTCGCGATTTGGATGTCGTAATTTGGGGGTCATGTCTGTTATGCAATGGAGTTCTCTTGTACTGTGTTGCTCAATGTGATGGATGCCTTTTGGCACATCAGTGTGTGGGATCCCCATGAGATCTTAGGGGATCTTATTTTTATTTCTTCTGAATAAGTACCTTTTCCAGTACAGTGGGTTACCCTTCAGTCATTCAGTCTTCAGCTCACTGGATTTTTAGCAAGATAATGGCTGAAGTTTTTTAGAAGGACTTTCACATGTTCTCATACCTGGAAGAATAGTTACTGGTGACCCTTTTAATGGATAATGTGGAAATCACCTTGCACTGCACAATTCTAAGGCTGCACTGCATCAAAGTGACTGTAAACTGGGAGACACCATCTGTAATTCCATCTCAGAGAACTGCCTTCATTACGCAAGAGTTGAGCAGTCTGTGGTACCTGTTGTTCTTGCCATTGGATAAGGGCCTAGGAGCTCATGGTCTTAGTGCCTAGGGTGAGGACACAGTGGAGTGTCCAGGCTGTCAGACTCTGGACTTTAGGGCCGTGTCAGAGTCTTAAGAATACCATTTGCATGCCCGAGTATGCAGGTGCTAGAGTGGGATGTGAGGTGTCATTGTTATGTAGCTGTTACTCAGGTAGGGTTAACCCACTACTCACTCAGTTTTTGCCCTGTAGCAGACTTCTGCTTCCTGTTGTGTGTTTCCACCGACCTTCTTATGGGCCCTCCATTGCTACAGCTGAAGCAGTTGCAGGTTGTTGTGACAAATACTTTGCTGACTGAGTGGGGTGAACTCAACTCCTTTGCAGTTAAAGGGAATGTTTTTTTCTTGAAGTGATTCTACAAATGCTGGTTGCAGGTACACCTGAAAACCACAGGAGACAAACTGGCTACTTTGTTAGCAACTTATTTGTTCAGACATTCTTTCACTTGTGGGATAGATGAAATAAACACTGAGGGACATGATCATACCCATTCTTTGCAGAGCGACAAGTCATGTCTTGCGTTAAGCAGTAGACAGAGACTCTGTTTTCTCAGCAATTCATGTCCCAGATGAAGTGGACATGCTGGACTCTCTGAGCTGCTTCTGCAGTCCACTTCTGGAGTTGTGACTTCCAACACTGTGTCTAGTTTCTAGTGATCGACCTAATGATCTGCATATGGATTATTTTATTTATTTATTTATTTTATTTATTTATTTATTTAAATTTGTTGACTGGGAGTGTCCGACTGGACATGGGTCCATTTTCAGCGGAGGCCCGGGGAGAAAAGCTCCACAGTAAAATAAACAGACAGTAGTTACATTGGATTACATAGTGATTAACAATTTAACATAGAAATTACTTACAACATATTTACAGATGAAGAACATAGTACATCAGTAGACAGCTAGAATCTTTATCTGTGAAGTACATAACAGGCATTAACAAATGTAACAATGAGAAGTTCCTGCTGTATAATAAGTACTAGGCTTATGAGCATCTGAGCTTGCTATCATCAAGGTAGTTAGTGGAGGTGAAAGAAAGGTAGTAGTTGGATGGGGTGGATGATATTAGAGTGGGAGTTGCAAGGGCATAGCCAGCATGTTTTTAGGTGCGCTTTTAATAAAGTTTTGAAGTTGGTGCATGATGGTACGGAGGTAATTGTGGGTGGGAGTGAGTTCCATAATTTGGCTATGGCACAAGAGAATAGTGCTTCACCAGCAGAGTTATTGGCTTTAGTGATCTGCAAGTGATTTTTGTTGCTGGATCTTAGTGGTCTGGTGGTGCGATAGGGTTGGAGTAGATTCTGGAGTGATGGGACATTTAGTGGATGGTTTACTAGTTTGTGGGTGAGTGAGAGTTGATACCACTGAAGGAGGTGAGGGAGTTCAAGCCAGCCCAGCTCAGCAAGTGAGAGACAGTGGTGACTACGGTAGGATGCCCCTGTGGCGAATTTTGCGATTTTGTTGTAGCAGGTCTCTAGCTTGTTTAGATCACATTGCCTTAGGTTGGTATATACTGGAGAGGCATAAAGTAGGGTGGAGATAAGGTGGGAATTTGCTATTGAAATCTTTGCTGCTTTGGTCAGAAATTGTTTATTTCTGTATAATGCTCCTAGTTTTTTATGGACTTTTTTATGGTCATGGATATGTGAATGTCAAATTTTAGTTTGTCTATTTCCACTCCTAGCAATTTGGTGTGTTCAGTTGGGTATATAGTGGTGTTGTCTTTTGCTGTGATGTTAAAGTGAGAGTTGTTTTGAGTATGTTTGGTGGGTTGGAAAATGAGTAGTTTAGTTTTGTTTGGGTTGAGTATTAATTGGGCATCGGATAACCATGTTTCAACAGAGGAAAAGGCTTCCTGTGTGACTTTTTGCAGTTTGGGTAGGGACTGGGCTGAGCAGATGATGGTAGAGTCATCTGCGTATTGGATGAGTGTGCCATGTTTGGTGGCAGAGGCTAGATTATTGGTGTAAACAGAGAAAAGTAGGGGTCCAAGGATGGATCCTTGGGGAACCCCTATGGAGACAGATTAATCACCATTACAGTAGAAATCCTGATGTATGGGAATTACTTGCAAGTGGGTGTCCATCTAACTAGTCTGACTCCCAGAGCTCTGTGGATAGCACATAGGACTAACTTCCCCAGCACAAAGACACATGCTTACATCGCAGATAAATAGACAGTCAGCCCAAACCATCTTCACTTTTTCTCCTGTATGTCATAGGTTTGTGCACGTCTCTGCAAGAAAGATTGTGGCCATTTAATTTGGGTGTGGCTGCAGAGCTCTGAATTTTCAGAATCTGCGAAAAGATAAGTGCCAAAGTGAGGACTTTTTCCTGATGGTCTATTGCAGTTTTTTTTCAGATCTTTATACTTAAAAATCGGGGTTATTTAGCTCTGTGCAGATAGGGGCTGTAAATTGATTCCAGACCCTAATACTTTGTGACAGAGAATACAGAATTCTGGACAACCTATACTTAAGTCACACAAGCTGTTAATTACTAGATGCACATGACCAAATACCAGGGTGAAATCCTCAGATAAATTGGTGACCTAGCCAAGGAATTAAGGAGGAACTTGTGGTGCTGCCAGCACAGCTAGCTGAAATTTTGTAAATAATCATATGTCATTTGTGAATAGTAATATGAGTCATATGCTTGTCTTACAAATGTAAGAGAACTATATGTTATGTGTATATTCAAATACTGGTGCAGAAGTGTGTATTTGAACTTTATGTTATGTACTGAGCTTCAAGAATACATCCACAGTGTACCGTACTTAAAAGAACAGAAATTTATGTAAACTATATACCTGGTGGACAAATGTATGTTTTAACAGTAGAAGATGGAACATACAGAGTTAACTTGCAAAACTTCAAGAAGCCAGTTGGCTGAGATGTGCCAGGCTAAAGGATTGTGCATGCCAACCTGACTAAAGCAGACATTATTGCAGCCTTAGTCACAGCTGCATCACAGAATAGCAACCAGGAGGACAATCAGAACAGCCGTGGAGATGTACAGCTCTCAGAAAATGGACAGCTGAACCTTTCCACAGAGTTTACAGTGAGGAGTGATTTTTGATAGTTTCATTAATATGTTTGAGAGGGTATGTAAACAGTGTAATGTTGACCAAGGGCTCTGGGTACCGTTCCTGATCCCCTTACTCCATGGTAAAGCTGTAACTGTAATTTCTAAACTGCCTGATACTGATTGTTTAAATTATAATGTTTTAAATAACTGTTTGCTAGAATATTTTAAGTTAACACCTGAAGCTTATAGAAAAAAGTTTTGTGAGCACAGAAACAAGGCAGATGAAAGTGTGTGTGAATATGTTGCTGAACTAAGCACTTGTTTTCATAGGTGGGTGAGTGAATGTCAAGTCACCACTTTTGAAGGGCTGGCAGACCTTTTGGTGAGGGAGCAAGCCCTTAGCACTTTGGCTGTGGGCATGAGAATCTGGTTAGCTGATAAACAATGCAATACTGTAGATGAGTTGGGAAAGAAGGGAGACCTGTACCTAGCAAGAAGGGCATCGCTGCATAGGAAAGTGACACCCACTGCTGCTCATGGGTCTAAGAAAACCCATGGTGGGCAGCACAGAATGCCTCAACAGAGTCCACCGGTAGCAGGGGAAGCTACTAGTCCAGGTACACGTCCAGGACCAAAGGTTAAATGCAACCAGTGGGGCCATGTAGCATATAGATCTCCACGGAGGCAAGGTGGGGAACAAAAAGTGGGAGAGCCTGTAAGTGGGAATAACAAAATGTCAGCAGTAAATTGTCTTGAGACAAGGGTACCAAACTACCACAAGAGGTTATATCCTATTTTAGTGAATGGGAAAAAGGCCATGGCTGAGAGAGAGAGCCTCTGATCTAACCATGTGAAGCCTGCAATGATTACAGAGGAGCATTACTTGCTTGGGCAGTCTACTTCAGTCAGAGCTTTAGGAGGGACCCCATTCCAAATACCTTTGGCTAGGGTTCACCTTGACTGGGAGTGTGGAAAAGGAAGCCAGCCAATAGGTGTGTTTGAGGATATGCCTGCAGATGTTCTGCTAGGGAATGATTTTGATAATGCAGTACTGTTTGTTAATGCAGTTACACGCAGTCAGGCTTGGAGACGAGCATGTGGGTCTGGTAGCCTGGGGGAAACCCAGACAGCCTGCACACGTGCAACCAGGACTGGTGAGGTGGTTACTTCAGGGAGGGAGCTACATTGTAGCAGTGAGACTGAAGGTGAGCCACAGCTGCTTGCGGGTACTGATATTCCCTTGGGTAGAGTGACTGCAAGGGCAGAGGTGAGTAGTAGTACCCAGGCTGACAGTGAGGCACCACTGACAAGAGGATACCCGACTTCCTGTGGAAGGGGAGCTGGGAAGGGTTACAAAGAGATAGTTGAGACAGGGTCATCTGTCATACCCTACATTACAAGGCCTGAGGGAGGTAGCTAGTGAGGCACCAGATTCTCAAGGGAAGGGTGAATCTATATACTGGCACAAAGGGTTACTATATAGAGATTAGACCCCCTGAGGGAGGGCTAGAGGGTGAGAGAATACAGCATTTGGTTGTGCCCAGAACCTACCGTCTGGCACTTTTAGCTGTAGCCCATGATATTCCTTTTGCAGGTCATATGGGTATAAAACATGCAAAGAGACATGTTATGCAGAATTTCTATTGACCTAGGATTTCCAGAGATGTAACAGGGTACTGCAGGACCTGTGAGAGATGCCAAAAGCTAGGTAAGGCAGGAGACAAGGTGAAAGCTCCTTTGATGCGTTTGACTGTGTTTGAATAGCCATTTTATACGGTAGCTATGGATATTGTGGGGCCTCTGAGTTCCTCAAGTTCTACAGGAAAAAAGTATTTCATAGTAGTAGTAGATTATGCTACCAGATACCCTGAGGCAGTGGCTCTGTCCTCCTTTGAGTCAGAAAAGGTGACAAATGCTTGTTAGAGATTTTCAGCAGGGTAGGTTTCCCAAAAGAAATACTGACTGACAGAGGTGCCAATTTCATGTCAGACCTGCTGGCTTGTCTGTGGAAGTACTTTGGGGTGAAGCACCTAAACGCCACTATGTACTATCCCCAGACTAATGGTTTTGCTGAGAAGTTAAACTCTGCACTCAAGATGATGCAAAGGGACTGGGACAAATATTTGCACCATCTGTTCTTTGTTTACAGAGAGGTGCCACAGGAGTCCACATTTTTTCACCCTTTGAGTTGCTGTATGTGCACAGGGTGAGGGGACCCCTAGATTTGATTATAGATGATTGGGAGGGTGTGTGTGGGAACTCATGGGCTTGGCTCAGGTGAACCTGGCAGAAGCCCAACAGCAGAAAAAAGGTCTGTTATGACAGGAATGACAGGTATCCTCTAGGGCAACAGGTAATGGTTCTCATTCCTGTCAGACACAATAAGCTGCAGGCAGCTTGGGAGGGACCCTACAAGGTGGTAAGGAAGGTCAGTGATGTTAACTACAAGATAGAACTGCTAGGCAGGAGGCAGGGGCACAAATTGTACCATGTTAATATGATGAAACTTTAGCACGACAGGGAGGCCCTTGTGCTAAGTATTTGCAGTGCAAGGCAAGAGGAGTCTGAGGCGGATCTATGGCTGCAGGGAGCCAGCCAGTAAAATCCCAAATTACTATGGTAGAGCCTAGGGTTGCAGGCATATAATTGGGCAGTGCAGCATGGTACTAGGGTCAGCAATGCCAAGGCAGCTGGAATCTCGAGACAGGGAATATGGGGTAAGGTATTCCCAGATAGGCTGAAGCCTCTCAAGTAATGTTTCTCAAGGGGCACTTGAAAAACTAGCTTGAGTTTTTGGAGAGGGAAAAATTAGGATGCTGCCAGCCCAGCTAGCTGGAATTTTGTAAATAATCATATGTCATTTGTGAATAGTAATATGATTCATATGCTTGTCTTACAAATGTAAGAGAACTATATGTTATGTGTATATTAAACTGCTGGTATGTTATTTACTGAACTTCAAGAATGTGTCCATAGTGTACCCTATTGGAAAAGAACAGAAATGTATGTATAATATATACCTGTGCAAATGTATGTTTTAATAGTAGAGGCTGGAACATACAGAATTAACTTTCAAAACTTCAAGAAAATAAGTTGAAATTAAAAGTGCTTTATGATGCGCTATAAAAAGTAGTTTCAGTGCAGCAAGCAGGCGCAATGTCTAGAGCTAGAAGTTTCTTTCTATTGTCTTGGAGAGAAGTAATTGCTAGGTCTAAAATATAAAAGTATTTAATTGTTTTACAACTTCCAGTTCTGAGAAACCATCTGAGAGAGATGTATTTTTCAGAGAGAAATGTTAAATTTTGTTTAGTTTCTGTTAGCCTGGGAACTGAAGGCAGGTGACAGAGTGATGTCATCTAGGCTAAAATAGCAGTAATGTTTTGATATTAATTTGGGAACTCTCTCAGAGTCTATGCATTTTGTATCTTGTTTTGGACCTAGCAAGAACTTCCACTCATCTGCATTTGTTTTGCCCTGTAAGTAGGTTATTTTTATTTTTAAGCTATAGATAGGAATATAGTAAAGATTAGTTTAGATGTTTTCTGTATTTATTTGACCATCCTGCAATATTGTTTTAAAATAATTCATGTGATTCTGAACTTTGTAGTTACTGTGTTGTTGGAGTATTGTATTGTTGTTTTATTATTTATTATCAAATATATTTAAACCTTTTAATTGTGGCTGGTTTTATATAAGCTCTGAGAGTGCTTGCATATGTATTTGGTGACACTGTACAGGCCACACCTAAATATCCTTGGTCTTGGTTACACAGCATTTGGATAATAGAAACATTACACAGTAGGATTGGTCACCCTTTGTAAGGGCCTGTTTAGTAGCTGATAACTAGGAGATGGTGGCAGTGATAGCTACCTAGTGAGTAAACCTGTGCCAGCCTTCCCCAGGAGTGTCTTTGTGTTTGTATATAAATCAGATCTCAAAGTGTGTGTGTCAGCTACTTGGGTAGGGACACTAAGCACTGGTTGGACAGAGAGGGTGCTGGATGTCTTGGATTGACACCTCAGCTGAGATCTTAACCCTGTAACTGTGCCAGTGGGGAGTCTTATTTGGGACTGAAGAAAGAGGGAGAAACCAGCCCCAGACTGACTGTGATCTCTGTGTGCTCTTGAGGGAAGTTGTACTTTACTGTGTGTGTACTTGTAATCCTCCCAATGTCTAAGTCCCTCACTGTTGCTAGTGGTGAGGATTGAGGTTCCCTGATTACTGGACCAGTGCAAGGGCATCACAGAACCCGTAAAGTTGAAGATGTTTGAACTTTCCTGATTACTGAAAGGGATGAGAGTACATGCCACAGTGAACAGAACTTTCAAGGTAGCAGCGTAGGGGCTGGTTTTACTAAGACACAAATGGTTTGATAATCCAGCCTCTCCATGGAGATGTAAAAGGAGACCTGCTGAGTGGTTCCTTTAGACAGTTGCGTTTTTTGTTTGGGACCCTATCCCAAGAAATGTTCAAAAAACTTAGAGAGAAAGGAAAAGCTGTGGAAGCAGTTAAGCATGTTTTCCTTTTCTCATCTGCAAACATAATTTGAATTTTACTTCGAAGCCTGGGCCTTTCTACGTCTTTCAGACAAAATATCAGTAAGCAAGGGATTAAAAAGTAAATGGGAAACAAAAACAGCAGGGAAAGAAGAAAGGCAGTCTGGGTAGTTGTACAAGGAAATAACAGATCAGTTGTGACTGAACGGGAGAGTCCCCTCTGTACCTCTGGACCAACCTTCATCATCATCTTGCTTAGATGACAGCTTTTACCATTTCAGAGACAGCTCGGCAAGCATTGCATCAGACATCTGAGCCATTAATGTTATCACTGAAGAGTACAAGATAAACTTCAGATCTGTCCCATCCCACAGCACCATAGCGAACTGTTTTTTACTTCTGGATTAGCTTTGGTACAAGATTCCTCACAGATATTTCCCTAGACAAGGGTCTTTTTTTTTTTTTTTTTTTTTTTTTACTGCTGGCTTTTCCTAATCCTCAAAAGTTGTGAGCCTTTGAGTCTGATTTTATACCTCTGAATGCCAAGTCACTTTTTGAAAGGATCAGTAATCAGAATGCTTACTTTACAGTCCCTACTTTTCCCTGTTCATGCTCAGAGCCTGTCTGGTGGTGACAAAAACTGAAGGATGATTATCTCAAAGTTCTATTGGGCAAGGAACAGCAAACATTTTTAAAAGTCAAGGCAGAGGGCCACCATTTCCAATTTACTACTTTGCCCTTTGTACATTGTGCCACTTTAGCCTCTCCACATTAGGTATTAAACCAGATATAAGCAAGATGTTCACCAATCCCACTGCCGCAATAGTCTTAAGGCTGTATGGTTTCCCACTTAAGAAATGCAACCAACCAACTTTGGCTCCCCCTACTCCTTCACTTTTTTTTTTTTTTTTACATTTACACATATGACAAAAGAAGTCTCACATTTATGTAAATGAAAAACGTACAAAAATGGTATCACTTAGTTGTAAACAATTTACATCACAAACAACATTGAAACAACTGTAGTTGTTAACATTATTCATCACTTATAAACCATCCAGTCATTATCAGTTAAGCATTATATGGCTCAGTCAAATCCTGCCTCTTAAACCTCGTTCCTTCTCTGCATATATTGTTCCCACAATTTGCATTTTTCCTATGTAGTTTGTTCCTTCCCTTTTCTAAAGATCCCAATTCCAGTTTGTATCTTTGTCACTACTTCTAGTAAAGTTGGTCTAGACTTTGATTTCCATTTTCTAGTAATTGCTTTTTTTGGCAGCCACCATAATTAGAGTCAGCAAGGCATTACTATGTCTAGGGAATTCCGATTCTGCAGCATAACTCCCCCATTAAGTCCAATCCGCTTACCTAGCATCTCTGACAGAGAGGTCTGCAGGGAATCCCAAAATTCTGCCAGCTCATCGCACTCCCAAAAAATATGTTCCCAGTAACCTCTTTCTTGCCCATCACACCTCCAACAATTGCTATCCACCTGAGGAAATATTCTTTGGAGTTTACTTGGGGTATAAAAAATACTTATGGAAACACTTCCAGGCAAAGATCCTAAATCTTCTAGACTTTGTTGCATAGTTGGGAGATATACATATAATCCCCCATTGTCTCTTTGTGAATTGCATATCCAATCTCTTTTCCCAATCCTTTCTAAGCTCTTCTGATTGATTCTTATAATTATCATGCAATATTTTATATGCTTTACTAACTATTCCTTTTTTAACGGCAGTTTCTGTTCTAGATTCTATTAAAAACTCTACCAGTGCTGGTCTTTCATTTAGGAGCCCCCTATTTATTTCTCTTTGCCTATACTCTGACACCAGTCCTTGATATAGAAGGCAATCTCTAACCTGCAGTCCAAATAAATTCTTCGCCTTTTCCCCATTCTATTACCTTTCCCTTTCTAGTTATTTGCTTGAAGTACTTTGGTCCCATACTCCTTCACTTTGACTGCTGATTGACTAATTTGTAGGAGGGGATTTGTTTTACATACAGCAACACCAAAAAATCTTCCCCTTCCTCTCTCTCTGAGGCTTGTATAATTGCATTATTCTATGTAAAGATGTCTGTTTTTTTAACATTATGGAAAGGGATTTCGGTTTTAAAAAGTGTCTTGTGCGGACACAAGTTCCAACCCCAAGATCCACACTTTCAGTGCATACATTGCCTGGGCCCTGACCATTTGAACACAGTTTGTGATATCTGTACCTCCTTCGTCGAATGGGCCATGCTGGACAGAGAAAAGTAAGCTAATTCTCAGGGGCTTTCTCCCTGGCTGTGGAGAATTGGATGATAATTCTACAGATAAGCACTTCTCAGCTTCTAGCTAAATCTTAGGGTAAAGAAAAGGAAATAAAAGAGCGATCTGAGGACAGAGAAGATGGCACCAAGGGTTATGAAAAAGAAAAGGGTCCAAGGATTCGTCTACATTGGATTCCTTGGCTCTGAAAGTTTCTAGATTTCTGAGGCCTTCCCCACCCTTAGCTTCAGTGTCTTAAGATCCGTCTTAGCCCACTTTTTTCTGAGGACACAAAAACAGATGTTGAAGGAGGCAAAGAAGCCTGCTACTAGAAAATCACACTTAGCCAAATGGAACATATTTTTTAATTAGTGACATAACAGAGAACAAGATCAGTCCCTAGGCACAAATATTGGTTCTACAATTCTTGTATGAATTGCTCAATTTAGGCCTAACATGTACTTTCATCAAACAGCACCTTTCAGACATTTCTACTGTCTGCCAGTGTCTCCCATTTTTTCTTCTTTTCTGTTTTCAAAGTCAAACAGTTTTTGAAAGTGTATAACATATTAGGTCAATTAGAAAACAAGTGGCATCTTCTTGGGATCTCATTTTTTTCTGGAGAAGATAAGTCTCCTATTAAACCTGCTGCCAGTTCTTCTATGAAATTTCTGACTTGGAAGACTATTTTGCTCATTGGCTTGTTTTCTGTAGACTGTTATCTGAATTACATGCCTTTCGGTTTACCCAACCAATTCTGATCTTCCATAATGATAAGATTAATCTTAAAACCAATCCTTCCATTTTGCCAAAGGTTGTTTCTTAATTTATGATAAACTAGACTGTCTCTCTACCTGTTTTGCACCCTAAACAAAAAAAAAAAAAAAAAAAAAAATGAGGGAGAAAGAATTTTCCATACTTTGGATGCCCATGGATAAAGCTATAGATTTTGGAAAATCTGGCCAACTTTTTGTTTTTTTGTGATGGTAAAAAAAGGACAAACCAGAATCTAAACAAACCATTTTTAGATGGATGTCACAGGCTATTCAGTTTGGTTACTCAAGCCATGGAACCCCCCCCCCACCCCTCAGTGTAATGTCGGGGCTCATTCTACCAGATTTGTGACCACTTCTGAGGCTTTTTGGAAAGAGAGAATATAGATCTATTCAGGAAGCAGCTATAGGGTACTCACTGCATACACTCACTAAACACTGAAAGATTGACTCAGTTTTCACAGCTAGAGCAGGTTTTGCTAGGCATGTTCTTTAGGGTATCCTAGACTCTGGCCCTTCCCCATCCACCCTTTCTTCCTGTGCTTTGGCTTGGCAGTTGTCCCATATATTCTTGGCTGCTGTGACAGCAGTCTAATGAACATATTGCAGCTATGAAAGTTAACTTACCACATCAGTAGATGTTCAAATGGATCACTGTTGACTACTAGCACCCCCCTCTCCACCCCCATTTTTCTTGCACCTTCTTTGGCCAGGGTTGGATATCATTTTCACCTTTTGCTTTCCTAACGTGACATAACTTTTTAGAGGATTAGGCTTCAACCTCCTATTTGAGAAAGAAAGCTCAGAGTTTTAACAAACCCATATGTCCCTTTTATACAAGCTTGTATTATTGAGCAAAGAGTGGATGTGTGGTGTAGAAGGAAGGGTTCTGAAGCTTTATGGATTGGCAGAATGTCAAGTATTATTTGGCATGATATGCCCCCTATAGTTATGGTTACTGCAACAGTGATATATTTGAACATTTACTGTTATGGTATGATAACCTGCACAACTGTACTTGCTATCTTCTGTATCCAGAAACACAAAAGGTCAACCTTTCTGTGCTCAGCAAAGTAAGACCGTTTAGACCTTTTTACAAAAGGACAGTATAGAGCAGTTAACCAGGAGTTGGTGAGCAAAGGCTATTTCAGTTTGCTTTGTCTTGTTATAAAAGCAAGACTAATGGACCAGTCTTGAACCTCACTGCTTTGAACATAAATTATCATATTCACAGTGGGTTAGACTCTACCAGTGAGTATTTTACTCACTTGGACAGGTCACAGCCCCAGGGGCACTTAGTGACAAGCCTCTTGCTTCACTTTGGTATTCCTTATTTGGGTGACTTTCTTCTTAAGGCAAACCCTCAGCATCTTTTGTCAAATAGGTGGTCTCAAGTTTTAAACTTATTTAATATATAGCCATTATCTTACATAGAGAAAGTTAGAATAATTTCCCTCATAGATGACTCATTTGCTATGGAATTAATATAGATCTTTAACTGTACAATGTATTCTTACCTCCTGACAACACTCAAGGTTGGCCTTTATGAAGGCTTTCCTTCCAGAGAACCTAACCAATAAAGTATTATCTCTGAGACTGCACAAGAAAAAATGCAGTAGGTGATTATGCCCCGGTCAGCTAAGTTAGTACTGAAGTCGCATCTTCTCTGTAATGGTAAGTCGGTGGACTTGATGTCAGAAATTGAACAGGTGTTCTTGTGCAACACCATTTTCACCCAATAAGATCATCACTACAGATGCCTCAGATTGTACTTGCCGCTCACTGGCAGTTTAAGGCAGGGTAGAGCATTATCCTAAAAGCCAAACATTTAATGTTTTTTACAGTTATATTAAAGGGACATTTTGGCTAACCTTAAAGGCTTTTCATCACAAGTCATCTATATGCCTTGTCCAGATTCATACAGGCAGAGCAATGCTGATGTGGTACATAAATGAGGAGTGCATATTCCTACCAGTGCTGCCACAGAGAAATGGTAGCAGATTACATTCAACATGTAACTGTGCTCATTCAAGTGCAGGCTTACTTGGCCTTGTTTTGTTTTACTTTAGAAAATGCATGCTAATTCATATCCTGTTACTGCGTCAGCTTTTTTAAGCTATTGTTAAAAATATTTAAAATGTTTCCGACTACTGAAATCTCATTATTTTGCTTCACATGTGGAAACTTGCCAGAGTGGTTTTGTATATTATGTACCTTTTGAAAAATTCTGACCATGGACTGCTTTCTTCTCACTACATTGAAAACTTTTATGCTTTTGAATTTCTGCTTCCATACTTGAAAAGTAGAAGTACAGATTATTTCTTTTTGGCAGAGATCCATCTGTCCATCACCCCCTTTTCCCCATTTTTGCATATTGGGTTGGGTATCACATCAACAATGACGGTCATCTACAACCAATGTTCGCACCACCAGGTGGCTAGCCCAGAGATACTCTTTCATGTATCGTTGTATCCTTACACTCAGTAATGATTGTGAAATTGGACTTGCTTCACTACTGTAGTAATGACATTTTTGCCCAAAAGACCTTGGATCTAATCCCTATGGTCAGTGTTTTCAGGAAACTAGTATCCTCCTTGTGGATTTTCTTAAAATATCAGGCAGCATCTGGTTATGGCACATAAGTCAGATTGCAGCTCTCCTTGTGGGTTTTGCATTGTCTATTTTAAATATCAGGAATCTACCCAGTCAGTAATGCACACAATGAAAGCTGCAAAAAAACCTTCTGCACTAATGTTCCTCTGAATGAATGGCCCTTCACAGATTTTTACCCTTTCTTGACATCTTTTGCTACAGTACTCCATAACCAAGGTTTCATTTGTTAGAGCTGGCCTGTAAGAGATTGTGCCATGTTGGTGTGTGTGTAATGGTGTGGAGTAGTTCCATTTTGATACATATCTTGGCTATTTCTCAGTCTTCCGTTTTAAATGTGTCTGGTGAAAGAGCTGCAATACTTTACTTGAAGTCCGGTATAAATATTATGTAAGGTACTCTCACAAGGACGGATCTTTAGAATTGGCTCTTTCATTAGGTATTTTATAGATCTCCCCTTGTTTTTGCCATCTGTAAATGTTAAGTCTGCAATTAATGCATTGATTCAGGAACTTTTATAGCTGTATCTGTTTTTTTGGGAGATATTTTGTATATTTTAACACCTTTATTGAATTATCACTTATGGCATAGGCTGGCATACATTTATGTAAAATAAAACAGACCCTATTAACATGTTCACAGTTACAAATGTTATATTTCACACATAGCCGGCCTTAGGCATAGGCCAACTAGGCAGCCGCATAGGGTGCCGCTCTAGCAGGGGCACTTTTCCAGTATTTATTTGCTGAAGGTTGACCAGGATGGGGTCACTGGATGGTGGTGGGTTGCCGTGGAGCCCTTTTGCGTAGGGCACCAGTTGACCTAAAGTCGCTCCTGCATGCATATTCATCTGTACAATTATCAGTCCAACGTTACATAAGTTGCTCAATTCCTGCCTTCCCTTAAACATCAGTACTCCTCCAAAGCATTATTCTCCGTGTATTATTCCCACAATTTCCATTTTTTCTATGTAATTTTTTTAAAGATCACACTTCCAGTTTTTTTTTTTTATCTGTGTTACAATATTCACTACTACAAATATGGTTGATTTGCACTTTGATTTCCACTTTCTATTAATTGCTTTTTTGGCAGCTGCCAGAATTAAACTTAACAAGGATTTACTATGTCAATGCAATTCAGATCCTCTATCCCAGCTGAAAAAGATTCCTTAGTTGCACCCATTTGCTGACATAATATTTCTGACAAGAGTACTGTGTTGGGAATTTTTCAAGTCATAACTCATTAACCTTAGAAAACATATGTTCTCAACAACCACTTTCTTCCCCAGCATCTGCCATCTACTAAGGACATTTTTTGGGAGTTTGCTTGGGGTATAAAAATACCTATGCAAACACTTCCAAGCAAAAATTCTAAATCTTCTAGACGTTGCTGTATGTTTGGGAGGCGTACATATGCCCCCCATTGTTTTCTTGTGAATTGTTTATCCTGTCTCTCTCCCCAGTTTTCTGTGACTTCCCTCTTATTAATTCCTAAAATAATTGTGCAATATTTTGTCATACTAATCATCCCTTTTAAACAGCAGCTTCTGTTCTAGACTCAACTAAAAACTCTATCCCTTGCTCTTTGCCTATACTGTAATATCAGTCCTTGGCCTCTTCCCATTTTGTTACCTTTCCCCCTCTAGTTATTTGCTCCCAATACCTTGGTTCCATTGCCAGTTTTCTCCAGTAAATTCCAGACTCCTCCTGCCTATTCTGTGTATAACTGATTGCATTTACCCCATCGGCAAAATATCCTTTCTCCATTTTGTTGTGGCTTAGTTCTTAAACTAATTTCTACTACTTTATGAATATACTATGCTATGTGGCTGTTATGACAACCATGCCCTGGCCTAGCAATCAAGGAGCCTCAATCCTCACCACGAACACCAGGGAGGTCATCTCTTAGAGGAGAGGAGAGGATAACTAATACACACAGTAAAGTACAATTTCCCTTAAGTGCACATAGAGATCACAGTCTGGGGCTGGTTGCTGCCTTGCTCAAATAAGACTCACCACTTGTACAGCTATAGGATCCAGGTCTCAGCCTAGCTGGGAAAGCTAAAACCTCCAGTACCCTCTCTGTCCAACCAGTGCTTCATGTCCCTGCCCAAGTAGCTGACACAGCACACACACACTTGGAGATAAGTATTTATACAACTTCACAGACACTCCTGGGAAAGGCTGACACAGGTTCTCCAGCTATGCCCCTTTGCCCATACCATACGGTAGTAATCCCTACCACCACCCAGCTAATAATATCAGCTACTAAAAGGCCCTTAAAAGGGTGTCCAATTATTACTGTGCAATGTTATATTTATATATTATATATTATTCAATGGTAATGTGACTATTCAGTCTAGGCTTATTGGAAGGGCTTAGACAGTAAACTCTATAAATATATAATGTACTCTAAAGCATAATTTATCTCTACATAAACCAGCCACAGGTAGAAGGTTTTAAAAATATTTAATAATAATTAATTAAAACACAAGACAAAATTACTACACCACAGAGTTATCTAAGAGTTCAGAGATCACACAGAAACTTAAAATAATGCAGTAGGACAGGTCTGATTTCAAAGAAAAATACCCAATTAATCTTTACTAGCTTTAAATATTCCTACAAGAAATCACAGTGCTAAAACGTACATTTGAGCGTAAGGCAGAGTGATGATAAGCTGGATATCGAGATCAAAATGCTTCCAGTCTGTCACTGAACAATAGTTTTTAAACACTAACCAACAGCTCTGCTGAGGCCCTCCCAAATTACATCATTTTGACACTTAGGTTTTCCCAGTATAAATATTGCATTATCTTGACACCTGATCTGAGTTCTCAGGCCACAAACTGCATTATTTAGCAATTTAACACCTGTTCAGAAAACTACAACAATACAAGGCATTTCACATATACACTCAAGCAGAAACAAGAGCAATAAAGCACCATCCACTTGTAAATTCTGGTCATAAACTTTAGCCTTAAAGCAATGGGCATGAAACCTTCATCCAGACTCACTGAAGCCGAATTCTAACATGAAAGGGTCAAAACATGTTTCACTGGGCCAGTAGAGTGTAATGTTGTCACATATTTTGCAGTTCCACATTTCACAGTATTTTTTTACACTCAAGAAACATGCCTGTATTGTACATTTATTTACAAATGGCCAAATTATATATCAAATTCTATTTGACTAGGCTGGCAGCTTTCGCCCATCTCTCCCCAATCGTCACAGCTGTTATTCTCCGTAAGGATCTGCAGCCAAAATCCCACTTTCTCCGTATTTCTTGAATTTTCCATCTGCTTAATAATCATCCCTGTCCTCTTTGAATTATAACTTTCTGCTTGTGTTGTGTATGAGCCTTAACAGAGTAGCTCTAAAATATCCTTTTAAATCAGGTAGTCATAAATCACCTTGTTCTGTTGGAAGGTTCACCTTGTGCTACTTGACCTTTTCCCTTCCTAGATAAAATACTTCAACTCTTTCTTGATCACTGCCAAAAACATTTCCTCTGGTTGATAAAAATATGCCTAACCTGTGTATAACACTAAAGGGACTAAAAACATTTTCACTGTTTGTTTCTTGCTATCCATATCCACAAACAAAAGCTTCCAGTTTCTCAGTTTATTATCTTTTGTTTAGTCTCTTCCCACATGTCCTTAGCTGCCGTAACAGAATCCTTTTAAACCCATACTCCTAAATACGTCATTTTATTGTGTCTCCATAAATATGGATATTGCTGAACCAATTCATATGTGGGTATATAGTTTACAGCTATAGTGTTTGTTTTAGCTTCAGATTATAACGTCTTACCAGATGGTATAAACAGTTTCACTGCACCTCCCCCCGGATGGAACTGGCAACTATGCCAAGTTCTACACCAATGCTTTATACAAACATCTGTATAACTGCATTGCCTCGGCTGTACCTGAGAGTATGAAAACAAGCTCCTTAAGGAAGAGAAAACCTTCCTGGTGGACAACAGCCATTAACGGGCTTTACAATAATAGGAAGAAATTGCTATCTAAGAGTAAGAGGAGGTGAGCCCTAAAATGGAAACACTCCCTCCTCAGCTTAAGCAAGGAAATAAGACTTCTTGTCAAGTCCTCCAAATCAAGCTGTGAATTTAAATTAGCTTTCTTAACTAAAGGCAACTATAAGGCATTCTTTAGTTAATCTGTAACCTAAAAGGAAAGGTCCAGAAATGTGCCAAACTAGTAGATATGAATTTGTTCAATCTCGCCATTCATTCTTTACTGATGGGTTCGGAGCCGATCCCTCGGCTCCGATACGGCCAATTGCAAAGCTCGAGGTCTTCAAATAGCTTAAGGCCAAGTCCCAATCCCATGATGCACCTGGAATTACCTCAGATCTAGTTTGCCACGGCAGTAGATCGGAGGTTCTGAATTTAGCTCGGGCCAGTAAACTGTTTTTTCTAATTGTTTAGTCTAAAATTTAGATAGTTGTTGTATTTAGATAGTTTTACAAAGCTCTTATAGCTTTGTTGGGTGTATTTTTGCTATTTAGTCCCTTCCCTTAGTGTGTGATAAAGGCTTTTAGTGGCCTCTTGTTTTAGGCCTAGTTTAAAAGTTTTTTGCTAGTTCTTAGAATGTGCTTAGTCAGTGACTTTTGTCACATTGACATAGAAATGATTTAGTGTGTAGAGTTTTTCTGTTTAGTAGCTTAGCCTTCAGTTGTTTAGGAAAGGCTTAAAGTTATAATTACTGTTAACATTTTTTTCTTGTGTACAGTAATTGTCTTGAATATTTTATAGCTTATTAGAGTGTGTTATCTTAGCAGCTATCTTCTTTTTTGCATAGTCTACTCATATTGTGTTAGACAATTGTGTGACAGTAAAGCTTTTTACTGTCATATATATATGTATATATATATATATATATATATATATATATGTATAGAACTTGCATTTCTGCTGTGTGTGTTTGTGACTTAGCCTGATTTTTAAGGCTTCCTGTAGTCAATTACTGCCTAGTTTGTATTGTGACACAGTAATTTTTTCTCAATGGCTGACCAAGACAAGCACCTCAAGTTTGGGTTTAAAAAGTGCCCAAAGATGTCTGTAACAGATAGCCATGTTAACTGTGTATACTGCCTAGGAGCTGTGCATTTACAAGACAGCTGTGCTATATGCCATTCCTTTTCCTCTAGGGTGTTACAGGAAAGGAAGAGAAAATTGATTGATAGTGGGTTGCTGAAACCATCGTTTCAGGAAGCTTTGAGTGACCAAGATGGATCCAGCAAGTCCTCAAAGTCTTACAAGACTTTGGACTCGAAGAAATCGAAAATGTCTTCGACTTCGGCTCCACTGCCATCGGAGCCGACAGTCTTTACCTTTTGGAGCTGGTCCCCAGTCTTGGAACTGATGTCCGAAGCACCTAAGAGTCCACTTCTACAGTCAATACCACCATCGGTATGCTCCTCTTTTTTCTCTATCAGCCTGTTGGATCTGGATGTGGATCGTGTGGTGCAGAAGCTGTTATTGGCACCGGCCTTAGCAAAAATGTTATTGGCTTCGACCCAAATGGCTTCGGAGCCGAAGACCCTTGCACCAACTCTTAACTATTCCTCCTCCGAGCCATGCTGCTCCTTAGGAGCTGGAGGAGGCAGACTTGATGTTAGTGGAACCCTAGGAGCCGAGGCCTGCACCAGTGTCTTCGGCTCCATGCAGTCTGACGTCCTCGGTGCCAATCGAGGACTCTAGGAGCCGACACTCTCTGGTCGGGTCCAGGGTGGACAGTCTGACCGAATTGTCTGTTCCGAATTTGCCTCTCGGGGCCTCGGCTTGGATGAACTTGGCTCCTATCTCAGACTCGGAGCCCACTGTCTCAGTGCCGGGGTTGTCGACGGTTTCTTTGGATCTATCAGATCCCTCGCATCAGAGCAGAGGTGCTTTCGATGCCATGAGGAGTGTCATGTCTCCTAGGACATCCTCGACCTCATGTCTGCCTTCCTCCTCCCCCAAAGTGCCTGTTGTCTGCTTCTGCCTCGCGCATCCTGACCATGTGTAGAGACCCAGAGCCTCAGGAAGCCCCACTGGGTGGCCCCTGCTCTTCCAAGACCTCACCAGAAGCTCTCACTGATGAGGTTCCCAAGAGATTGTGTAAGAGAAAACATCCAGACTACTCACACGAGTCTCTAACATCAGGTACTGACTTAGATGAGTCAGAAGGGTCCCCATGGTCCCCCTCTGAGGATATCCCATTCGTTGAGATACTTGAGATCCATAGGCAGAGGGGTGACTGGCAGTCTAAAAGCCCTACTGAGGCTGAGTCAGTTCTCCTGAAGGCTTTCAGGTCTCAGCCCTCCACCTCTTGGGTGTCTCCGCCCTTCGATGAGCTGATGCAGCTGGTCTCACAAAGGGAGTGGGAGTCTCCGGATACTATGGAGCCTGTCCCTAGGAGGCCTAATAAATTCATTTCTGCCCCGTTGACAAAACATTTTTAACAAAAGGTGTTCCGGTTGATGCCATGGTGGTGGCGGCGGCAGCCACCAAAAAGGAAATGTCTGAGACTTCCTTGTCTATCCATCCTCCTAACAGAGACTCCAGGATTATGGATAGATATGGGAAGCGCATGTTTAGTTCTGCAACCTTTGCTCACCATTCACTAAACTATTTAACCCATTTTACTAGGTTACAAAGAGATCTTAAGGAGCTAGGAGATGCTCTTCAAGGTACAGTAGCTGCAGGAGCATCAGACAAAATTGCTGCCCAGCTTGCTACCCTCAGTTCTATTGTCAACTAATCCATGTGCCTCATCTCTTATGCAGTTTCTTTTAGGAGACATTCTTGGATGTGCCTGTGTTCCTTCGCGTAGCCCTTCAAGTCATACTTTGTGAACACTGCCTTTGATGGCTCGTCCCTTTTAGGCCTAAAGTGAAGGAAACCTTAACCAGGTGTGAACAGGATGGAAAGTCTCTGTCTGCCATTGGGGTCTGTTTTTCCACCCCTACCTGACCCTACCCTAAAGGTCAAAGGGCAGGAAAAATGTGGTTCTGAAAAGCCCAAGGAGCCGTTCATGACACACGTGGTGAACCCCCCTCCAGGGGCAGAGGAGGGGGCAATAATGGAAGATGCCACCCTCGTGGCAGAGGGGGTCCGCAACACCAGGGCGACAGAGATCACTTCTCTGGGAAGCCCTACCAGCGCTCCTGAGAGGAGGCCCGACTGTCCTGCTCTGGAGGCAGTCAGGGGTCATTTATCTTTGTACCCAGAC
Organism: Protopterus annectens; assembly: GCF_019279795.1. Taxonomy (NCBI): domain Eukaryota; kingdom Metazoa; phylum Chordata; order Ceratodontiformes; family Protopteridae; genus Protopterus; species Protopterus annectens. The sequence continues at coordinate 195,234,351 of NC_056749.1, read as the reverse complement.
ACCTGACCCAGACGCCTGGCTCAAAATAACAAGAGACAGCTGGGTACAAAGTATAATTTCCAGAGGATACTTCATTCCATTCGCCACACCCCATCCAATCATAAGAAAAATCCTGGACATTCCACCCAGTTACAGGGAACAGGCACCAATAGAGGTCCAAACGTTGCTAAGAAAAAGAGTCATCCAACCAGTCCCAGCAGACCAGACAGGATCTGGAACTTTTTGGTTCCAAAGAAGATGGGGGACTGGAGACCCATATTGGACCTCAGCAGACTGAACCAATACGTAAAGAAAGAGAAGTTTCAGATGGTCATGCTTCAGTCTATACTTCCCTTCTTAGGGAAAGACAATTGTATGTGCTCGATAGACTACTGTTTCTGCTTGTTTTATCAAAGTTTGCACAGTTTTTACTGTGTTTATAAGCTAAAACTGTTTACTGCACTTGCTAGTTTAAGTTTTGCCTAAAAGTTAAACTACAGGCTAATACACTCAAGTGTACTAGCTTTTGATAGCATTTAGTCGAAAATCATAGCATTTATTGTGTTTTCTGCTTTTCTGTAAAAAAAACTTGAAAAAAAAAAAAAATATCCTTGCTTTCCATACTTTCCTAACTAGTGTTCCAGAGACCAGATTTTGCTGATCCCTGGGCTTTGTCTTGGTTCCTGTTTTCCATTTTCCTTGTTTGGTCAAGGGGTAGTTTCTTTACTCACTAGTGGGAGTAGGGAGTACTGAGCTGCCTGTTTGTCCTCAGAGGAGTGGTTTAAGGCAGTAACTTGTAGTTTATTGGCCATTTTGTCATTTCCTGTCTTTTCCAGCCCCTGCTATAAAGCACGCTTTTCGCGGGCTTTTCCAGCTATTGAGAACTCAGCACAGCTCCTCGTGGTGGCCAGCAGTGTTCCTCTAGCAGCAGAGACCAGAAAAGACTACCTTTCCAGATTTTAAGTATTTTTCTTGGCTTTTTCGACTTTTTGTGCCTTTCGACTACTGTTTCTGCTTGTTTTATCAAAGTTTGCACTGTTTTTACTGTGTTTATAAGCTAAAACTGTTTACTGCACTTGCTAGTTTAAGTTTTGCCTAAAAGTTAAACTACAGGCTAATACACTCAAGTGTACTAGCTTTTGATAGCATTTAGTCGAAAATCATAGCATTTATTGTGTTTTCTGCTTTTCTGTAAAAAAACTTGAAAAAAAAAAAATATCCTTGTTTTCCATACTTTCCTAATTAGTGTTCCAGAGACCAGATTTTGCTGATCCCTGGGCTTTGTCTTGGTTCCTGTTTTCTCCATTTTCCTTGTTTGGTCAAGGGGTAGATGTTCTTCATCTCACATTGCTGCAGTCCTAACACTTGGGGTAGTCCGCTGTCCCAGTCGGCCCGAATACCAAAGGGCGCATTTGTCTGACATCAGGACGCCAGGGTACAAATGCGCATGACCGACGCCATATCCTCAGTCTTTTGCCGCGTGGTCGGATGCAGATGCAGTTTTGGGAGGGCAGGTTGGCGTTCTGAAATTTTCTGAAGTCGGAGTTTCAGACCGAATCCAAGTTGGCTAAGTACCCCGCTGAGGAACATTTTGTTTTTTACTTGCCTCAGTATTTAACCGGACGTCAGAAAAAGTGAATAACTGTATTTCTTGTGGGAAACAGATACCTCATAGAGATTACCATACCTTGTGTATACCTTGCTTAGGGCCTGAGCACGACGTTGTTGGCTGTCGCTCTTGTGCTAGATTTAACAAACGCACTATTAAGAGAAGATTAGATTGTGCCAGGTTAGTTTTTGGGAAGCGCTATAATTACAACATGCCGCCGGATGCTCTAAAAAGCAAGGACAAAGCAGCTTTAGGGTGGAAGAACCGCCTGTCCCGGACGCCGGTTCTTTAGAGGGCCTGTGGAGGGGTGGTTCTACCAGAAGTTCCTTTGGATTCTCAGGGAAAGACTTTACTGTTACAAGATGTATCCTCTCAGGAGTTAGGCCAGGCTGAAGGGGCTTCTCAGGTAGCTGTTCTCCCCTCCCTTCCTAAGGTGGTTAGGCCCTCCCCTTCTGTTTCCAAAGGCTTCTTCTAGAGGCAGGCCAGGGTTTACTTCAGTGGGGGTCTCCCCTAGTTCTTCAGGGTCTCTGCCTAAAAAACATATGCTTAAAATGGCAGAAGATTTGATTACTATGATTAGAGGTTCTATGCCCCCCCCTGATAAGAAGCCTAGGGTGGAACCTGAGCTTGAGAGTTTTGAGCAGTGTTCAGAGGCTTCTGAGTCTTCGGCTGAAGACTTGCAGGAGTTTCCTCCTTATTCTGATTCTGATGTAGATGACTCTACACCTTCCGCTTCTCCTCCTGAGGATTTTTCTTTTTCAGAGACTCTTCATTCCATGAGGGAGCATTTTAAATGGGAAGGTCAAGATTTCTCTGATTCCAGGAAAAGGCTTAGGGAATTTTTGTTTCTACCCCAGCATAGGCCTTTAGCTATACCTCCTGTTCTGGATGTGGTAGAGGATGTTTTGCAGAGGCTTCCTGAACCCTGATTCTTTGCCTCCTGCCCCAGTTAAACCGGATAGGTATTATAGGGTGCCTGAAGCTCATAAGTATCTTTTTAAGAGTCCTAGGGCAGACCCAGAAGCTGTTTCTCAGGGCCCTAAAGGTGTTAAGGCTTCTGTTGTTAAAAATCCTGTTCCTTCTGATAAAGAGGCAAGGGCTTTGGATAGATGGGGTAAGAAGGTGTATACTTCTTCCACTTTAGCCATGAGGGCTTTGAATTGCCAGTTTCACATGTTGAAATACCAAAATTATCTCCTTTCACAATTGAAGTCTAAGGTAGATGCTCTGGCGGAAGGTATTGAGTGTAAAGAGTTGCAGGATTTAGTTCATGTTTCTGAACAGGTGGGTAAGCATTCCTTGCAATGTGGTTTTGATGCTGTACAGGCCTCTTCTAGGGTGGCAGCCACTGGTTCTGTTCTTCGCAGGCACGCCTGGCTGAGGGATCAGAATTTAGCTGAACATGTAAAGACAAGGATTTTAGATGCTCCTTTACAATCTGATGTGTTATTTGGTGCCTGTGGAAGCAGTTTTAAAGAAAATGGAGGACAAGGCTAAGTCTATGCAGACTGTTAAAGATTTTGCAGGTTCAGCCTCCAAAGTTTAGTAGAAATTGGCCTACTAAGGGTGGACCAATCCTTCTTATGATTCACAGTCTAGGGGTAGAGCTAGACGTGGTAGGGGCAGAGCTCAAGGTTCTTTTAGACCTAGAACAGGCAGTTCGCCTGCCCAGTCTTCTGGTGAGGGCAGGGGTCAGTCCTTTCGTAGCAGACCCAATGACTTGCCTTTTCAGCTGCCAGAGCCTTCTCGCCTGGCAGCACCTTTGGGAGGAAGGCTGGCACTTTTCAAAGAAAATTGAGTTATTACCCAAGACAGATGGGTCTTGGATATCGTTCAACACGGTTACAGGTTTTATTTCCATACCTTGCCTCCTTTCAAAGGCATGCCAGACATTCCTCCTATACAAAGAAAAGAGGCTCACAAGCAAATTTCTCTGTTACTCCAGATAGGGGCCATTCAGCCGGTTCCTGTGCCAGAAAGGGGCCTAGGATTTTATTCTCGCCTGTTCCTAGTACCAAAAAAGGGGAACACGTGGAGACCTATTTTGGATTTGTCTATCCTCAACACTTATCTGGACATTCCCAAGTTCAAAATGTTGACGTTACAACAGCTTTTACCTCTGCTGGGCAAGGATCACTGGATGGTAACTTTAGATCTCAAGGAGGCTTACCTTCATGTGCCTATCAGACTCAGTTGCAGGAAGTATCTCGAGCTGGAAATTCCCATTATCAGTTCTCTGCATTGCCCTTTGGCTTATCTACTGCGTCCAGAGTATTCACAAAAGTTCTGGCTCCAGTGGTGGCTTTCTTCAGGCTAAAAGGAATACAAATCTATCCTTACTTGGACGACTGCCTGATTCTGGCTCAAGAAAAGGACGAGCTTCTTCAGCATCTGGAATATGTGATAGCAGTGCTAAGATGCCTGGGGTATTCTGTGAACGAAATAAAGTCCAGTCTAGTACCCTCTCAAGACATGTGCTTTCTGGGTGTGAGACTGAATACAGCAGCCCAGATGGCCTTTTTAACCCCGGACAAACAAAAGAATCTTTCCCTTTACTTTCATCAACTATCTCTTCAGTCCGGGCTGACTGCAAGGACAGTCCTTCAAGCCTTAGGGTTCATGGCATCTTGTATTCTGGTGCTTCCCAATGCCAAACTGCATATGAGGAAGCTGCAATGGTATCTAAAAATGTATGGACACAGCACTGCCAGGATTTGGACACTGTCATTCCAATAATACCTTGCATTCAAAAGGAATTTTGTGGTGGGCTCAGGAATGTCACCTAAACAAGGGACTCTCTGTGACCCGGCCAGAGGCGAGTCAGATTCTAACGACAGATGCCTCCGACATAGCTTGGGGAGCTCATCTGAATGGAAAGTGGATACAAGACAAGTGGCCTGCCAGACTACAGCATCTACATATCAACATGAAGGAGATGTTAGCAGTCCAGTTTGCATTAATGGCTTTCAAGGAGTTACTTCTTCCAGGGCAGGTGTTGATTCTAACAGACAACACAACTGTCATGTGGTACATCAACAAGCAAGGGGGAACACACTCTTATCCTCTATGCAGGCAAGCAATGATTTTGTGGGAGACTGCGCTCAGCTTGCAGCTAAATCTTCAGGCAAGGTTTCTGCCAGGAGCACAGAACTCCTTAGCAGATGTGTTAAGCAGGCAAATCATGGATCCCCGTGGAAACTGGATCTTCATGTATTTCAAAATTGACAGTGTCATGGGGAACTCCAGACATAGATCTGTTCGCTTCTCCACTAAACCACCAGCTGCCAAAGTTTTGCACCTAAAAGGTTTCATCACACAGCTTGGAAAGTGGATGCTCTTTCGTTCAGTTGGGAAAATCTTCATGTGTATGCCTTTCCACCTCTGTCTCTCCTCCCAAAGGTACTCCTAAAGGTCAGACAAGACAAGCCAAGGATGATTTTGATAGCTCCAGATTGGCCTCTGCAACACTGGTACCCATTACTGAGGAATCTGGTAAGGAAGCCTCCATGGCCTTTACCTTTAATTCCACACCTTTGTCTCAGAGGGACGGTCATCTACTCAATGTCAAGCTTCACTCTCTTCATCTAACAGCCTGGCATATTCTGTTTTGAACCACAGCAGGTCTCAACTTCCTCAACAAGTTTTAAATGTGATTATGGAAGCCAGAAGACCTAGTACACGTAAAGTGTATGCAGAGAAATGGAAGAGATTTTTATTTTGGAGTGCAGCAAAGGATTTGGATGTTTCTGAGCCTAATTTGAGTGTGGCTCTTCAATATCTTACTGAGTTATTGGACAAAGGTTTGTCTTTCTCTTCCATTAAGATTCATGCTGCAGCAATTTCAGCTCACTATGATTGTGACCCACCATTGTTTTCTCATCCTTTGTTCAAGCAATTTCTTAGAGGGGCAAAGAATATAAGACCCCAATGTGAGCTCCTACTCCTGCTTGGGACCTCAATTTTGTGTTGGAGAAACTTACTCTACAACCTTTTGAGTACTGCTGAATTGAAATACTTGTCATGGAAGACTGCTTTTTGTTGGCCATTACTTCTGCAAGAAGGGTTTCTGAATTGCAGGCCCTTATGGCGGTTGAGCCTTTTGATTTTTCATAAGGATAGGGTATCTTTACGTACTAATCCTTCATTTATGCCTAAGGTGGTTTCTAGCGTGGCTTTAAACCAAACTATTCATTTGCCTACTTTTTATGCAGATCCCCAAAATAAGGGGGAAAAGATTTTGCACACTTTAGATGTACACAGGCAGTTGCGTTATTATTTAAGCAGGACTAGGGATTTTAGGCAGTCTCAGCAGTTGTTTGTTTCTTTTGCTTTGAGTTCTCAGGGCAAGCCTGTGTCAAAACAAACAATATCTAAGTGGATTGGGTTTTGCATTGCATTCTGTTATTCCCATCATGGCAAGGAGATTCCAGCTGGGATTAGGCCTCATTCCACTAGGGCTACTGCCACTTCAACAGCATTTCTAAGGGGGGTGGCAACTAAGGATATTTTGGAGGCAGCTACTTGGAGTTCAGTGCATACTTTCTCCAAGCATTACCACCTTCCTCTCTATTCTAAATCCAGGGCTGGTTTTGCTACTGCTGTGTTGCAGGGCATTTTGGCAGCTCCTGCTTCTTTGTAGTTTAGCCATCCTCCCTTACCTCTGCTTTGGGATTCTACCCAAGTGTTAGGACTGCAGCAATGTGAGATGAAGAACATAGTACAGTTTTGTACCTACCATAAATGTAGATGTTCAAGATCCACATTGCTGCAGTCCAATTTACCTCCCTCCTTCCCCTCTGTGTTTAGGGGTGGTTGTGTGGGTGGGGTTCTATTTTTGTAAATTTGTATATATTGTACATATATTGGGTACAGGAGTGTTTGGTGTTTTTTGGTTTTGGCCTTATCTTTTTAGGGTCTTCTGACATCTGGGGCAAGAAAAGACTGAGGATATGACGTCGGTCATGCGCATTTGTACCCTGACGTCCTGATGTCAGACAAATGCGCCTTGACCGACGTCAGCCTTATACTTTGGTATTCGGGCCGACTGGGACAGCGGACTACCCCAAGTGTTAGGACTGCAGCAATGTGGATCTTCGAACATCTACATTTATGGTAGGTACAAAACTGTACTTTTCTTTACTCACTAGTGGGAGTAGGGAGTACTGAGCTGCCTGTTTGTCCTCAGAGGAGTGGTTTAAGGCAGTAACTTGTAGTTTATTGGCCATTTTGGGTCATTTCCTGTCTTTTCCAGCCCCCTGCTATAAAGCACGCTTAGGCGGGCTTTTCCAGCTATTGAGAACTCAGCACAGCTCCTCGTGGTGGCCAGCAGTGTTCCTCTAGCAGCAGAGACCAGAAAAGACTACCTTTCCAGATTTTAAGTATTTTTCTTGGCTTTTTCGACTTTTTGTGCCTTTTCACTACTGTTTCTGCTTGTTTTATCAAAGTTTGCACTGTTTTTACTGTGTTTATAAGCTAAAACTGTTTACTGCACTTGCTAGTTTAAGTTTTGCCTAAAAGTTAAACTACAGGCTAATACACTCAAGTGTACTAGCTTTTGATAGCATTTAGTCGAAAATCATAGCATTTATTGTGTTTTCTGCTTTTCTGTAAAAAACTTTGAAAAACAAAAAAAATATCCTTGCTTTCCATACTTTCCTAACTAGTGTTCCAGAGACCAGATTTTGCTGATCCCTGGGCTTTGTCTTGGTTCCTGTTTTCTCCATTTTCCTTGTTTGGTCAAGGGGTAGTTTCTTTACTCACTAGTGGGAGTAGGGAGTACTGAGCTGCCTGTTTGTCCTCAGAGGAGTGGTTTAAGGTAGTAACTTGTAGTTTATTGGCCATTTTGGGTCATTTCCTGTCTTTTCCAGCCCCCTGCTATAAAGCACGCTTTGGCGGACTTTTCCAGCTATTGAGAACTCAGCACAGCTCCTCGTGGTGGCCAGCAGTGTTCCTCTAGCAGCAGAGACCAGAAAAGACTACCTTTCCAGATTTTAAGTATTTTTCTTGGCTTTTTCGACTTTTTGTGCCTTTCGACTACTGTTTCTGCTTGTTTTATCAAAGTTTGCACTGTTTTTACTGTGTTTATAAGCTAAAACTGTTTACTGCACTTGCTAGTTTAAGTTTTGCCTAAAAGTTAAACTACAGGCTAATACACTCAAGTGTACTAGCTTTTGATAGCATTTAGTCGAAAATCATAGCATTTATTGTGTTTTCTGCTTTTCTGTAAAAAAAACTTGAAAAACAAAAAAAATATCCTTGCTTTCCATACTTTCCTAACTAGTGTTCCAGAGACCAGATTTTGCTGATCCCTGGGCTTTGTCTTGGTTCCTGTTTTCTCCATTTTCCTTGTTTGGTCAAGGGGTAGTTTCTTTACTCACTAGTGGGAGTAGGGAGTACTGAGCTGCCTGTTTGTCCTCAGAGGAGTGGTTTAAGGCAGTAACTTGTAGTTTATTGGCCATTTTGGGTCATTTCCTGTCTTTTCCAGCCCCTGCTATAAAGCACGATTTAGCTGAGTTGCCACTGTTGCACACTAGGGCAGCTCGTTAAGCAGGTTTAAACTATTCGGGCTACCTAAAGTCCACCCTTCAAATTTTTCCTTGAAACTACCTTCCTCGAACTATACTACTGATCTAATCAGCGTATCCTATAACTAAAAAGATCATCTCTACTTGACTCTAAGTAGACTATTCTCTATCTGTTAAACCTAGCACTTGCTCCTACAGTACTTATTACCTTGATACGGCACTCTTATAGATAGCACCCCAAAAGGCAACCCGCCATTTCTCGGTCACCCACAGCCTCCCCGGAATCTTTTTTAAAGTTTTTTGTCTATCCTTCTAGCATGTCGAGGGATCAGTTGCTAGTGTCCTCTCCTGCTCAGCTGGTGAACCTGGGAATATTGAGGCAATGTTACAATTGCCTCATGTACACAGACAACCCTCTCCTCCTCCCACAAAACACAAATACATGCGAGAGATGCAACTATACGGCCAAACTGGAGGCTCTCTCAACATAGGACTGGCAAGACCAGTCAGGAGGAGAAGGTTACCACACACACTATAGACCCAGTCTCACATAGTACCATTACAACCTCAAATCATACACATAAACACACAAAGACATACTGGAGGCTCTGATCAAAATCTACCAAAACAGCAGAGGCCACCAAAGCAGACACCCAAACAACCAACACCTCAGAACACAACAGCTGAAACACAGAGACCTCACAGTCAGAGTGTCAAACAGTCACAGCCCTTAAGGCCAAACACAATGCCAGACACACTAGTCATTGGTGACTCCATAGTCAGACACACTGACGCCCCGCCACCAGACTGTTTAAGGAGAAGGTCACAGTAAGCTGTCTGTCGGGCGCTAGAATCCCCCACATAACGCAAGCACTCAGGTCTCTCAACAGCAGGTACAAATATGACTCAGTCATTGTCCACGCTGGTGTAAACGACCTGAGACGCACCTCCTGGACTACATGAAAAGAGACATTGAGGAGCTCTCTGATTATGTAGCCCAGGCAGGTATGACCCTGACCTTGAGCAGTATCCTACCTTCACCAAGAATGATGCCACAATACAGAGATAAGATGATCAGCTTTAACAATTGGCTTAAACACTGGTGTCATTCAAAGGGGATCCAGTATCTGTCTGCCCGGGATGACATGCTGGACAAGCCACGCTGTCAAGGGACGGCTTGCACCTGTCACCCCTGGGATTCCGGATATTGGCAAAGGCTCTTGCCACCCCATAGTGCCTTTTTAGGCAAGGCTCAAATTCTAAACCTACCACCCTAGAACACAAAAAGGAAAAAATTAAGGGTAATGCTGCTCAATGCCAGAAGTCTAAATCTCAAAATGCACGCACTCAAGGCCCTTCTCAGTATGGAGAACATCGATGTCTGTGCTGTGACAGAAACCTGGTTCAAGGCTCCTGAGAGCACCCCAGCTATCAGGTTTTACCTCATATCATGCTCCGCCCCAAAATCCGGACAATACCAAGAAAGGAGGGGGGGTATCCATATTCATCAAGGACACCCACACCTCAAGACTGGTGGCAATGCATGATGCATCGGAGACCATCCAGGTGCAATTAACCGTAGGCAAGACTGCTGTGCAAATTGTAGCATGTTACAGGCCACCCTCACAAACTCAGGAACCTCACATGGCCTTCCTGAAAACACTAGAGGATAAATGTATCACCAAACACCATCATACTAGGTGACTTCAATTACCCTAATATAGACTGGGAACACTACTCAAGCCCAAACACCCTAGCCCAAAAGTTCCTGGAATTCATAAACTCAAATGCCATGGAACAACTAGTCACCATCCCCACAAGAGGAGATAACATACCTGATCTCATCATCACGAACATGGGAGCACAATGTTCAACACCGGAAGTATACCCTCACTGGTGAGATCAGATCACAACTAATCTCGCTGGAGGTCCTCATCCCACCCCACCTGAAATAAAAAGACCACAGTAAAGAACTTCTCAAAAGCCGACTTCACACTTCTAAAGACTAGTGTGGTCTCCTTTAAGGCCCCTGAGCGGCGGAAAACAGTACTCAAGCCGCTGAATCACTTACAAATGCCTTCTACCAGCACCTGCAGGACTGCATGGATAAGGCAATCCCAAGCAAAACAAAGACTCTTTGTACCAAAGGCAAGCGTCCAGTCTGGTGGACCCCAGCCATAAACAAACTCTACAACAAAAGGAGGAAGCTACTACAAGATAGAGCAAAATCCTTAAAAGGTAAGACACCCTTGATCACTATAAGTAAAAACTAAGAGCTCTCATAAAATCATCCAAAGCAAATTTCGAGAGAAAATAGCTAAAGACTCAAAAGACAATCATAAGGCCTTCTTTAGCTATGTTAGAAACCTAGGAGGAAACTCCCAGATATGCTCAGAACTAGTTCAAAATGATGTGAAGATTACTGATCCTACAGACATTGCCAACATACTGGCTGACAGGTTCAGTGCAAACTTCTCCCCCCCAAAAGGAGAGATATCTATACCAAACGATTGCAGCCCCCCAAACATCTCCAATGCCCAAGTGAGAACTGCTCTCTCCAAAGCAAAAAACACAGCATCCATGGGACCTGATGGTGTCCCCAGCTGTGTGCTCCACGAACTCAATGAGGAATTAAACCCGCAGCTAGGACAGCTGTTTAATCAAAGTCTTACCTCTGGATACGCACTCCAGGAGTGGCGCACTGCAACTGTGGTCCCACTTCACAAAGGCGGTGCCTCCACCGACCCTGGAAATTACCGGCCCATTAGCTTGACTAGCCTTATCTGCAAAGCCATGGAGAGGATCATAATGGACCTCATAAATAAAGACATAGGGAATTTGCAGACTTTGGATCCAACCCAGTTTGGCTTTGTCAAAGGCAGATCATGCCTTTTAAACTTGGTTGACTTTTTCAAACAGTCACCAAAGCCATTGATGAGGAAAGGCAGTCCATACAGCCTACCTCGATCTGGCTAAGGCCTTCGATACAATACCCCACTGGTATCATTGAAAAACTCATCAGCTTAAATGTTAACCCATACATCACAAGATGGGTTGCAAACTGGCTGAGTAACAGAACCCACAGGGTCAGAGTTGCTGGCGCCATGTCAGACTCAAAGCCTGTCACAAGTGGTGTCCCACAGGGCTCAGTCCTGGGCCCACTCTTGTTTGGCATCTACTTTTCCAAGTACAAGCAAACACAGGAGGGTTGTGGTTGACTAAGTTTGCACATGAATGCAAACTGGGCCATAGTAGAAAACACATCTGACACAGATATCCTTCAGAAGGGTCTCACAGAAACGGATAACTGGTGCCAGAGCCACGGCCTAAAGTTAAATGCCAAAAATGCATAGTCATACCCTTCGGGAAAACAAGGTTACCCCTAGCTACCAAATAGGTGGCAATCCACTGAGCACAGAAGAAGTTATCAGGGACCTGGGGACCCAGGTTGATAGTAGTCTGTCATTCGACACCCATGTAGCTAAAGTAGTTAGGAAGACCTTCTACATTGCCCACCTTATCATGAAGGGATTCTCATCTAGATCAAGGGAGGTCATAGTCTCCTTTACTCATCACTCATCAGACCAATGATTGAGTACAATGCCCCATTCGGAATGTATCTGACCCGACACTTGCAGCAGCTTGAGAGGCCACAAAAGTTCCTCACCAAAAGGATAAAGGGTCTCAAAAATCTATCCTATGCTGCCCGACTGAAAGAACTCCAGCTCTATTCAGTCGCCACCGCTGCTCAGAGGTGACCTTTGCCTAACATACAAGGCCATGTCAAACCCAGATTTGATGAATATGCTTCACCTCAAAAATCTAGATCCATCAGAGCCACAAGGGCAGGAGACTTAAACCTCGACACGGCTATTAATAGGACGTGCTGGAGGGATAGATTCATCACCCAAAGACTCCTTATGCTGTGGAACAAAATCCCGGTACATGTGAGGCAGAGCACTCTGGCCTTGTTCAAGAGAAATCTTGACCAATGGATGGGAGATCGCAGATATACCCCAGGGATTACCTCAGTGTCACTGCTCGACAGAGGCACAGCAAAATAATGGGTATAGTTCCCCATACTAAAGGGGTGGTGTAAGCCACAAAACGATGGGCTAGGCTTGTAAATGCCCTCGGGCAGATAGCCTAGTATGAACCTATGAACCTATGTCAAGGATGCGTACTATTACATAAAAATGGCCAGGCCGTCCAGGGATCACCTGCGCTTCCGGCTGGGAGCCAGTCATTATCAGTTTCAAGCCCTGCCCTTGGTCTCACTACAGCTCCCAGTGTGTTCACCAAATGCATGCCAGTGGTCACGGCTCACCTGAGGCATCTAGGATTCCAGGTGTTTCTATACCTAGATGATTGGCTCCTTACTGCCACCACCAGGCATCAACTCATTCAGGCCAGGGAGTCCACTCTGCAATCATCTGGGCATTACAATCAACTCAGAAAAATCTGCCTTGTCGCCATCGCAGCATATTATTTTTATCGGGGCAGAGTTGGACACCACCACCACCACAATAAGCTTCCAATACAAAGAGTCCTCCTCCTTTGTCAGCATTCTGATATCAAAAGACAGAGCACCAGCATCAGAAATTCTGAAATTATTGGGCATGATGGCAGCAGCGGTTCTAGCCATACCACTAGCTCGTATGCACATGCGGGATACTACAGTGGCTGTTCACTCAGTGGTCTTACCAAGAGCTTTCCATGTCTTCCACTATAATGATCACAAATTCCTGCAAAAAGGACCTTTAGTGCTGGTTGACTTCACTTCATGTCACGATAGGACACCCATTTGTGCTACCCCCTCCAGTGGCCACTGTGACCATGGACGCTTTCCTGATAGGGTGGGTGGGGTGGTACATGGACCGATCAAGAGACACCTCTGCATATCAATGTCCTGGAGATGAAAGCGGTACTTCTGACATTACAGTACTTTCAGGACTTTCTTCCTCTGGGTACGATTGCGATTCAGACAAAATATCATAGGTGGCCTGTTATCTGAACAAACAAGGAGGAACCAGGTCTTACCCCCTTTGTCGAGAGGCCCTCAGAGTTTGGCAGTGGGCTGTTTCCACCCAGCGCTTTCTGTTGGCAACACACATCCCTGGGAAATCCAACGTGATAGCAGTCAAGCTCAGCAGGGCCATCTTGTTACCCCACAAGGGGTCTCTCAAGAAAGAAATAGTGGATAAGTTATTCCGTAGGTGGGGCCAGCCTTGCTGCGACCTTTTTGCCAGTCACATGAACACAAAATGCAGAAGCTACTTTGCCCTGATTCCCCCTCCAGGAGAAGCCCCAAGGGACGCACTCGTACACGATTGGCCTCCGGGTCTCCTCTATGCATTTCCAACAATCCCACTGATATCCAAGGTTCTACAGAAAGCAAAAATCCTAGGAAGGACCATCATTCTAATAGCCCCTCATTGGCCTCGTCAGATTTGGTCCCCTTTCCTTCAACTTCATCTTTTGGAGGATCCTTGGATTCTGGACCCAGTTCCAGGCCTTCTGATGCACTCTGGGGATCTTCATCCCTCTCTGCAGTCCCTGAAGCTGACAGCTTGGCTGCTCCACTTCCCACCATAGCCAGGTTCCATAACCTCTCTAATATGACAAAACAGATCCTTTTATCTTCTCATAAATCTTCTACTAGGAAGCTATATCTTAGCAAATGAAAAAATATTCTATATGGGCCTCTAAAAATAATATTGATCCTTATCAAGCTCCTATGGCCTCCATTTTAGAGTTCTTAACTGTGATTTTTAATAAAGGAGCCACAGCAGCAACAGTTCGTGTTCAATTGGCTGCTATTTCTAATTTTCATCTTGGATTTGAAGGGTTGAATATCGTGTCTCACAAGTTATCCAAAGCCTTTCTCAAAGGGACCTTTCGTATTAGACTACCTGTGAAATCTCCCTATTCACCATGGAATCTAAATTTTATGCTTTCCTGAATAATTCTTCCTCCATTTGAACCAGCTTCTTCTTGTAACCTCAAATTTTTATCATGGAAAACCATCTTTCTAGTAGCTATTACTTCTGCCTGCATAGTGTCAGAGCTTCAGGCTTTATCCATCAAGCCTCCATAGTTGATATTCCATGCTGACAGTCTCTCACTTAGAACAAACCCCTCCTTTTTGCCCATAGTTTGCACTGAAACCAATCTCAACCAGATTATTGATTTACCAGTCTTCTTCCCCAACCATGCAAACAATTTAGAGTCTATGCTGCACAAGCTTGATGTTCACACACAGCTCAGATTTTATTTGGATAGAACAAAAGATTTCATTAAATCAGACCAACTTTTTGTTTCATTGTCGGACTCCAGGAAGGGTAGACCAGTGGCTAAAACAACTCTGTCTAAATGGTTATCTGATTGTATCACCTTTGCCTATTCAGTTGCCAATATTCCTTTGCAACACAAGATTAAAGTTCGCTTGACCAGAACAGTTTCTACATTATCTGCCTTTTCTGTCAGGCTTCCCATTGATAATATTTGTGCAGCAGCCACTTGGTCAAAACCTCATACCTTTATCACTCATTACAAAGTTGACAAGGCCTCCAGGGACAGGTCCTCCTTTGGATCCATGGTCCTGAGAAATGTACTCCCGTGAGCCACCAGAGATAGATGGTGCTTGGGACGCTACCGGTCAGTAAAGAATGAATGGCGAGATTGAACAACTTCACATAAAGAAGTTATGTACTTACCATAACGTTCTATGTGAGTTGTTCATCTCGCCTTCATTCTTACATCCCTCCCTCCTAACCCCTCCTGGGCTGATAGATGAGATGCTGTATCCATCCTGGTTACTCAATCCTTCTATACCCTTCTCTAGGGGAGTGAAAAAATGACATATGGTATACGCAGCAAACATGATCTGAGGTAATTCCAGGTGCACCATGGGATAGGGACTTGGCCTCGAGCTATTTGAAGACCTCGAGCTTTGCAATTGGCTGTATTGGAGCCGAGGGATCGGCTCCAAACCCATCAGTAAAGCATGAATGTGAGATAATCAACTTACATGGAACGTTATGGTAAGTACATAGCTTCTTTTTAATGATACCACATATACTGAGCCTGTGGACATAACTAACCTGTTGGCCAACAGGTTCTGTGAAAACTTCACTCCCCTGTCCCTGCCACATGTACCCCATGATATCCCTACCACCTGTTCCTTACCTTGTATCTCTGAAAAGCAGGTCATAAACACCATTTCTAAAGTCGAAGACACAGCATCTGTAGGACCCGATAACATCCCAGCCTGCATCCTACATGGGCTCCAACAAGAATTAGCAACACCATTGGGTACTCTTTTCAGTCATAGTCTAAGCACTGGTGTCATACCAGCTGAATGGAAAATGGGCACCTTTGTTCCCTTACACAAAGCTGGTGCTTCCACTGACCCCAGGTACTATAGACCTATTAGCCTGACTACAACACAACTCTGGCCCCAACAAAAAAAAAAGAAATTCATTTTTTTGTTGGGGCCAGAGTTGTGTTGCAGTTTTGTGGCAGTAGGAGTTTTCGTTGTTTTTACTATTAGCCTGACTAGCCTTATCTGCAAGGCCATGGAGCGATTCATCATGGACCTTAGCAACAAAGATATAGGTACTCTCCATACACTTGACCCTACTCTGTTTGGATTTGTCAAAGGGAGATCATGCCTGTTAAACCTGGTGGACTTAAGACAGTCACCAAAGCCCTGGGCAAGGGGAAAGCTGTGCATACAGCCTACCTAGACTTAGCCACTATCCCCTCTTCAGGAATCATTGACAAACTCACCCAGCTGGGTGTCAATCCTTATGTCATTAGATGGGTCGCTAACTGACTCAGTGATAGAAGCCATATAGTCAGAATAGGGGAATACACATATAACAGCAGACCTGTAACCAGTGGTGGTCCACAGGGATCAGTCATGGGAACTCTACTGTTTGGACTCTATTTCTCGGAAATGCAAGCAAAAACTAAAGGTCTGTGGCTAACAAAGTTTACTGATGACTGCAAACTGGGAGTGGTCAGGGATCACCAAATGATGTCAACAATCCTACAAGAGGGCCTTGCACAAACAAATGATTGATGCCAAAGTCATGGCCTTAAACTCAATGCCAAAAATGTATCATCCCTTTCAGTAGGGACGATGTTCCTTCTTACTACTACATTAATAGCAACACCTTAATTACACACTCAGTGGTGAGAGACGTGGGCACCCAGGTTAACAGCAACCTTACCTTTGGCCACCATGTCCCCACATTGGTAAGAAGGGCATTCTGTGTGGCTCATCTCATAAGTAAGGGCATTGCCTCCAGAAAAAACAAAGTTATAACCTCCCTGTACTCTTCCTTCATCAGGCTGATAATTGAGTACAGCTCCCCTTTTGGTATGTACCTTTCCAAGCACCTGCAGCAATTGGAGAGACCACAGAGATTCGTCACAAGGAAAATTCAAGGTCTTCAGCATCTGTCCTATGTGAATCACATGAAATCACTGTCAGTTTATTCTGTTTCATACAGACTACTCAGAGGCGATCTCTGTATTGCATACAAGGCAATCTCTGACCCTACTTTACTGGAAATGCTGCATCTCCGTAGGTCAAATGGTACACCTTAACCTGGTATGTCATATTAATAGAACCTGCTGTAGGGACAAATTTGTCTCTCAGAGGTTACCACACCTTTGGAACAGGCCACCCACTTCATGTCAGTCAGAGCACCTCATTGGCCCTCTTCAAATGCAGTCTGGACGATTAGATGGGTAATTATAAATTCACCCCAGGGGTTAAACCTGTGTCCCTCTTAGGGGCAGTAGGTGTAGTTCATGGAAATAAGGTTAGAACTTGGCTAGACTTGTAAGGGCCCTTATATCACAAAAAGACGTGGAACTGCATCAGAATATTCAACAGCACTTGAGATGTCCTTGTCTGTGTTTATCAGGTACAAAATAATATAATTTGCAAATAGTCAACTTTTCTTGATTACCTTACCAGATGTTCTTCGTGTTTCACTGTTGCAGTCATCACATTTGGGTTATCTGCCTGCAGGTAGCCCTCAGCCGGCCTGAATACCAGAGTCTTGGGATTTCTGTGTCGGATGCTGTCGCTTCTTCCATGATGTCAGGTCATCAGGGGTATAAAACATGCAGCCAACGCCATTACATCAGTCTTTCTTGCCGTGCGGTGCCCGAAGCAATTCGCAAGTGCCTTTCGTTTTTCGAGTTACAGACCTGAAGTCTTTTAAAAGATAAGTACGCCATTGGGGGATCCTTTTTCTTGCTCTAACCAATGTCAGAAAAAAAATAATTGTCATGCCTGTGGAAAGCAAATAGCTCACAGCAATTTTCATTTTTACCGCGTCACCTGTTTAGGCCCAGACCACGACGTTCCTCACTGTCGGTTTTCTGCCTTGTTCAACGCCCAAACTATATGTTGTCGGGCTATTTTTGTAGCTAAATTCTTTTGCTCTGGATCTCTGTACTCCGAAATGTCTTCAGTAAGCTATCCGACTACTGATCTTCCTAAAAATGAAAGGATAAAGACAGAGACAAACCGCATAGGTCCAAGGCTGCTGGCGATGTTACCGTTAAGCTAGTCGCCCATCCTCCGGTACTCAGTGAGGCGTTTTTGCAGCCCCTGATACCCACTTCTAAGGATTTGCAGGCCTCTAATGAGACCCATTCAGTGTCCGGTATGCCGCAGGATGCTTTTTTGACTATGGAACCTGCGGATGTCTCTACCTTGGATGGGTCCAGAGCTGCTGTGCAGGCAACAGCTTCTGAGGGTGTTTTCAGGCCTTTCGATCTTCATATTAAACCAACGACTTCCTTTCAAACCAAAAATACCAAATTTCTCAGGCCTAAAGCTCGCACTACGTCTAGGAAACCGATGACCAAAGCGCATTCTAAGGCCCACATGCCACAAAAACAAATGACTAGAATGGCTGAGGACCTCATTACTTTAATTAGGGGAAGTCAGCCTTCCCCCTCAAAAAGACCCAGAACTGACTTTCCTTCTGATTCTTCTGACAAGGAGTCTGATATTTCTGTTCCTTCTGATTACCAGGATTTGCCCTTATCTACCTGTGAGGATTCTAATGCAGAGGATTCCATTCCCTCTGTTTCCCCACCAGAAGATTTTTCCTTTGGTGAAACCCTGCACACCCTTAAAGAACATTTCCGCTGGGAGAGCCAGGACTACTCCCAGTCCAAAAAATGACTGGGAATTTTTAAATTTGCCTCAGCACAGGCCTCTAGCTATCACTCCTGTTCTGGAAATTGTAGATGATGTCTTCCTGGAATCCAGCCTTATCCCTGATACCTTGCCTCCAGCTCCCAGGAAACCTGATAGGTACTATAGAGTGCCTGACTCCCACAAATTCCTTTTTAGGAATCCTACTGCGGATCCAGAGACCATTTCCCAGTGACCTAAAGGCATTAAGGCTACAACTGCCAAAAATCCTACCCCTTCGGACAGGGATTCCAAGGCATTAGACAGATGGGAAAAAAAAGGTATACACCTCTGCTAAGCTTGCCATTAGGGCTTTAAATTGCCAGTTTCAAATGTTAAAGTATCAGCAGCATATTATGCAGCTAATTCAACAAAAGATGTTGTTGATTCCTGATTGTGCAGAACACAGAGATTTACAAGAGTTAATGCATTCTGCTAACCAAGTTGGTAAACATACTTTGCAATGTGGTTTTAATGCTGTCACTGGGTCTGTTCTTAGAAGACATGCTTGGCTTAAGGAACAAAACTTGCCAGATCATGTCAAAGCAAAATTACAGATGCACCATAAATCAAGAGCGTCTATTTGGTAATAAAGCAGAATAAGTCCTCAAAAGAATGGAGGAGAAGGCTAAATCTGTGCAAACTGTTAAGGATTTCTTACAAGTACAGCCACCTAGATTCAGTAGACACTGGCATTCAAAAGGCTGGTCTTTTCTAGTCCCTTCCAGGCCTTTTCAGTCCGGACCCAGGGGCAGCAGACCACCAAGACTTCAGTCTCAGGCTATGCAGAGATCCAAGCAATGGAGTGCTCCCATGTCCAAAACAGGTAGTAGTAAGCCTCCATCCTTTGGTAAAAATGCACAATGACTTATCCTTAACTCTTCCAAGCCTTGCCTAAGTACTTGCACCTTTAGGAGGAAAACTTGCACTGCATGCTAAAAATTGGCAATATATTACCCAAGACAAATGAGTCTTAAACTTTGTTCCCAGGGATATGGATTCCAGTTCCACTCACTCTCATCCATAAGCAGATGGCCAGACCTCCCACCAAACCATTGGGCAGAGGCTCAAAAGCAAGTACTTTCTCTTCTCAGTATTAAGGCTATGCAACCTGTCTCAGCAGAACAAAGGGGACAAGGTTTTTACTCCAGACTGTTTCTGGTCCCTAGAAAAGAAAACTCTTGGCGTCCTATCCTGGATCTGTCTATTCTCAATACCTTTTTGGTGGTTCCAAAATTCAGAATGTTAACTCTCCAACAGCTGCTTCCTACGCTAGCCAAGGACTCATGACTAGCAATTCTAGATTTAAAAAAAGCTTATCTGCACATTCCCATAAGGGAATCTTGCATTAAATACCTATGCTTCAGAGCAGGCTCTGTGCACCATCAGTTCTCTGCACTTCCCTTTGGCTTATCTACCACACCCAGGGTATTCACAAAGTGCCTATCTCCAGCCATTGCATATTGCAGGCAGAGAGGAATTCAAATTTACCCATACTTGGATGGTTGCCTGTTCAGGCGAACAGTCAGAAGTTGTTACTTCAGGACCTGGCATTTGTAAAGAGACTTCTCACTTCACTGGGGTACACACCATCAACGAAAAGAAATCGCAACTGGTACCCAGCCAACAGATTGTATTTCTGGGAGCAAGCTTGAACACAACTTCCCAGATGGTATTCCTCACTCCAGAAAAACAAATTTATTTGACAAACTATTTCAATCTACTGGCCACCAAAACCAGGCTCTCTGCAAGAAAAATACTGCAAGCCCTAGGGTTCATGGCCTCTTGCATTCTGTTAATTCCGTATGCAAGACTGCATATGAGGAAACTTCAATGGTACCTAAAAAGTCTCTGGTGTCAACATTCTCAGGACCTGGAAACAATGATTCCTATCATTCCTTGCCTAAGGACAGAGTTCCTTTGGTGGGCAGAGGCCTGCATCCACAACAAGGGACTCCCTTTCATTCTACCCCCTGCCGTCCAAACCCTAACAACAGATGCATCAGACTATGCTTGGGGGGGCTCACATGGCAGGGCAGTGCATTCAGAGCAAATGGAACCCAAAGCAAATGCACCTACATATCAATCAAAAAGAAATGTTAGCTGTGCAGAATGCTCTGACAGCCGTCAAGGGCCTTATTCTTCCAGGACAACTATTGGTAAAGACAGACAACACCACCGTTATGTGGTATATAAACAAGCAGGGGGGGACCCGTTCCTACCCACTCTGCAGACTAGCCATGGCACAGCAGCACAGCCTTGAGCAACCGAGTACAGTTACAAGCTCAATTCCTGCCAAGCAAACTAAATTCACTGGCAGATGACTTAAGCAGAAATCTCATGGATCACACGAGTGGGAACTGGAACCCAAAGTATTCAAGCTTTTGAGGAACACGTGGGGGGCACCAGAAGTGGACCTTTTTGCTTCCCCTCAGAACTATCAATTGAGCAAATTTTGCACCAGAACTCCCCACAGCCAAGCTTGGAAAGTGGATGCCCTGTCCTTCACCTGGGAAAACCTCTCAGTCTATGCATTTCCCCCAGTGCAACTCCTCTCAAAGGTTCTACTAAAACTCAAACAGGACAAGCCAAGAACAATCCTGATTGCTCCAGACTGGCCACGCCAGCACTGGCACCCCCTTTTGCACAGTATGACAGTGCTACAACCATGGCACCTGCCTCAGACTTCCCTCCCTGTTGTCCCAGCAGACGGGCCAGATTCTGCACCCTCAGCTCCAGACCCTGAACCTTGCAGCCTGGTTAATTCCCTGAATTCAACACTAGCAAACCTCAGTAAGCAGGTGCTGGATGTCATTCTTGAGGCAAGGAGGCCTAGTACTAGAAAATCCTATTCAGAAAAATGGAGAAGATACTGTTTCTGGAGCCAGTCTCAGGGAATGGGCACAACTGTGCCCAGCTTACCTCATATACAAGATTACTTAACAGAAATGCTCCACAAAGGCCTATCCTTTAATTAAGATCCATGCCTCTGCCATCTCAGCTTATTATAATACAGAGCCACCCTCTTTTCTCAGCCACTGGTAAAACAGTTCCTGAGAGGAGCCAAAAAATTAAGGACCCCTCCCCCCCCAGAAGAGCTCCCACTCCAGCCTGGGACATTAACTTTGTATTAGAAAAGCTTACACTTCTGCCCTTTGAACTTGCGGCCACAGCAGAGTTAAAATTCCTTTCATGGAAAACAGCTTTACTTCTAGCCATCACTTCAGCAAGAAGAGTGTCTGAATTGCAGGCCCTTGTGGCAGTGGAACCGTTCATTATCTTCCATGCAGACAGGGTTTCCCTCAGGACTAACGCATCTTTTATGCCCTAGGTGGTGTCTAGTGTGGCTCTAAACCAGTCCATTCATTTGCCAACCTTTTTTCCTAATCCTCAGAATAAAGGGGAAAGGATCCTGCATTCCCTGGACGTGCACAGGCAGCTTATGTTCTATCTGGACAGGACTAAGCCTCAGAAAATCGGACCAGCTGCTAGTCAGCTTTGCTGCAGGGGCAGAGGGCAAGGCCAATTCAAAGCAAACCATTTCTGAATGGATAGCACACTACATCCATTTCTGCTATAAGCACAATGGGAAACCTACCCCACAGGGGATCAGAACTCATTCCACTAGGGCTACATCTACCTCTACAGCATTTCTCAGGGGAATCCCTACCAGGGACATCCTAGATGCTGCAACCTGGAGCTTTGTACACACTTTCACCAAGCACTACCACTTGCCTATATTTTCTAAATCCAGAGCTGGATTTGCCACAGCAGTCTTACAGGGCCTGATTGCCAGCCGTAATGCTTCATAACTACCTCCACCCTTCCTTAGCTGTGTGAATCAACCCAAATGTTGATGACTGCAACAGTGAAACACGAAGAACATAGTACAGTTGTGTACACTTACCATAATTGTAGATGTTCAAGTGCATTCACTGTTGCAGTCCTGGTTACCCTCCCTCCAGCCCCTGATTTTTCTTGATTTCTATCCTATCTTTTTTGTCTGGCATATCTTATATCATTGGTGTTTGTTTTTTGCTGGGGGTATTACATACCATGTAATTGCTTCCTATTTTGGGGACACCTGACATCTGGGGCAAGAAAAACTGATGTAATGGCGTCAGCTGCATGTTTTATACCCCTAACGGCATTGAAGGAGCAACAGCATCCGACTGAGGAATCCCAAGACTCTGGTATTCAGGACGGCTGAGGGCTACCTGCAGGCAGATAACCCAAATGTGATGACTGCAACAGTGAATACACTTGAACATATACATTTATGGTAAGTGTACATAACTGTACTTTAGAGCTTTGGATTTCAAAGTCCCTTATGTTCTTTGCCATTGGCCCTGAATGTAATGCAAATAACAGGGGAAATGGATACACCTGCCTGGTTTATCTCTTCAGACAACTTGTCACAGAGGAACCCTTCCACTTAAACTTTTGCCTCTGATTCCTCATATATCTTCCTAATTAACCTTATTATTGTAGCAGGGAATGCAGATATTTCCATTGCCCTACTTGTAAAATACCTGTTTATTCTTTAAAATTCTTTCTGTCTATCAAGAGCCACCCTCAACAGTGATAGTTTCTTACATTCTGCTTTCTTTTGAATCAACATTGTTCTGTTACACATATCTATCAGTTATGGCAACGCCTTTGCCATTCATTTAGCTATTACAGATAAAAGCACTTTCTAATCATGGTTTAAAATTGAAATGGTCATTTGTGAAGCTGTGTCTGATGGGTCTTTACAGTCATTGGGCATTGCATCCACCATAGCTTTCTTCCAAGATATCGGTGGTTCCCTCCTTGTAAAATACTGTTAAACAAAACCTTCCAGATCTTTTAAACAAAACCTTCCAGATCTTTATCACTTTCTTCCCTTCTAGCTTCCAAACTTCCACAGGAATACCATCTATTCTTGGAGATTTGCCTGCAGATTGATTGTTCGTCACCATTTTTATCTAATCTCCTCCTATTCTTAACTCTTGTTGAGCCTCATTAGCCTCTAACCTTGGCATACATTTTTTCCATTTCTGCTTTTTCTTGATTTCTACATTTCTCTGCTTGATATAAACTTTCATAAGATTTCAGAAACCTCTCTGATAACCTCTACAGGACCTCTATCTGTTTTTCTTGTTATAGGCTCCCTAACTTTTGCAACAACCCTTTCTACATTCTGTTGCCTAAGTCATTGTGCTAAAAGTTTTGTGTTCTGGAATTATCAGAAACAGTTGCTAAACAGCAGTCTTTATAAACTCAACAAATATTATCCAGATATGCACTTATTTTTTCTTCAGCACTCTGCAGTTGTACCTCTTTGCGGTCTGTGAGATTCCCCTTATTCTGCAGTACTTTAACCTTTGTCAGGCCCAGTAAATAATTTAATTCTTGTTACTGCTTAACCATATTTTTTTCTTTTTCTACCCTATTTTTAAACTTCTGTCTTATTTTATTCCACTCACAAGCTATACTTCTGAAGATATTTCTGTCTTCCCTAACTCTTGGAATTATTTCCACCACCCATTCCATAAAATCCTCTCTTTTTAACAGGTAGGTGGTGGGAAGCACCTATCTCATTTATACTTCATTACCCTGCATTTCTATCTTAGTTGTTATTGGCACGCAATCTAAAATAGTTATTAGATGTGTATCGAAGCTTTCAATTAAATGCACATGTTCCTGTGTAATATAGTTTCTGTCTAGTATAGCCCAGTTATTGTACCCTAGGGAATAATATGCAAGTTCCCTCAGTGTTTCTACTACTGAGTTCACAGATTCCATACCAAATATTTTCATAAATTTCTTCAGAGATCTACCTTCTTTTGTTATATTTTCCCTTTTAGGTCCCCCTGATATATCCTCACAGTTGCAAATCAAGTTCTAGTCCCCACCTAGAAATAATATTCCCTACTGAAAGCTGATTATTTCTCCCAATATTTTCTTAAGCTCCGTAATAGCAGTTTTAGGTGGAATATAAATACATGGAGATATAATACTCCTCCCTTGCCAGTAGCCCCCAAAAATCTACAGTTATCATTTTTTTCCTCTTCTATCACTATTAGAGCACCTCTAGCAATTAGTATATGCACTCCCATTTTCCCTGAATATCCATCCTGACATCCTTTTTTATCAAATTAACATGCTGTGTCCTTTCCAAGTGTGTATCTTGTAGCTTTGTTATTTGTGCTGTGCATTCTTTAAAATAATTCAATACTCTGACCTTTTTATTTATATCTATGAGGCCATTCACATTCCAAACAGTATATGGACAGTGCAACCATTATAAAAAGTTAGTATTCCCATCTATTGTATATGACAGGTTTTTAAATGTCTTTCAAGCTTTTGTACTACATGCACCCTCTACTATGTGGCAGGTTGATCATTTATGCAGGTGTTTGTTGTCTTCTCCATTTGAAACAGTCACATTTTATAATACTTTTTGTATTAATGAAAACTGTCAATCAAAAAAAACAAAACAAAACACCAGAGCCTATTAACTTAAAACAAACGCACAAAACTGTGTATGTCTTCAAATAATGAAGTTTAACTGTCCTGATAGGAACTTTTGTCCCAAATCAACAGCTGCACAGGCGTTAACTAACCTAACCTAAAATTAAGGCTGTCCATGCTCAGGCATATGTTTTAGCCTGTGGTTCATTGTCTGTTCTTGTCCTATCTTTATTATCCTTCCAGATGTGAAAACAGCTTATATGCTTTCAGAAAACAGTAACATTTAGCTTTAAAAAGTGCACTGGCTATCTTTAAATAAAACTAAATTTTACACTGTTCTAGTAAAGCCATTGAATAATTTAAGGACCAGAAAAGCTGTTATCTCTTATTCACTTTCAATAATTTCAAACTTTATTTTTTGCTAAGCTTATTACCCTTTAGCTTTTAATTTTGAGTTTTTCTCTGCAATGTCCAGACATCTCAGTGTGTATTGCCTTCACATGTAGCCAGCTTTTTACATGGAAACATAAGAACAGAATGCACAGATGCAGACTTCTCAATGCGCACGGAACATTTTTTGCTAGACTAAAACTATTCATTACATTTACAGTGGTCTCTTGTTTTTGAAGCCCACTTGCTTACACTAAAAACTTGTAATTAGATTAAATCAGGCACATTAATCCATTCACCTTTGCAAAAGAAAAATAAAATATCTCAATTCTGAATGTAATCAGTTCACTTTTTACACCCAGTCCCCTACTCCAAAGAATCCAGGACCTATAGCCTGTTAACATAAACATACTGTTGTCCAGCCTTTCTTCTCTTTTTACATTTTAATGTGTGCATTTCTTGAAAAAAATGAAAAAAAAAGTGCTTGTTTACTTTAGTATCTTTATTACATACAACCACTGAAAATGTTTTACTATATAGCATTCAATTTGTCATGAAATGTTTTATAGAAATACTGTTAAAATTTTATTTATGGTTACTTTTTCTTTTTTTTTCCTTTTAGTGTCCTTCCAGACATTAATGATATGAAGTGGGATATATGCTTTTCAGTCCCTCACAAGTTTAACAGTCAGCAAAAGGCCAGTCTTTGTCAACCATTTATTTCTTGTAAAGCCAAATTTCACAAATGTGAATGATGCTTTATAGTCTCACATTTATTCATTAATTTCAGTGTTAGTTTTCCTGTCCATCTCCTATCCCCAGACTCTGAAGTCCATGGTACATCCAGTTCTTGTAATCAACTCCTGTGTTTTTTTTTCTGTCTCAAGCATTTTCCTTTGGAATATTAGAAAAGCTTTCACTGGCAAAGTCTTTTTATGAAACGAGCTTTATTATCAGAAGATTGAGAAGCAGTGACCCATTCTGTTTGATGGCTCTTACTGATTCTACTGATACTATGTCCAGAGCTGCTTCTAGGGGGTCAGTTATGAGATTATTTGATTGGCTGTGTTCTTAAAGCTTACCAGGAGATGCTAAAACTGAGATTTGAAATTCTCACCTTGGCAAGGATGTTCTTTTTGGCCCTTTAGCTGCTAAGAATCTTATGAAAAGGGGAATTTGGTTCAAGGGTGACTAACATTTTCTGACCCTCCTTTACTTTTTCTAAGTTATTATCCATTTTCAAAAGCAATTTAAGCCACATGATGCTAACAGGATAAAAACATGGCAAGAAGAGTCTAAAAAGAAATCACTTTCTTAAAATAAAAGTACAGCCAGAATGTCAGAATGACTACTTGCCTCTCTGTGTCCCCCCACCCATGCATACCTTGACGAACCATCTCTCAGCCAAGGTCGTATTCCCCAGTAACATCAGAATATTTCAGACAAATGGATTCTGAAAATCATCCAACAGCAGCACATATGGCAGTAGGTATCGCTTGTTATTTTTTTATGGAGATTCTTTCTTATCCTGTAAATCAAACATTCCTGTTTCCTCCAATTATGGAGCAAATGTTTCTTGCAGTCATAGAGCTAATGCCTTCAGAGCAGATAGGCAAATGATTTTATTCAGGGATTTTTCTAATGCCAACGAAAAGGAGAACCTTAAGATCAGTCCTAGATCTCTTCCAGCTTAATCTTTTTGTTAAGCTTCCAAAGTTCAGAATGTTATCCCTCCAAGCCCTTATACCTCTCATTCCTTTTCTTAGTTTCATGATAAAGTTAGACATAAAAGATGCTTACCATCACATTGCTATTGGCAAAGATTTCAGATTTTCCCTATCTGGTGTAACCTGTCAGTTCTCTGTTTTGACTCTCTGATTTATCCACTGCATCAAGTTTATTTACAAAGTGTCACGTATCTGGCTATACTACTTTCTTACTGTAGACTTCAAGGCTTTCACATCTTTCCACATTTGAATGATTGTCTTAAATTTGCAGTCTTTTTTTCTCAGTTGTCATGATTCTCTGACAAGTGCTCAGTCTGGGGTTTCAAGTGAACCTATACAGATATTTTCTCATCCCTTCATACAAAGTTATTTTTAGTATATCTTCAGAATACCTCTCTAGGAAGAGCCTTTCTTAAAGTAGAACTATAAGAAGAAAGCTTTCTGATCTTTTCCAAAACAATCACTGGCATCTGCCAAGGGATTTTCTCAAAATTATGGGTTTCATGGTGTCTGCAGTTTCCCTTGGCCAAACTTCAGTTTTAGAAATTCATTTGTACCAGAGGTTGGTGTGGTTTCAGCATCAGAAACCTTTATCTTTTCAGATTCCATTGTTGAGGTTTGAGAGATGGGAGGTGGTGTGGTGGGGATCAGATTGCCTCTTATTTCTGCCACCTACTCTTAAATCTTTTTCAGCAGATGTTGCAGACTTTGCTTGGGGGAGGGGGGCTGCTATATTAAAATGGGTGAAAGTGAAACGTCTGTGACATAAACAGGGCAGACAATAGCACATTAGTGTCAAAAAGGTGATTTCAGTTATCAATACTTAGAAAACCTTAAATCATTGCTGGTCCCCAGGACCTCTTCAGACACAAACACCACATGATGTGGTATTTAAACAAATAAAGGGGTACCAGATCTTACCATCTTTACTGACTGACTAATTGCCTGGGAGATGGCAACTCATCTCCTTTTGATTCTTTAGGTCACATACATTCCATCCAAGCAAAATATTGTAGCAGGCAAGCTGAGCAGAAGCAGGACAGACACTCATGAATGGAAATTGCAACCTGGGATCTTCTAGGAATTCATTCATCTGTGAGGAACACCAAGTTAATCTGTTTGCTTCCTTTCAAAACTGTCAGTTAAAGTAATTATGCTCCAGCATTCCTGGTAAACAAGTCTGGAGGACAGATGTTTTCTCATTACTGTGGATAGTAATGTTCCTGTATGCCTTTCCACCCATTTACTGATGCACATAGTTCTTTGAAAGATCCAGAAGGACTCTCTAAAGATAGTGGTGATGACCCCCTTTTAACCCAGGCAGCAGTGGTTCTCCCTTTTTTGAAATTGGCTAAGGGCAGTTGCCACACACTTCCCCTTCAGACTAGGCTTATGACAGGAGCTGTCTGATGCACCCCAATCTAGAAAAACCTTACTTGACTGCTTGGATGAAAGAGTTTTGATTCCTTTTATGCCATTTTTGTCTGAGGTCATGCAGCAGGTATTAAAGGAGGCTAAAAATCTGCTACTAGAAGATCTTACCTATGTAACTGGGAGAGATTTTCTGGTTGTTGCATTTAGAAGAATCAGGACCAATTTAAGGCAAGGATGCCTCTGGTTCTTGAGTATTCGTGTGAGTTGTTATTCACTGGCCTTTCTTCCTCATCTGTCAAGATTCATCTTTCAGTTTGTCTGCCTTTAGGACCCTCCCCTTTATACCTGTACTCAATTCAAGCATTTTGAAAGGGGAATTACTTATACATCCGACTGTAAAATAGGTGGCTCCTCCTCAGGATCTTAACTTTGTGCTTGGGAAAATTAACCACTTTTCTATTTGAACCAGCTTATCAGACTGATTTGAGGTTATTGACATGGGAAATTGGGTTACTTATTGTTCTAACTTCTGCAAGAAGAGTATCTCTGCAGCAAGTTCTTTTGGTGAATCAGCCCTTCCTCTTTTTCCACAAGGACAGGGTTTCTTTGAGAATAAATCCATTTTTTTTTGAGTTTAACTTAAGTCACTCTATTAATCTTCTTGAATTCTTTCCAGATCCTAAAATGAGGGGGAGAGAGAGAGAGAGAGTCCTTCACACTGTGGATGCCCAAAGACATCTCAGATACTTGGACAGAACTAAGTTGTTCAGGAATGCCAGTTGGCTGTTTGGTTGCCCCTTTTCTTTACCTTCGTATGAGACCATGTCAAAGCAGTTTTTAGGTAGTTGTCTCATGTTATTTCTTTTTGCTCTTTGTACCATAACAAACCACTTCCAAGCAGGGTTAAGGCCCACTCTGTCAGGGTTTTGGCTTCTTACAGTAGCTTTCTGGAAAAGGGAGTATTTTAAAAGTGGAGTACATCATGTTATTGAAGGTAATTTCAGCAAACACAAAAAGCAAGTACTGTTTGCTGAAATTACTTTTGTTAACAGTGGAGTTTGCTTTTTTTCTCCACTGTTCAGTCTCAGAGTTGGACTGTATAGTAGTTAGTTTCGGTAAACATTTTTGTTTTCGTTCACCACAATTACCTTTGATGACTCAACCTGAATCCCAGTAGAAGTATTATAGAGGCAGCAACTTGGTCTTCTGCACATAGTTTCACACAACGCTTTACAACAAATTGTAGTTTTTATGAAGAATTTTTAAATTTATCCAAACATTGACTGAGTAAAGCACTTGGTTTCAGATAAATATATCCCAGCAGTAACTGTTAATCAAAAAAGTTTGGAGTAAACATTTTGAAATCTACTAAAGATTGCAGTATCTGATGTCATATTGTAAAATGAGACTCATCCCTTCCAGTTGTACATAATATCTGCCTTCATGGACACACACCAGTAACATACAAATGTACTGGTAAATTCAGAATCAGACCCATTTGGAAGAATCACAGAATTAATAAGACATATGACAGAAAAAGGGATACAACTTTGCTTTCAAAAATTCATCTTTTTCCAGCTGTAACAAAAACTCTGCTTGATCTCAAAGGTTGAAAGCAATATATATATATATATATATATATATATATATATATATATATATATATATATATATATATATATATATATATAATTGTGTCAGAGTGGCTACAGTGCATAGGAAATATAGTTGTAGAATTTTTTTGTGCAAACTTTGTAGTAAGCAAACTCTCAGAGTATTATAGAGACAAAAGATGGCGTACGCCGAGTAACCGCAGGTATGTTACCTCCTGCCACAAGTAAAATCACAGATTCCATGAGATCAGCTAGCAGACCTGGTGGGTTTTGTACAAAATCATTGAAAATATTACTAATCATATAAGTCATTTTAAACAAAATGTTAGTATTTGAATACATCCCTGAGCTATGAGGACTGGCTGTAGTTGGCACTGTTTCACAAAGGGTGGAATTTCATGTCAGACTTGAACAATTTTAGACTCATTAAACTTAACAGTCTTTTATGATGTAATGTAGTCCAATCTTGCCTTCATTCTTACCCTTGGGTTCGGAGCCATACCTCGGCTAAGACTCGGCCATACTCTAGCTCGAAGTCTTCAATTGGCTCATGGCTAAGCGGTATCCCATCATGCAACAGACCCATTCCCCAGATCTCGTTTTCCACTCGTTACGCTCAGACATGGTTTCGCTTTTGGCCGTGGCTAAGTATACTTTTTTTTGGATATTGTTGATCTAAAAAGGCTATTTTCATAGCTACTGAGTGTGTGTGTTTCTCTAGGCTGGGTGCGTGGCCTTTTTTGTTGGCTGTTTTTTGGTATTCCGTCCACTCCCTTTCTTCCCATGGGCTAGGCCTATTTCAGTTAGAGGACCTAGTCCTCCCCATTGTTTTCCGTGTGGTCTCTCTGAGTTGCGCTTCTATTACTTGTAATTTTTTTTTTAGTGTCTTTTTCGTTTGATAGCGGTGTTATTCTGCCTTTATTTCCCCGGGCTAGGCCCATTTAAATTAGAGGACCTAGTCCTCCCTGTAGTTTTTGTTCCCATCAGTCAATAGGCCATTTTAGTTAGAGGCTCTAGTTTCCCGCACGGAGTTCAGTTAGGTTTTTTGTGTACACGTGTGGTTTTGCAACTTGTCTTTGTGTGTGTACTCCTTATACGGCATGTCTAAGGATTCTAAGGAATATATGCCTTCTGGCTTTAAGAAGTGTATTGAATGCAGCAATAAAATGTCTATGACTGATGGGCACTCTGTGTGCGTGGAATGCTTGGGGGCTTTTAACCTCCAAGAGTCCTACATGTTTTGTCATTCCTACAGTCCTCGCATGCTACAGGAGAGGAAGAACAAGCTCATCCTGAAAGGACTGCTAAAACACTCCTTCGAGAAAGACTTGGCTAAGTCTTCCAGTACCATATTCTCTCCAGCTAAAAAGGACAAAAAGACTGCTAAGAAGTGTTCTGTGGCTCTGTCTGTTTCTTCGGAGCCACCAGAGAAAGTTGTTAGAACAGCTTCTCCTTCTTCGGCTCCATTGGCTTCGGTGACGACAGAAGTTGTGGTGTATTGACTAAGTCTGTATCATCTCCCAGCCTTTCGGAGCCGGTCACGGATATTTTGGTTCGGAGCCAGTCTCCAGTTCAATCGGGATCTCCTTTACGTCAGTCTCCCTCTGTAGGGAGATCCAGATCTCCATCTATATCCTCCAGGTCCTTGACGTCCCTTTCCAATGAGCACGTCGATAGAGTCGTGAGGAAACTGCTTCAGTCATCGGAGCTGGACAAATTGATTTCGGCACCGAACCAGTCGGCTCTGGAGACCATGGCCCCTTCATCACTTGTTCCTCTTCTGAGCCTTTCTCGGCCCTCGGAGCCAGATTTGTCTGTTCCATCAGGTCGGTTCCAGTAGCTTCGCCTAGCCTCTCTATTCCGATTTCTGCTCCGACCCTGTCAGTTCCATCCACGGGTTCGAGGGTCCACAGTTCCTGGTCGGACCCGAGGGGGAGGGCTCGGATTGATTTTCATCAGTTCCGAGCCTTCCTCTCGGTGCTTCAGCTCGTGTGAGCTTGGACCTGACATCTGCTTCGGACCTCATCTCCTCAACGCCGAGGGCTACTACTGTATCCTCTATGGTTAGTCAACATTTGGAGCCAGGGGGATAAGCCTTCGAGGTTATGAGGAAAATGCTGGCTAGGTCATCAGCTGCATCCTACGGCACTAACACTCTGCCCCCTCCGGCAGCAGTGTCAGTTTCATATCACCCTCTATCCATGAAAAGCGGAGACCCAAGACCTCAGGATACCTCCATGAATGGTCCTCAACTTTCTGACATCTCCCCAGAGTTTTTGCCTGAGGAGCCCGCCAGAAAGAGATTGTGTAAGAAGAAACATGTTGACTCCCCAGATGAGTCCTTCACATCTGACCTCGAGGAGTCAGAGGGATTCCAATCGTCTTCTGAAGATATCTCTTTTTCAGATATCCTAGAGATCTTGAAGCAGAGAGGTGGCTGGCCTTCCAAATCCCCTTCTGATGAGGAGTCTGTGTTCTTGAAGGCTTTCGGGTCTCAACCTTCTGCCTCTTGGGTGTCTCCCCCTTTCAGTGAGCTACTAGATCTCATCTGTTGAAAGGTGTAGGAAACTCCTGACACTATGGAACCGGTCCTTAGGAGACCCAATAAGTTTTTGTCCACTCCCGCAGACAAGGAATATCTGAAGAAAGGCAAGGAGTCCCAGGCCATGGACAGGTATAGGAAGCATGTGTTTACCTCAGCGGCTTTTACTCTGCGGTCGCTGAACTGCTTGATACATTTTACAAGGCTCCAGACAGATCTCCTAAAAGAGCTAGGAGATTCTCTACAGGGTAACGTTTCTGATGAGGTCACTGCACAGATGTCTACCCTAAATTCCCTTACCAACTCCTCCATGACACTGATCTTATATGCAGCTGACGGAGCGAGCAGTGCAGTGGGTTCCAGAGTCGCACTTAGGAGACACTCCTGGATGCGCCTGTGTAACTTCACAGAGGCCTTCAAGCTTACGTTCACCAGTGCCCCATTTGACGGTTCATTGTTATTCGGAACCAAGGTGAAGGACACTCTCATTAGGTGCAAGCAGGAAGGAAAAACCCTGTGTGCCATGGAAGTCCATTTTTTCATGCCTTCTAGACCTTACCCCAAGGGCCAGAAGGGTGGGAAAGTGTGGTTCAGGAAGTCGCAGAGGTTTTTTCAGGATGCACAAAGTGATTTCCCCCTCCAGAGGCAGGGGAGGGGGTGGAAATTCAAGTAGATGCCGCCCTAGAGGCAGAGGAGGCCTGTGTAACCAGGGGGACCGTGATTCCTTTCACGGTTCTCCCTACCAGCACTTCTGAAAGGAGGCCCGACTGTGCATCCCTGGAGCTGGTCGGTGGTCCCATTTCTTTATTCCCAGAAGCCTGGCAAAACGTCACCCAAGATTAGTGGGATTTAAAGATAATTTCCAGAGGTTATCATATTCCCTTTTCTTCTCCTCCCCCACCAACCAAGAGAATTCCAGACGTTCCACTTGGTCAAAGGGATTCTGCAACTTTAGAAATAAAAATGTTGCTCCAGATTATTTTTGGTGCAGAAAAGAACAGGGGACATGAAACCCATCTTGGATCTCAGCCGACTGAACCTACATGTACAAAGGTCCAAGTTCCACATGGTCACCTTACAGTTAGTACTCCCTCTGTTAGGGAATGATGTGTGGATGTGCTCCATCGACCTCAAAGATGCTTACTACCATATCAAAATGGACAGGGCATTGAGAAGTCATCTGCGCTTCCGGCTGGGAGCCAGTCATTTTTAGTTTTGCGCCCTGCCCTTTGGTCTCACCACAGCCCCCAGAGTGTTCACCAAATGCATGACAGTGGTAATGGCTCACTTGCGACATCAGGAATGCCAAGTGTTTCCGTACCTGGACGACTGGCTCCTTTCTGCCACCATCAGGCATCTACTGTTACAGACCAGGGGCTCCAACATTACACTGTGCCAAAGGTTAGGGATTACTCTAAATTGGGAAAAATCTGCCTTGTTGCCCTCGCAGCGTGTCACTTTTATCGGCGCCAAACTAGATACAGTGCTCATGAGGGCCTTCTTACCAGAAGAGAGAATTCAGGCTCTACAACAGCAGGTCTACGCCTTACTACCATTGAGGAAGGTCAAGGCAAAAGTGGTCCTCAAGTTATTAGGGACCATGGCTGCCACGATCATGCTAGTTCCCATTGCCAGACTACACATGAGGGTTTTTCAGTGATTGCTTTTTGTCCAGTTGTCACTACAGTATCTTCCACTCTCCCATTCTATTCTGATTATTGACATGTGCAAGCAGGATCTACGCTGGTGGCTTCAGGCCAGTAAACTCAACGTGGGCAAGCCTTTTGTACCATCTTCTCCAGTTGCCACGGTGACTACGTATGCCTCCCAGATTGGGTGGGGGGGGCATTATCTCGGCAGGACAGTCCAAGGCACATGGCAGGATCAGGAAACCCATTTGCATATCAGTGTCTTGGAGGTGAGAGCAGTGCTATTAGCGTTGCAAGCACTTCAGAGCTTTCTCCCTCTAGGGACAATTGCAATCCACTCGGACAACATGTCAGTGGTATGGTATCTGAACAAGCAGGAAGGAACCAAATCATACCCCTTTGCAGAGAGGCACTTCGAGTTTGGCAGTGGGCGGTGTCTTCCCAATGCTTTCTAGGTGCAACGCATATACCCGGGAAGTCCAACTTGATTGCCGACAGGCTGAGCAGAGCTATCCTAATGCCTCACGAGTGGTCCCTGAACAAATATGTTGCGGAGAAGATATTCCACAGATGGGGTCAGCCTTGCTGCGATCTATTTGCCAGCCCCCTCAATGCTAAATGCAGCAGCTACTTCACCCTTATCCCCCCGGACGGGGAGACACCCAGGGACGCCCTGGTTCACGATTGGCCCTCCGGTCTTCTCTATGCCTTTCCACCATTTCCTCTGATATCAAAGGTAATTCAGAAAGCACAGTCTTTGGGAAGCAAAATGCTCCTGATTGCCCCACACTGGCCTTGTCAGATTTGGTTTCCCTTCCTTCAACCCTATCTAATGGACGATCCCTGGATTCTGGACCCAGATCCAGATCTGCTGACTCATATGTCAGGACAGTTCCATCCTTCCATCCAGACCCTCAAGTTGACAGCTTGGCTGCTCCAGTTCCGTCCCTAGTCAGGCTTCATGACTTTTCTCCGTAAGTGGTCCACATTCTGTCTTCTTCCCACAAGCCTTCTACCAGGAATATTTATTCCAGTAAGTGGAAGAGATTCTCCATTTGGGCCCGTGAAAGACATATTGCTCCTTATACAGCTCCTATTTCAGCAATATTAGAATTTCTTTATCAACTGTTCAGTCAGGGATCAGCTGCAGCAACCATTAAAGTGCAATTGCCAGCGATTTCTACCTTTCACGTTGCTGATGAGCCCAACCTTATGGCTCATAGGCTTTGTAGGGCCTTTCTGAAAGGGACAATGTTACTCTGACCTCCAGTCTTTGATCCAGTAATGCCATGGGACCTCAATTTTGTTTTACAGAAGCTCACCTCAGCTCCCTCTCCCTTTGAAGCCCACAGCTATGTGTGACCTAAAATTCTTGTCATGGAAGACAGTATTTTTGGTAGCCATAACTTCAGCTAGGCGGGTCTCTGATCTCCAAGCTTTATCGATTACGCCAACTTATTTGGTGTTTCACAAAGACAGGGTCTCCTTAAGAACCAGTCCCTCTTTTATTCCAAAGGTTGCTTCTGTTGTCAGTATCAACCAATCCATTGAGTTGCCTGTATTTTTTCCTAAATTTTCTAACAAGGCAAAATTTACGTTTCATCAGCTAGACGTTCATAGACAATTGCGTTTCTATTTACATAGGGCAAAAGATTTCAGGAAATCAGACCAACTGTTTGTCTCGTTTTCAGACACTAGACTTGGGGTTCCTGTCTCTAAAGTAACCTTGTCTCGCTGGATCTCCAATTGCATCTCATTTATTTGTGGTTCCAATGGCGATACCCTTTAGAGTGAAGGCTCATTCTACACAATCTGTGGCTATCTCTACTGCATTTCAGGCTAGGATGTCTGTGGATGATATTTGTGCTGCAGCAACATGGGCTTCGCCTCATACTTTTATTCATCACTACAAATTAGATCTGGTCTCTAGAGGCAGATCTTGCTTTGGTTCCACAGTGCTCGAGTATTTTTCACTGAGCCACCCAAGGTCAAAGTGCTAGGGACGCTGTCCCAGGGGTAAGAATGAAGGTGAGATTGGACTACATTACATCAAGAAGTTATAACGTTCGATGTATGTAGTCCATCTCGCCTTACATTCTTACTACCTCCCCCTCCTACCCCCTCCTTGAGGACCTGGAGGTATAGTCTCTAGGTGTCAGTGGTCCTTTCGGTTGGGGTTGTTCTTTTCAGTATGTATGTGTGTGCACCTGCAGCAAACAAGATCTGGGGAATGGGCCTATTGCATGATGGGATACCTGTTAGCCATGAGCCAGTTGAAGACTTCGAGCTAGAGTATGGCCGAGTCAGAGTCAAGGTTTAGCTCCGAACCCAGGGGTAAGAATGTAAGGCAAGATGGAATATATACATCGAACGTTATGGTGAGTACATAACTTCTTGTTTCACCAGGTGCTTATCCAGAGTGATCCAGAAGCTGTACTTCTGTAACATATAGAACAGTATGGATTTGTTAAATGGAGAGCTTTCTTTTTGAATCTTATGGCCTACTTTGAAGATGCAAATGTAGCACTTTACTGAAGGGCTAATGGCTGCATGCTGCATACCTTGACCTTACTAAGTTATTCAGCGATGTTTCATATAAGAGAATAACTAACAAATTATAAAAGCATTATATGCCATTCCATTTGAAATTCTTAACTAAGGCCACTTCTTGGCTGTTCTCAGTTACTAATGTGAAAATTTGGTGCTTGATAACCAGATATGTTGATCACAAACTGTCTAGCACAAATACTTCAATAAAAGATGCTGGTGTTCTTTAAAATGGTAAAAAAAAGCACCTCATTCAGTGGTAATGACATCACCTTTAATTAGTCAGTAAACGTGACATCATGAGACTGCAGAAAGGTAATGAGTTATGATTACAAAATAATTAGCCAAATCGTAAGAAGGCATTTTATTTTAAATTTATTTATATTTGTTTACCAAGGAAATGCACTGATCTCAATTGACCATTTGCAGGCACAACCTGGGTGAATAAGAGCATATAAGAAATAAAACATATTTACAGATAAATAATAGGATATATATATATATATATATATATATATATATATATATATATATATATATAGATATATATATATATATATATATATATATATAGATATATATATATAGATATAGATATATAGATATAGATATAGATATATATATATATATATATATATATATATATATATATATATATATATATATAGATATATATATATATATATATAGATATATATATATATATATATACACACACACACACACACAAACAAATATATACAAATGCAAGACTCTGTACTACAACATTTAGTTTAAGTAGCAGTTTACAATGTCAAAACTTGGATGGAAAAATAGAATAAAGTTAATTATTAATCGAATTAATAGTCAAGCTCATTAAAGCTTTAGGGACAGTGGTAGACCGTTAAACTTTAACCAGTGTGCAGAGACAGGCACTCATATTTTGTAGCCCATCTAATGTTAAAAGCACATCTAGACAGTCCAGGGAGACAATTTTATATTCTTATACACACTTAACTCTGGCAGCACCGCGGTGGTGGTGCTGCGGTAGCGTTGTCGCCTCACAGTAAGACGCTGTCCGGTTCAATTCTCAGCTAGAGCGTCTTCTGTGTGGAGACGTGTGAATGGGTGTACCTTCGTTGAAGGTTGTGCGTCAGGCCTGGCAAGCCAGTATGTAAAAATCAACTGCCAATCATTAGTGGACCAGAGTTCCGCTGTGGCGACCCCTAACCAGGAAAAGCCGAAAGACACAAACAGTACACACTTAACTTTGGCATTTTCTATTCACCTTAGAAATGGACTGCAAACATTTTTCACAACACACAGCAGCTTGTCTTATGTCTGCATAAAACACCCTCTTTCCTGTTCATTTAGGTCGTACACTGCATATAAGGTTTCTTTTCCTTTTTTCAAGGCAAATCCCACAAATTCCTGTAACTTGTTTTAGCTTTCATGTAAACAGGTAGTACAGAACATTTCAGGAGTTTACTGTTGCTCTCCTTTTTTTCTGTTTTATACCACTTCAGACAACTTCTTGCAAGAACTTCTGTACTAGATGAAAGAACTTGGCTGGATTTAGCTTGTAGTCTGTGAGCATGGCACTCCCTTGAATAACGAGCTTAACCCTTTCAGAACAACTTCTGGTGGAGTTAATGCTTAGTTGTATCCAAAGGTACTTGCCCTCACCCACTCCCACAGATGATGTGGGTGGCTGAGTTGAGTTCGTGTCTTGACATTCCCCATACTACAGAAGCTAGCCATTCCATGGCGGCAGCTTTGTTAATCATGGTCCCAATCTTAACTTCTGTTCTAGAAAACACACAGCTGTCTTTTTATCCAGACTGCTGATATACTTTTTTTTAAATCTTTTTCCTCTTTTGCACATTTTACCTTTTATTATTCAAACACTTAAATATCACAGGTTAAATCTTTTACAGTATTCTCGATTGACGTAAACAACTTACATACACTACTTTGCAAAGACTCTACCTCACAGAATGAAATTTTCTGTTTCTTTAGACTGCAGTTTGGGGCAGTTTGTAATAAAATGTCTAAGCTGACAATCTCTCAACATTTTTGTCTAGTCAGTCTGTAGGTAGTCCCATTCTTCTCTGCCTGTGTGTCTTTATTTAACTCTTCTCAAGCTTTATCCCAAAATAAGGACTTACCCACTCATCCTTGAAAGTATTTGCCTGGTAGTCCTGTCCTGGTATGTCAGTTGCTGTTATGTTGTCCTTCAGCTGTGTTAATTTTCATCTGAAAAAATTCAAGTTGTAACCTGGTAGCTTTATTGTTGGAACATGATTGTAAATCCTTTTGGCTATCAATATTGAATCAGTTGACATCTGTATGGAGTCCCTAAAAACTCAAGAAGTCCAGATCTAACCAAGCTATGGCATGAAACATCCTCCTCCTGCATGGGTTTGGAGACAGCACTCTTAGTACCCAGCTCTACTTTCTTCATGTCAATTAGTTTGCTTGATGCAAGTAACTTGTTTGTTTGCTCTTCTGTGTCAACTGTTTGCTTATAATTCATTTCCTTTTTCAAGCATGAACAGTGTAGAGTGCTTCACTATCATATTTCTCCATTGTGGACTCATCATAGTCCTCCTATAGGTGAGAAATCTGATTATCCTTCTCATCCTTTTCAACGTTTTTTCACTAGATTGATTAATTCTTGCTTTGTCTTAAGGGCATTATTTTCCTGAATATAAGATGACAACTTCTGTTTTTGTATTCTGGTCTCCAAATCTTGATTCTTTTGTTGTATTGTTTTCTTTATTTTGCAGAGCAGTTCATTTGCATACTTTCTAGGTTCTTGTAATTTTCATTTTGGTTAACACCAGTGAAACCCCAGATATTAAAAAAATGTGTTCTCATTATCAGTGAACTTCTGATTTATCAATATAAATGTGCTGTCTTATAATTCCTTTATTCTTGATTTCTCACATCAGATGGTACAGAAGCAAAGTTTTGTTATGTGTTAGCAAATCTTTCCTGTAGCAGTAATAGCCTTGTAATGTATTCACTGACTAGGTCTTTCTAATCCTGCAGAAATTTTCTGCCAGTTAACTTGCATGGGCTAATGTTTCTTTAGCTACATGACTATTGTATAAAAATGAGACCTTCTCTTTCAGAGAAATTTTAGCTTGCTATAATGCATTCTCAAGGTTGCTCATCAGGATTTCACCTTTAGTAAGCTGCCATGAAATCTGTTGTTTCATCTCATGGAGATTAAAAACTTCTTGATTTAGCTGGTCTCAGGTATGATTACTCATATGTATCACTCCTTCAGTGTCAGCTTTCACTACTTGGCATCTTTCTAGATGTTTTATACCATAAGTTGCCTGCGTCTTCGGATCAAACTCTGGTTCAAATTTTGTTCTGTTTTGTTCCCTATTTTCCAGTTTAGGATTTAGCTTTACATTTTCCTTCTGGAACTTATAATTTAGTTTGGCACTTTATTCACTGAATTATAGATCTTCAGCAGCTGCTGTGCGCTCAGCTGTACTTTCCACCTCCTTATATGGAAGAACAGTTTCCGTTATGTCAGTCGTTTCTGCCATGCTGCAATATTTTTTTCTTCTCAAACCACATCTCACTTTGACTACTTGGCTCATTCGCTGAAGTTTATTTCATAGAAATAGTTTTCTCTTCTTGTTAAATGACACAGCAATTACAGCTATTTGACTTGGTTATTTTTACTATTTTTATGTTTGCAGTAACATGCTTCTGTTTTTTTTTCCCCAGAAGAAATGTATGTCATATGCAGGTGGTGAGCGCTTTGGTCAAAAAATAACTTCATGCAAAACATTTCAACACAGTAGAATAATCTCCTTTATTGTAAAGTGCACACATGCATGGGAAGACTAAGCAGTCATGGTCTTGTCTCCCCAAACACAAGGCACTTCATTCTTTTATAGTTTTAAAAGTTTCAAGGCAAAACATTTTCTCTCTATTAAACTATAGCCACTGGCAGTTAAAGCTAAACACCATTGTATTATTTTGCTTAGTAAGAATTTGCAGACCCCTTATCTCTGCCTTTCCCTATTAGAACCAAGTTCCAATCGTCCACATTAGAACTTTCTCTGCTGGCATTATTCATATTGGCAATGAAAGAAAACTAAAGACAAACCCAGGATGTCAGGATCCATCTTGAAACAAGATGGATTCCAGAAAAAGAGAAAGTATTATGTATATACTAAACATTTTTCCTGTTTTTACACCTTTCCCTCCACAATCCCCTATTTGATGCTTTGAAGCATCACGTAAGACAGATATTTTCTAATGACTGGGCAACGGTAGTGGATTTTCAAATGGGTAGACACTTTTTCACATGCAGTCAAACATTAATTACATGCTGCTGCTTTCTGTCCTTGCATGCACAATGATTATACAGATGCTTAGCAAAAATGATTTTGTGAGCAATAGCACATGTCTGTGCTTAGATGTAATAAAAAGACGGTTCAGATAACTTTCAATTTTAAACTCTTTCCCAAAGATATTATATGTTCACCCAAAATCTTTTAACATACTTTCTTGACTCTCCTCTTTTTCATTGCAGTTTTTTTTCAGTTGTGGTCAGTAGCAATGTTTCTACCCTATTTTTAATATACCCATTTTGTAATTTGATACTTTTTCTAGATTCAAGAAGCTTTATGATCATCATTTTGATCATAAATAAGATACTACCTAAAAGTATAATAACACTTGCAATGAGTATGAAGAATTTTATTTTATATTTTATTTAGTTTGATTTTGTTAACTGGAGGTATAGCACTGATCCAATTGATCAAATTTCATTCTCAGCCCAGGGTGAAAAAATAATAGTTACATGATGTTATATACAGAGAGAATTATAAAATGCAATATATACATATATTGTATACAAAGTGAGTATCATTGTTGGTTTGAAGATATAAAGGCAGTAGCAGTATATACAGGCATTAAATATAGAGTGGCATCAGAGTTGGTATGCTGAAAGAATTGCAATCAAAACTAGAATCAGAACAAGGTAAGTAGCCAGAAGTGAATGAAGAGGTTAAGTTGTATGACCAGAGAGACAGCAGTTGTATTCTCCTACAGTCTTGAAACATGCTTATGTTGTGAATGGAAAGTGGGGTAAGAGGAAAAATCTGTAAGAAAACAAGGAAAAGGTTCCCATAGTTTGAGACCAAGGACTGAGAAAACATGGTCTGCGCAACAATGCCTAGTTTTGGGGAAGGAGGTTGGAGGAGAGAATATGAATGCCTGAGATGTCTAAAGTTATATATTGGTGCATCACTGAATAGTTTAGAAGTGAGAGAATATGTCATTCTCGATAAGTTTAAACATTTGAGAGGCAAGTAGAAAGTCAACATGTTGTTTCAGAAGTAGCCAGTTAGCTCTTCAATGTTTTTGCAGTGGTGTTCATTTCTTGGGGAGAGTGTGATGATTCTGCAAATGACATTTGAAATGGAGTAAATGGTGGATGGTGTTTATTTCTGAAGCTACAACAATTAACGGGACACAATATTCTAGATGAGCCAGTAAGTTACCTTTACTTAAGGCATTTCTACAAAGTCTGGATATAATAGGGGAGATCCTATTAGCCCAGAATAGGGGGGGGGAGTTGATTTTTGTTTGTGTGTAGTTCAGTTGGAGTTGGAAATTTAGGAAGGGGTCCAACCAGACTCCTAGGTATTTGAAAGAAGTGATATTTTCAGTAGTGTTCAGATGATCAAGGACTTTGAGGCCTGGGGCTAGAAGTGAGAAATATTTAAAATACTTCTTCCCCACCCAGGAAACAAGATAGGCAACAATGCCCACTGAGAGCTGTCAGCCTCTTTCCCATAAGACAACTCCATAATCTTTTGTATAATTTTTAGATGACTGCAAATGGCATGTTCATTATCAGAAATAAATGAGCAGCATTCTGTTTAATGAGTGGACATGTACCACCATTAGAAACAAAGGTCAGTCCTTTAGGGAACCCAAAAATCATCAAACTTCCTGACTGGATTTGTATTGTCCTTTGGCTCCCTCTTTCAGTGAGCATTTTCTTATGAAGCAAAGTCTGTGTATGTCAAATGGCTGGAATAACATTACCTGTATAGCAACATCCCAACAATTCTTTTGGTAAGCAGGGGTAAGCATGATCCCCACATATGTAATAAAACTCATGAAATGCTGCTGTAACCAA
The DNA here is from genome assembly GCF_019279795.1 of Protopterus annectens. Lineage (NCBI taxonomy): Eukaryota > Metazoa > Chordata > Ceratodontiformes > Protopteridae > Protopterus > Protopterus annectens. The sequence goes on along the minus strand of NC_056749.1, from coordinate 195,191,553 downwards.
CCCTCCAGCTCAATCATAAATTTTTGGGGTAAACTTACAGTTGCTCTGTCCAACATGACATGTTCCCTTTTTAATGCAGCAGGTACAGTTGATATAAAAAGTTTACACACCCCTGTTAAAATGCCAGGTTTTTGTGCTGTAATTGAATCAAAAGGTGCTTTAACAAAGTATTAGTATAAGGGTGTGCACACTTATGCAACCAGCTTATTGTACGTTTTTAATTTTTTATATTTTTCCACAAAAAGATTTGCTTGTTTTTCTATTGAATTGTACCTGTTATAGGTCACATTAAAGGTGGGAAAAGTTTGGAAATGATTTATTGTGGTCTCATTTTTTTATATCACAAAAACTTGGAATTTTAAAAGGGGTGTGTAAACTTTTTATGTGCACTGTATGTCCATTCACAGTTATTGACAATTGAAGTGGAACCAGTCTAAAGGGGTAGTAGTATGAAAAGAATTATGTCGACCTTTTCACTTTTGGGGTTAAAAGAATGTTGGAAATATTGCTTCAATTTGCTGGTACTAGAAAAAAGGAAAACCCTGTTGTGTGTAGTTCGTATATGTGCACACACCCAGCAGATTCTGACATTCATTGTTTTTGTAAGATTCAGTGCAGCAGTATTAAACTTTGGATGTCAGTCTGGTGTTTTCTGCTCAGTTTTAACCAAGTATCTGACTTTGGTTTTAATCACTTATCGCTGACAAAAAAAATGTTCAGGAATTACAGTTCTCTGTCTCCTGGTGAAAAAAGAAAATGCAGCAAATTGATGATGAATATTAAAATAATAATCCCAATAATAAGTCCATACAAGTATTGAACAGACCAGGGCTGGAGAGCATTCTCGAAGGTTTGCAACCAAGGAAGATCAACTTTCTTTTTGCAGTCCATATAGCATCAATTAACAAATTAACTCCATCCTGAATCCTGAACTAGTTGGAAGTGATGCCTGGTCATTTGATTCCTTGCCCAAACCCTGAGCTGATTTCTACTCATTGTCCATTGTAGATGACATTGCTGGATCAGTAAACCTCACTTCCTATAACATTGTTGAAAAATCACTAAGCCTTATTTCTGACCACAGTGAAGTTGTTGAATAACTAGGCCTCACTTCTGGATATATGATGCAAATGTCTTATCTTCAGTAAGTGGAATGATGTCATTGGCATCTTTTATATTTGTCACTATAGTGGGCTTTCTTGACATGCAACACATTAATCCAAGTGTTTGATCCTTCGCATCGAATAGCTGTAGTTGTTGCCAGAAGAACCAGTAAGAGTCCTTTCCATCTTAGCCGGAGAGCATGTCATCTAAAAGATTTGAAGAACACCAGGTCTCCAGGTGAAACGTTGTGGCAGGAGGTTGGACTTAGGCAGCTGTTGAGCTTCTATAATTTGTGAGTGAATGTGCTGGAGAACTGAAAAAAAAGACATTTGCAATAAAGAAAATTTGATTTTGTGATAAAGGTGGTGTTGGCATTCTCATGGATCTTCCCATGAGAATGTCTTAGGGAAATACATTCTAGAATTGCTAACTGCATACATACACTAAATAATACTAGAGGGCAGTGCCTGTGGCCTTGTAACACCAGTTTGTTCTCCTAGTTTTTAAAAGTCTGATTCATTCTTTCAGCAATTCCTGAAGCCTCTGGCCTTTGCAGGCAATAATATATGTTTACTTTTAAAACCTTGCATAGTTGTATTATGTGTCTTGTAAAATGAGTTCCCCTGTCCAATTGAATACAACAAGGAACACCAAATCTCTGTTTACTCTTGCAAAAGTTTCTTGGCAACTGTAGTCACATCATTCCTAGCAAAAGGGTAAACTTTAACCAGAAAACACATCTAAATTATCAAAACATATTTCAGTTTCTGAGACTAGTAATTCAGTGAAATCCCACTGTATACAACAAAAAGGGCACCATGGCTTTTTCAAAGACTGTATAGGGACTGGAACACTTTTCAACATACCAGGGCAAATGATTAGCCTGAACCAAATCAGTTAAAAGAAAAAAAAAAAAGCAGCATGGGGCTATTAGCCTCCCATCCATGTGGATGCCACAGTGAGTCAGGAGAGCAGCTACAGCCACTACACATTCACCTTACCTTTTCTGAGTCGTCCACTTGATTCTGAAAAGACAGCAATTCTTGTAAAGAAACAGGTGTATTAGTTTCCTTAAGTTGCTGCAAAAAAGATGAAGCCTAAACAGTATAGTCCAGTGCAACTTGCATGGCTGGCTCATCTGCAAAAACATTTCCTTTTGAAATCTAAGAATCATTTTATGTATGTGGCCAGGGTTGCCAGATTTCCGTCTGGCCAGGTAAGGAGAAAGTGAAGACTAAAAAAAAGGGTCTTTCACAGCAAGTGAAGACTAAAAAAAAAAAAAAAGGTCTTCCACCCTAGGTCTTTAATGCGCATTAAACAAAAGTAGCTCTGTGTTTATTTTTTTTTATTGACCCAGGCCTAATCCTGAGTCCTGCACTGCCGGTTTAAATCCCGGGCAGCCTCCGCTTTATTTTTTTTGATTGGCCCATATATTGGCATACGGGCCAATCAAAAATCACTAAACATGGAGCTACTTCTGTTTAATGTGAAACATCACAGTTCCACATTAAACAGAAGTAGCTCTGTTTTGCGATTTTTTTGATTGGCCCGTATATCAGTATATACAGGCCAATCAAAAATCGCTAAACACGGAGATACTTCTGTTTAATGCAGAACTGCGATGTTCCGCATTAAACACAAGAAGGTCCATGTTTAGTGATTTTTGATTGGCCCGTATGCCAGTATATGGGCCAATCAAAAAAAAAAAAAAAACAAAGCGGAGGCTGCCCGGGATTTAAACTGACAGTGCGGGACTTGGGATCAGGCTGCTGATCTCGGGACAGTCCCGCCCAAATAGGGACGTCTGGCAACCCTGTATGTGGCACACTTGACCACAGCTATTTCCTTCTGTAACAAAAGTGGATTCAGTAGTTCATTAACAAAAACAGATATTTAATAAGAGCTCCTGCTTGATGGCATGTGCTCTCTCTCTCTCTCAGAAATGTCCCAAAAACACGAACTATACCATAAGCATAATGTGAAAACTGACTGTTTGCTAATTTGCCTACTTCAGTAATGACCAGAAGTTTGTCTACTTTAGCAGACACATTTTCTTTAACTGTCCAGTTAACAGTACGTGATTCTTTGCACACATTGAAAATGCTGCTGCTAATGTGCCATCTTCCCTTCAAACACAGAATCCATCAACAAAAAGTAACACAGAATTTGTTAACAGGGCATCTTTTAAATCTGATCCAGGAAGAAGCATATTGTTAGCTATAAAAACACAATTGTGGATGTTCTTCGTGTTTCACTGCAGTCATCACCTGTGAGTTATCCCCCCTGTGGTTGCCCTCGGCCGGCCAGAGTACCATTCACTGTTTTTCTGTGTCGGCTACTGTCGCTTGCTGTCTGACGTCAGGTCATCAGTGCTATAAAGGAAGGCAGCCGACGCCATTACATCAGTCTTTCTTGCCGTGGAGCCTGTAGCAGAAGCAGTTTGCAAGTGTGCCGGTCGGTTGGTACTAGAGTTTAAATTACAGCTGAAAAGGTCTAAAGTGAAGTATCCCATTGGGAATCCTTTTTTCTTTCATTAACCGATGTCCGAAAAAGTTAACAATTGTCTCGCCTCTGGAAAGCAAAGACCACACTGAGACTTTCATTCATACTGTGTCACTTGTTTATGCCCAGACCATGACTTCCCCCGTTGCCGGTTCTGTGCCCTCTTTAATGCGAGAACCGTTTGTCGTACAGCTCTTATTGTAGCCAGGTATTTTCGCCTTCCCTCTTCGCATTCCAAAATGGCGTCCATCAACCAACAATCCATATACATTCTGAAAAAATTTAAGGATAAAGATAGACCACACAAGGCTAAGCCTTCCGACAACTCTACCACTAAGCAGGTCGTCAGTTCTCCAGAATTCAGTGAGGCACCTTCACAGGCCCTGATGCCTGGTTTGATACCCTTTCGGAATCCGGTATGCCGCAGAAATATTCATCTTCCGAGCCTTTGGTTGTCACTGGAGCCAAGACACAGGCCGACGTCTTCTCCGATGACTACCGTTTCTCTCAGATCGATGGATACTCTTAAGCCTAGAGGCAAGGCCACTCCTAGGAAAACTACCTCTAGCCACCATTTTACTCCAGCTCCACTGCCCCAAGTTCAAATACTTAAAATGGCAGAGGATCTTATCACCCTTATCAGGGGTAGTCAGGCCACACCTTCTAAAAGGAAAAAGAGACCTTGCTCCTGATACTGATAGAACAGGATTCTGAGGAGTCTGATCATTCAAATTTTGAAGAAAAACAACAACCTCTGACTGCTTATGAGGATTCATATGCAGAGGAATCCATTCCTTCTGCCTCCCCACCAGAAGATCTTTCCATTGGGGAAACCCTTCACATCCTCAGGGAACATTTCCACTGGGAATCCCAGGACTTCCCTCAGTCTAAGAAAAGACTAACAGAGTTTCTAGACCTGCCCCAGCACAGACCCTTGGCCATCCCTCCAATCTTAGAGGTGGTTGATGATGTCTTCCATGAATCCAGCTCAACTCCTGAGTCCTCCCGCCTGCTCCCAGAAAACCTGACAGGTATTACAGGGTACTGGATTCTCACAAATACCTGTGCAGAAATCCTGCTGCAGACCCGGAGGTCATTACACAAGGACCAGAAGGAGCTAAGGCTAGTTCTGCAAATAATCCTTTTCCTTTTGACAAGGACTCCAGAGCTCTGGACACATGGGGTAAAAAAGTGTACACCTCTGCAGCCTTAGCTATCAGAGCACTCCGCTGTCAGTTCCACATGTTACAATATCCACAACACACCTTGGAACTATTAAAACAAAAGATTTCAACCTTTCCTGACTGTGCCAATTCGAAAGAGTTAGGAGATATACTGCACTCTACTTGTCGTCCGGATCTGTCATTAGGAGACATGCATGGTTGAAGGAACAACCTCTCCCTGATCATGTCAGATCTAAATTACTTGATGCACCCTTGACTAAGGACCGCTTGTTTGGAGTAAATGCCGAAGAGGTACTTAAAAAGATGTAAGACAAAGCAAAATCTATGCAAACAGTAAAAGATTTCCTTCAGGTATAACCTCCTAGGTTCAGCAGGAATTTTCCCTCAAAACACACTGGTCTTTTCCTGCAACTAGCAGCAGGAGCAAGGTAAGCCCCACAGGAACAGACCACCCAGTCTCCTATCCCAGGGACAGCAGTGAACCAAACAGTAAACGACCTCCACTCCAAAGGCAGGGAGATGTTCTTGTTTCACTGTTGCAGTCATCACACTTGGGTTATCTGCCTGCAGGTAGCCCGAATACCAGAGACTTAGTATTTCTGCGTCAGATGCTGTCGCTTCAGGACTGACATCAAGTCATCAGGGGCATAAAAACAGACAGCCGACGCCATTACATCAGTCTGTCTTGCTGAGGATCCCGAAGCAGAAGCAGTTCGCAAGTGCCAGTCGGCCACTACCTGAATTTTTGTTTACGAATTGAATAATCCTGAATTCATCTAAAGCTAAGTACCCCGTTGGGGATCCTTTTGTTTTGCTCTAACCGATGTCAGAAAAAGTTAACAATTGTCTTGTTTTGGAAAGCAAATACCACACAGAGATTTTCATTCTTAATGCATCACTTGTTTAGGCCCAGACCACGACGTACCTCGCTGTCAGTTTTGTTTCTTGTTCAACACCTGAACCATTCATCTTCAGGCTCTTATTGTCGCAAAATTCTTTCGTTTTCGATCTCCATATTCCGACATGGCTTCAGTAAGCCATCTGACTACCGATATTCTGAAAAAACGTAAGGATAAAGACAGAGACAGCATAGGTCCAAAGCTGCCAATGATGCTTCCGTTAAGCTAGTCGCCAGTTCACCAGTACCCGGGCGCGTTCGCAGCCCCTGATGACCGCTTCAGTGGATTCGCAAGCCTCTACCAAGACCCATTCGGAGTCCGGTATGCCACGAGACTCTTCTTCGGCTATGGAACTTGCAGATGTCTCTGCCTTGGATGAGTCCGGAGCCGCTGTGCAGGTACCGGCTTTTGAGGCAGTTCTTCGCTCAACCGATGTTCGCCTCAAACCAACTATTTTTTTGTTACTTAAAACTACCAAGTTTCTTGGGCCTAGAGTGCGCGCTATGCCTAGAAAACTGACAACCAAAGTGCATGCATCTACTCCCATGCCACAACGACAAATGCTTAGAATGGCAGAAGACCTTATTACGCTGATTAGGGGAAGTCAGCCTTCCCCTGCTAAGAGGAAAAGAGACTAGTCCCCTGCAGCTTCAACAGGCCAGGAGTCCGATGACTCTGAGGTATCTGATTATAAAGACATGCCATTATCTGCTTATGAGGATTCAGATGCAGATGAATCCATTCCCTCTGCCTCCCCTCCAGAGGATTTTTCTTTTGGTGAAACTTTACATACTTTAAGAGAATATTTCCACTGGGAATGCCAAGACTATCCTCAGTCCAAAAACGAGACTCAGAGAGTTCCTAGTTTTGCTACAGCACAGGCCTTTAGCAATACCCCTCTCCTGGAAGTTGTGGATGATGATTTTATGGAATCCAGTCTTACTCCTGATACTTTACCTCCTGCCCCTAGGAAACCAGACAGGTACTACAGAGTACCGGACGCTCACAAATTTCTATTCCAGAATCCTACTGCTGACTCAGAGATCATTTCCCAGGGGCATAAAGGTATCAAGGCAACTATAGCCAAGAATCCCACCCCTTCGGACAGGGATTCCAGAGCTTTGGACAGATGGGGTAAGAGGGTATATACCTCTGCAACTCTTGCTGTTAGGACATTGAATTGTCAGTTTCACATGCTGAAGTACCAGCAACATATTATGGAACTTATTAAACAAAAAGTGGCTACCTTTACAGATTGTGCAGAAAATAAGAAATTGCAGGAGCTTATGCACTCTGCAAGCCAATTCAGGAAGAATTCTTTGCAGTGTGGCTTTGATGCCCTAGAAGCATCTTGGCGGGCAGCAGTCACTGGTTCCGTACTAAGTAGACATGCTTGGCTCAAGGAGCAGACTTTGCCAAACCATGTGAAATCAAAGTTACTAGACGCTCCTTTGAACAAGGACAGTTTGTTTGGCACCAAAGCAGAAGAGGTTCTTAAAAAGATGGAAGAAAAAGCTAAGTCTATGCACACTGTTAAAGAATTCTTACAAGTGCAACACCCTAGATTCAGTAGACATTGCCTTTCCAAACACTGGTCCTTTCCAGCCCCCTCCATGCCATCTCAAGCCAGACCCAGGGGAAACGGACCACCCAGACTACAGTCTCAGGGTATGCAGAGATCTAAGCAATGGAGTGCCCCCACCCCCAAAGCAGGGAGTGGTAAGCCACCTCCTTATGGAAAAAACTCACAATGACTTCTCTACTCCACTCCCCATCCCTGTCCAATTGCTTGTGCCCCTAGGGGGAAAACTTGGCCTTCATGCAAAAAACTGGATGTTCATCATACAAAACCGATGGGTCCTCAACATTGTATCCCAGGGGTACAAATTTTACTTCCACTCACTGCCAACCCCAAGTGGGTTACCAGACCTTCCTCCAAACCAGTGGGCAGAGGCTCAAAGCCAAGTTCCTTCCCTGCTCTCCATCAGAGCTGTTCAGCCAGTTCCAGTAGAACAGATAGGGCAAGGTTTCTATTCCAGACTCTTCCTGGTACCCAGCAAAGAGGGCTGTTGGCACCCAGTCATGGATCTTTCAATTCTCAACACCTTCATGGTGGTACCAAAATTCCGAATGCTTACCCTGCAACAGCTTCTACCTATGCTAGCCAAGGATGCGTGGTTAGTCACCCTAGACCTAAAAGAAGCCTATCTGCACATCCCTGTAAGGGAGTCGCGCAGGAACTATCTATGTTTCAGGGCCGGATCTATGTATTATCAGTTCTCTCTACTTCTGTTTGGCTTATCCACTGCACCCAGAGTATTCACAAAATGCCTGGCTCCAGCCATTGCTTACTGCAAACAGAGAAATATCCAAATTTACCCGTACTTGGATGACTGCCTGATTCAGGCGGACAGTCAGGAATTGCTGTTGCAGCACCTGACATTTGTGAAAAACCTTCTCACTTCTTTGGGGGGTATACTGTCAAAGAAAATAAATCAAAAATGTTACCCAGTCAAAAAATTGTATTCCTGGGAGCAAGCTTGGACACAGCATCCCAGATGGCATTCCTCACTTCAGAAAAACAAGTCTATCTGACAGCCTTCTTCAAACAAATGGACACCAGAACCCAGCTATCCGCAAGAAAAATACTGCAGGCCCTAGGGTTCATGGCCTCATGTATACTGCTAATTCCGTATGGAAGACTGCATATGAGGAAACTTCAATGGTACTTAAGTCTTTGGTGCCAACATTCTCAGGACCTGGAAACAGTCATTCCTGTCATAACCTGTCTAAGGACAGAGTTCCTTTGGTGGGCAGAAGCATGCAACCACAACAAGGGACTGCTCTTTACTCAACCCCACGCCTAACCTAACCCTAACCACAGATGCATCAGACTATGCCTGGGGAGCACACATGGACGGCAGATGCATTCAGGGCCATTGGAGCCCAAGTCAAATTCATCTGCACAGCAACCAAAAATAGATGCTAGCTGTGCTGAATGCCCTAACAGCTTTCAGATCCCTACTCTTTCCAGGACAACAACTAATGAAAACAGACAACACCACAGTTGTGGTACATCATCAAGCAGGGGGGAACCCACTCTTACCCACTGTGCAGGTTAGCCATGGCCCTGTGGAACACTGCCTTGGACATGCAAGTCCATCTGCAAGCTCAGTTCCTGCCAGGCAAACAAAACTCACTGGCAGATGACTTGAGCAGAAATCTCCTAGACCTAAACAAGTGACAGATGGAGCCCAGCACCTTCAACCTTCTGATTCAGAAATAGGGGACACCGAAAGGTGGATCTCTTTGCCTCCCCCTACAACCACCAGCTCAGCAAATTCTGCACCAGACAGCATCACAGCAGGGCCTGGAAAGTGGATGTCCTTTATTTTCAGAGGGTAAATCTCTCAATCTATGCCTTTCCCCCTTTGCCCCTTCTCTCAAGAGTATTACTCAAGATAAGACGGGACAGACAAAGAACAATTCTGATTGCCCCGGACTGGGCACACCAGCACTGGTACCCACTCCTGCATAGCCTGTCACCAGTGCCACCCTGGCACCTACAACAGAACCCAGTCCTGCTATCTCAGCTGGAGGGACAGATTTTGCATCTGCAACTGCAAACCCTAAATCTTGCAGCCTGGCTTATTCCTAGAATTCTCCGCCAGCAACCCTAAGCAAACAGGTGCTGGACGTCATTCTTATAGGTTCATAGGTGTGTACTAGGCTAATGGCCCTGGAGCCTTTACAAGCCTAGCCCAAAAAAAATTGCCCAAGCACCGTGACACCCGATGTTAGTTCACAGTGCCCATATCCAGTAGGGCAACTGTAGTGATCCCTGGAGTGAACTTTCTGTTACCCATCCACTCGTCAAGGTTTCTCTTGAAGAGGGCCAGCGAGGTGCTCTGCTTGACATGAGTGGGAAGCCTATTCCAGAGTATGGGCAGTCTTTGGGAGATAAACCTGTCCCTCCAGCATGTTTTGTAAATTGTGGTAATGAGGTTGTAATCTCTGGAACATATGTGGTATGAGGGGATTTCTTTAGGTGTAGCATTTCAGGTAGGGCTGGGTCGGATATGGCTTTGTAAGTCGAGCAGAGATCACCTCTAAGTAGATAAGAGACTGATAACAGCTGAAGTTTCTTGAGTCTGTCCATGTAGGACATGTGTTTAAGGCCTAGGATCCTTTTTGTGAGGTACTTCTGTGCCCTCTCCAGCTGTTGTAGATGTCTGGTCAGGTACATACCAAACGGGGGGTTATAGTCAATGACTGGTCTAATGAGGGATGAGTAGAGATGGATGGTGACCTCTTTCTTCCTGGATGCGAAACCTTTGGTTATAAGATGTGCCACATAGAAGGACTTTCTGACCACAATGGTCGAAGGTGAGGTGGCGGTTGACCTGGGTGCCTTGAAGCCAGAAGACCCAATACAAGAAAATCCTATGCTGATAAGTGGAAAAGGTACTGCTCCAGGATTCAATCTAAAGAAGAGGATGCAACTCTGCCCTCCCTGCCTCTAATCCTGGATTACTTAGCAGATCTACTCCACAGAGGCCTGTCCTTCTCCATTAAGATGCATGCCTCAGCCATTTCGGCTCATTGCAACACACAGCCACCTCTCTTCTTGCACCCTCTTATTAAACAATTCCTGAGAGGGCCAAACAACTTAAGGCCGCCTAGGAGAGCACCCACCCCTGCTTGGGAACTTAACTTTGTACTGGAAAAGCTCATGCCTCCCCCCTTTAAACCAGCAGCGTAAAAGTCCTCTCTCGGAAAACAGCCTTGCTTTTGACTATCACTTCAGCTACAAGAGTGTCTGAGCTACAAGCACTTATGGCTGTGGAACCCTTCATTATGTTCCATGCCGACAGGGTCTCCCTCAGGACTAACCCTTCCTTTATGCCTAAAGTGGTGTCCAGTGTGGCTCTAAACCAGTCCATCCATTTGCCAACTTTCTTCCCTAATCTTCAGAATAAAGGGGAAAGGATCATGCACTCCTTGGACGTGCAAAGACAGCTCAGATTCTACCTTAATAGGACTAAGCCCTTCAGAAAATCTGACCAGTTACTAGTCAGCTTTGCAACAGGGGCAGAGGGTAAGGCCATTTCAAAACAAACAGTTTCCAAATGGATAGCACACTGCATTAATTACTGCTGCAAGCACTGTGGGAAACCAACCCCTCAGGGGGTCCGAACACATTCCACTAGGGCAACTTCTACCTCTACAGCATTGCTTAGGGGAGTCCCTACCAGGGACATCCTGGAAGCTGCTACCTGGAGTTCTGTATACACCTTCACCAAGCATTACCACCTGCCTCTCTTCCAAATCCAGGGCAGGTTTTGCATCAGCAGTCCTGCAAGGCATACTAGCCAGCCCTAACTCTTCTTGACTGCCTCCACCCTTCTTCAGCTTTGGGAATCCACTGAAGTGTGATGACTGCAACAGTGAAACACAAAGAACATAGTACAATTGTATACACTTACCATAAATGTAGATGTTCAAGTGTATTCACTGTTGCAGTCCTGGTTTCCCTCCCTCCAGCCTCCTGGTTTCTCTCTCTCTCTATAATATTAACAAAGGGACATTCTTGGTCCACTGGTACCAAAGAAAATAGCACTGTTTCCTGTTTGAGGCTGTCATGATGAGCTTGCTGCCATGCTGGTGACTCCCAAGCAGTATTCCAAGTATGAGGTTGTCTTTCCTCTTGTTGTTGGGCTTGGACATTGGGCTGAGTGTGGGGCTGAAAAGGTGGGTCTGTATGCTGAAGAAAAGGACATTTTGTTATACCAGTGTCCTCTCCATCCACAGTTAAAGCATGGGTTAATACATGATCAGTACTGCTGGGTCTAGGTTGAAATGCGGGGCAGTGGGGATACAAATTGAGAGATATTGTCCTGGATCTTGTGGAAAGAATCTAAATGTACCTGCGTTTCCTCAATTTCTCCTCCCATGTCCCTTCCCCTTGAATCATTCTTGAATTATTAAGGTTGAGCATATAATTTCTTTTGTTGTTCTTTTTCATTCTTGTCTGTGTTGTCTGCCACATATTATGCTTGATTAACAATTTCATTAATAGCTAAACTTGGCCAGTTTAAACAGATGTCATTGATCTGTTCTTGTATGGGTGGTACTAGACCTTCTACAGAGGATATGGCTGCCACTCCTCCTGTAGGTTCTGGATGCCCTGAAAAACCTGGAACACATCTGTCATGCATTGCAAGTATGCATCAGTAGATTTGTTCTCCTTCTGTACAGTTGCTTTAATTCTAGCCCATTTAGGTGTTGGATGACATGCTGTAGCGATTTGCTTTAGCAAACCATGTGTTGCTGCTAGGAATCCTTCATTTGTGTGTTTTCGAATATTAACTCCTGTAACTAGCTATTCTAAAACTATCTGGAGGAATGGAAGCTTTTAAAATTGCTCACAATTTTTTAATAGTAGGGTTTTGTAACTGCACGTTGTTTTAAAATTTTACGATATTTAGCTAAATGTGTTTGGATGGGAGGGAGAGAATCCAAAATATTTTGAAAATCTACTGCAGTGCACAGGCATAGTATTCTTATGGTAGATTCGGCATCACAGTTAGGATTAGGTTCCTCCCTCAAAGGATGAATCTGAGTGTATTGGTGGTGTGGATGTCCTCATCAGAGGATGAATCGGAAGTTTATGCATCCTTGGAGCTTTGCTTGGGAGGTGGTTTCCATCTGTATTCTTATCCATCAGTGATTATTGGAAACTATGTAACTTTTTCAAATCCTTTAAAGAATTTGTCTTTTAAGGGGCATTTGTATTACCGAAAAGTTTTAACTTGTCTATATGTTTTGTCTGAGGTGAGTGCTTGTGTTTTGGATATAATCATCTACATTTATTCACTATTCTCAGTAACATTTAATCAGAATATGAAAGTTTAGTGATCTGCTGATGCCAGAATTGTGTTGTAATCAGATCCTTTTGGATAGACAGAGTACTAGAAGTGAAGTGGAAAGCATCAGGGAAAATAGAGGGGTTATCCTAAAATCGTTCACCTATTCTCTTCATCCTGAGAGGGAGGGCTATCTGCTTCTTTCATTAAAACCTACTCTCATGCAACATATATTGGTATTACAACTATGATTAAAACCACTCTTCCTATAAGTATGCGATTAAACCCGCTCTCTTACAGAAATGTATCATCTGAAGTTGTTAATCTTCTTCCTATTCATCACTGATGGGTTCGGTTCTGAGCTCTCAGAACTGAGTCAGCCTAATACCAAGCTCGCATACGCCAAAAACTCTACAGCTAAGCTGCTACCCACAGTGCCCTTCTCCCAGTTACCTCAGATCTCGTTTGCCGTGCAACCATATAGCAGCGTTTCACTGAGCTCTCCAGCTAAGTGTTGTATTTTTCAAAATTTACTGTATTTTCTAATTTTTTTCTAAGTTTTTTTCTCCTAAAACTCTTTTTTATATCTTATCTTTAACCAGCTCTACCGACAGGTATCCTCCTTTTACCATTGTTGGTAAATGCCCTTCTTTCCCTCGTGGTATTCTTAATACCATTGTTAGTATTTTTCTCTTCTCCTTCCTTTCTCTATCTTTTTTGGATTGTTGAATCGATATACTGGATATGTCTGAAAAGAAAGGGACTTCAGGGTTTAAGCATTGCACTTCCTGCAATGGTAAACTCCCCAATAGCAATCTGCATGATGATTGTGTATATTGTTTGGGGGTTTCCCTACTTGTCTGTGAAGCCCCCCTGTCAGATTTGTGTCAGTTTGTCAGCGGACGCTGAATGAAAGAAAAAATAAACTTATTTTAAAAGGCCTGCTTTCTTCACCTTTTTCTGAGGCTCTTTCTGTGTCAGAGATCTCAACCCCAGGTCTATATTAGATCACCAAATGCTTAAAAAAGTGAAAGGTGATTAATTGACCCTATATAAACAAAAGCTTATAATTTTGAACTGTCAGAACGGTGATTTATTTCCTAGGGAAAAAAATCTCTGTTCCAAAACAAAAAAAAAACACTTTAAACATTACATTAAGTGAGGGGCTTTGCCCCCCACATCCCCCTACTTAAATATACCAACTCCGAGACCGCACTACAGTGCCAAAAATTGCAAAGTAACGAAGAGGCCAAGCAAATTCTTTCCCAGGGAAAGAATTCGCTTAAAAGCCGCTTCGATATTTTGCGGTTTCAGTCTTTTGAGTTCGACCAAGACGCATTCTTTTGAATGCGTCTTTGGTCTTCTGATAGGGAACCCTCAACCCTTCCATAGAAGGACAATAAGCATAAGGCCCACAAGTCTTCCACGGAGCACAAGATCGCCTCCTCTGCTCCGACCACCTCGGTTCTGAGTACAGCTCCAGTGGTCTCTGCAGATATTTTGACGACTTCCATGTCGGCGCCACCCTTGGCACCGACTGCTATGGTTCCAAGTGTGATTTCGGATCTAGCCTTATTGCCTGCTAGTACCTCGGCACCGACGTTGCCCATCTCTGTTCTGATTAGATGTGGTGCGCCTGTTCGATCAGCTCTTGACAGCCAGAGAGATTACAGATTTTTCTAAAACCTATCCCACTCTGGGTTTTGGATCCATTGCCCCCATGACTCCCACTTATTCTCCTCCCTTGGACCCTTCGTTTCTGAGGCCCATAGCTCCAACGTCTTTGGGGGGAATCCTTTCCTTGGCGCCGACAGTGACCTTCTCTAAGGCCCGTTTGGGTTTCGGTTCCTTCGGAACCACCCCTTCCTCAATCTCATGCTTGGGGGGTGGAACGCCTGGCTCCAGGTATGGTTCCAGTTTTTTCATCGGTTCCCTCTTTGGATCCAGGGGTGACACCCACCCCAGTTTAGCTTGAGGCTCCGTTCCTGGGAGCGGGCCGCAACCCTGGTTCTGAGATTGTCTTCCTCTGTTCCGGGCTTCCATTCCTCTTCGGGCATGCCTGCCTTCCAGGTGATGGAGAGGGTGCTTGCTTCGGGAAGCGCTCCTACATTGAACCTTCCCCCTTCTCCTTCTGAGCTGCAGCTATCACAGGCCACACCTCCCCAGGACACAGAGAGCGCAAGCCTCAAGAGACCCCTGTACAATGTAACCTCCCTTCTGAGTCTTCTTCAGATGCTCCCACTGAGGAGCCACCTTGGAAACAGTCATGTAAGAGGAAACACATGGACTCCCCTGAGGAGTCCCTCACTGAGGATACAGATTACAATGATGGAGAAGGGTCCCACAGTCACCCCCTGATAATGTCTCCTTTGGAGACATCCTGGAAATTCTGAGGCAGAGGGGTGACTGGAAGCCCTCCAACCCTTCCTCAGAGGAATCCGTATCCCTGCAGGCATTCTGCTTCTTGGCCCTCTACGTCTTGGGTGACCCCACCTGCTGATGAGTTAGTGCTGCTTATCGTGCAGAGGGCATGGAAGAACCCTGATATCGTTGAGGCCATTCCCCAGAGACCAGACAGGCTACTTTCCCCTCCAGAGGAATAGCCCCATTGGTCTACAGGCTTACCAGTAGATGCTATGGTGGTGGCGGCTGCCACAAAAAAGGACCTTGCGGAGGGAAGTCCTACTGTCCATCCACCCAACAGAGAGTCCCAGGTGGTGGACAGATTAGGGGAAGGAAGTTTTTGCTTCAGCGACCTTTGCTGTCAGGTCTCTGAACTATTTGACACATTTTATGAGGCTCCAAAGGGATCTCATCTCTGAACTCTCTGGAACCCTCGCGGGTTAAGTTTCTGACGGGGCATGCGATAAAGTTGCTTCTCAGCTTGCTACCCTAGAGTCGATCTCCAACTCATCCATGAGGTTGCTGTCCCACGCAACCGAAGGGGTGGCTAGAGCTGCGGGTGCAGGTGTAGTTATGAGACGCCACACCTGGATGCGCATTTTTGACCTCGCGGACTCCAAGTCTTCCTTCTTGAATGCCCCTATCAAACTGTCTGCTTTGTTTGGTTCTAAAGTGAAGGACACATTAGCCAGCTGCAAGCAGGGTGGAAAAACCTTGTTTGCCATTGGCCTATGTTTTTCCAAACCTCAGCGCTCTTTCTCCAGGAACCAGAGGAGTGGAAAGATATGGCACAAAAAATCTCAAGGCCCTTTCCGTAGTGCACATGGTGAGGATTCCCTCAGAGGCAGAGGGGTTCCAATAATGGAAGACACCCCTTTAGGGGCAGAGGGGGTGCCCGAAACCAGGACTCCAGGGATTCTTTCTCCAGACGACCTTATCAGCTCTCCTGAAGGCGCTGTCCAATTGTTTTCCTCTGGAAGCAGTCGGGGTTCAGTTTTTCTCTGCACCAAGCTGCCTAGCACTCTATTGCAAATGATCAGTGGGTGCAGAGAATAATTTCCAGATGGTATTACATTCCTCTAATATCTTACCCAAGACCTCCAAAATACCTTCCCAGTGTACCACCCAGTCAAAGGGAAGAAGCATCTTCAGAAATAAGAAAGCTGTGTCAAAACGGAGTCATCCAACAAGTCCCCCCAGACCACTGCGGATCCGGTTTTTACTCAAGATTCTTTCTGGTGCTAAAAAAGACTGGGGACTGTAGACCCATTTTGGATCTCAGCCAACTAAACAAATCAGTAGTTCTGACCAAATTCCGCATGGTCACGATACAATCCATTCTCCTTTATCATCGGGAGGGTGTGTGGATGTGCTCGATAGACCTCCGGGATGCGTATTACCACATCAAGATGGACAAGTGCTTTAGGTGTCTCCTTCGCTTCTGACTGGGAACCAATCATTACAAATTCAGAGCCCTGCCAGTTGGTCTCTCGACGGCCCCCAGAGTGTTCACGAAAGGCTTAGCAGTGGTAACAGCTCATCTGAGACTTCAAGGTTTCCAGGTGTTTCCATATCTAGACGATTGGCTCCTCTCCACCCCCACCCAATTGCCTGCTGGTCATGGCCCTCCGCTATACTCTAGCACTAGCAGAGTTCCTTGGCATCACAATACACTGAGAAAAATCCAACCTTCATCCTACCCAACAATTGGAAATTATAGGAGCAGACTGAGCAGATGCATCCTCTGTCCACACGAGTGGTCTCAACCCGAATGTGATGGCAGAAATTTTCAGCTGTTGGGGCCAGCCTTGCTGCTATCTTTTTGCTTCCCCTTCAAACAAAAAATGCAGCAGCTACTTTGCCCTCTTTCCCCCAGACGGGGAATCACCGATAGACGCTTTGACTCACGATTGGCCCGCGGGTCTCCTCTATGCTAATCCTACCATACCTTTGATACCCCTATTTCTAAAGAAAGCAATTCAGTTGAGATGCAAAGTGATCCTCATTGCCCCTTTCTGGCCTCGACAAGTGTGGTTTTCCTTCCTCCAGCTTCACCTATTACAACCTCCTCGGATCCTGGACACTCATCAGGGCCTAATATTTCACCCATAAGGGCTGACTCCCCCAAATCTGTCCACTCTCAAGCTGACAGCTTGGTTTCTCCACTTCCGGTAGTCGCCAGGCAAAAAACCCTCTCCTCACCTGTCCGTGATGTTATTCTGGCCACCCATAAACCATCCACCAGAAAACTTTACAGAGACAAATGGAAAAGATTTGCTATCTGGTCTAATAATCAGATGCTAGAGCCTTTTTCAGCTCCAACAGCTGCTATACTTCAATATCTTTCTGAGTTGTTTGACAATGGGGCATCAGCTTCTACTATTCGAGTCCATTTAGCTGCTATTTCCAATTTCCATAACGCTTCGGATGGAGTTCCTCTTATCTCCACCCGCCTTTGTAAGACCTTTCTCAAGGGAGTTTTCCATAGCAGACCTCCTATCAGGCAACCTCTCGGGTTCTACAGTCTCTCTACCCCCTTTGAGCCTACTGTGACGTGATTTTAAATTCCTGTCATGAAAATCTTTTTTTTGGTAGCGGTCACATCAGCCAGACGAATATCTGAGTTACAAGCCTTATGCATCAAGAGCTGGTATCTAGTCTTCCATAAGGACAGAGTATCCCTTCGTACTAATCCATCCTTTCTCCCCAAAGTGGTGTCCGACTTCTCTATTAATCAGTCCATTTAGCTCCCTGTGTTCTTCCCAAATTATTCCAATAAGGGAGAATACTGTCTACATTCATTGGACGTACATAGACAATTACGTTTCTACTTGAACAGGACTTTCTTCCTCAAGTCGGACCAACTTTTCATTTCCTTTTCTGGTCCAAGAATGGGATGTGCTGTCTCAAAAGTTACTTTATCAAAATGGCTCAGAGATTGTATTACCTTTTCATACTCCCTAGCGAATTAATCTAAACCTGTTCAAATCAAAGCTCATTCAACTAGGGCCATCGCAACTTCGGCTGCTTTTCACTCCAGGACTTCCATGGATGACATTTGTGCAGCAGCCATTTGGGCTAAACCCCATACTTTTATCAAGCATTACAAATTGGATTTGGTCTCCAGGGGAAGAGCGGCCTTTGGCTCAATGGTTCTCAGGAATGTTCTTCCATAAGGACCACCCAGGTTCTCCAAGTAGCTTGGGATTCTGTCCCATCAGTGATGAATAGGAAGAAGATTAACAACTTCAGATAAAGAAGTTATGTCTTACCATAACGTTCCATCTGAGTTGTTGATTTTCTTCCAGTCATCACACCCTCCCCCACCAAAAACTCCTGGTGTATCTTCTGGTCCTTCTGGTGTTTCAGGGTTTCTGCACAGAAATGGCCTTTATTTTTCTGTTTTCTTCTATATGTTGCATGCAAACTCGATCTGAGGTAACTGGAGAAGGGCATTGGGGGTAGCAGCTTAGCTCTAGAGTTTTTGGTGTACGTGAGCTTGGTATTAGGCCGACTCAGTTCCGAGGTCTCGGTACCAAACCTATCAGTGATGACTGGAAGATCATCAACAACTCAGATGGAACGTTATGGTAAGACATAACTTCCTTTTTTCTGATTGAAATCCCCTTTCGTACATAATACAGTTTTTTTGTAACCCACTCTCATACAGAATCACTAAACTGTTAAAAAAATCATGCAACAAAAAGCTTACCTTTTGAGACTTCAAAGTCTGCTGAAGCTTGAAAAATATAGTTGTGTGCTGATACATTAGAAATGCACCAAACAAAAAGCTGTCATGAATGGGCCCAAAAGAAGATTTCTGCTGCAGCAACTCACAAATAGCTTGAAAACTGAGGCTTCTCAGCACCAAACTCTTATGGTCAAAAATAACTCAAAAAGATTTTGCTTATGTGGAGCTTTTCTCCCTGGGCCTCTACTGAAAATGGACACATATCCAGTTAGACTAGCCCGGTCAACAAATGTAAAATAAATAAACTCTGTACAACACAGTTTAACCAAGTAGGGATAATCTCCCTTATTGTAAAGAGCACACATACATGAGAGACTAAGCAAGATCACGTTACTGAACACAAGGAACTTCATTGTTGGTAGTTTTAAAAGCTTGTAGACAAAACATTTTATATCTATTAAACTATAGCTGCTGACTAATTAAAACTAAACACCCTTATATTATTTTGCTTACTAAGAAGTTGCAGACCCCTTGTCTGTGCCTTTCCTTATTAGTTCTGATGTTCCACTTTGAAACTTTCCACACTGGCAGTATTCACTTTGGCAGTATTCATACTGGCAATGAAAGAAAAGTAAAAACAGGCCCAGACTGTCAGGATCCATCTTGAAACGAGGTGGATTTCAAAAAGAAAAAATATTATGTATACACTAAACATTTTCTTCTCATGTTACAATTCTCTTTTCACATGAGTCTTGTAGTTTAGAGTGTTAAACTGGATTGGTCCTTTCCAGTACTCAGCATGGTTTCCGACCAAACCATAGCACCACCACTGCCTTACTCTCCTTTACTAACACTATCCTTCAGCATAAAAAGAATGGCTATCTCTCCTCTGCTACTTTCGTAGACCTATCTAAAGCATTTGACATGGTCCCACACAAACAACTTATCTCTGTCCTCAATAACCTATCCCTCTCGCAATCGGTCACCAACTGGTTTCAGAGTTACCTGTCTGACCGCCAACAATCCGTTGTATGGCAGAATGACACATCTCCCCAACTACCTGTCTCCATAGGGGTTCCCCAAGGATCCATCCTTGGACCCCTACTCTTCTCTGTTTACACCAATAATCTAGCCTCTGCCACCAAACATGGCACACTCATACAATACGCAGATGACTCGACCATCATCTGCTCAGCCCATTCCCTACCAAAACTGCAAAAAGTCACACAGGAAGCCTTTTCCTTTGTTGAAACATGGTTATCCGATGCCCGATTAATACTCAACCCAAACAAAACTAAACTACTCATCTTCCAACCCACCAAACATACTCAAAACAACTCTCACTTTAACATCACGGCAAAAGACAACACCACTACATACCCAACTGAACACACCAAATTGCTAGGAGTGGAAATAGACAATAAACTAAAATTTGACATTCACATATCCATGACTATAAAAAAAAGTCCACAAAAAACTAGGAGCGTTATACAGAAATAAGCAATTTCTCACCAAAGCAGCAAAGATTTCAATTGCAAATTCCCACCTTATCTCCCCCCTACTTTATGCCTCTCCAATATATACCAACCTAAGGCAATGTGATCTAAACAAGCTAGAGACCTGCTACAACAAAATCGCCAAATTCGCCACAGGGGCATCCTACTGTAGTCGCCACTGTCTCTCACTTGCTGAAATGGGCTGGCTTGAACTCCCTCACCTCCTTCAGTGGTATCAACTCTCACTCGCCCACAAACTAGTAAACCATCCACTAAATGTCCCATCCCTCCAGAATCTACTCCAACCCTATCACATCACGAGACCACTAAGATCCAGCAGCAAAAATCACTTGCAGATCACTAAAGCCAATAACTGTGCTGGTGAAGCACTATTCTCTTGCGCCATAGCCAAATTATGGAACTCACTCCCACCCACAATTACCTCCATACCATCATGCACCCACTTCAAAACTTTACTAAAAGCGCAACTAAAAACATGCTGGCTATGCCCTTGCAACTCCCACTCTAATATCATCCACCCCATCCAACCACTACCTTTCTTTCCACTTCACTAACTACCTTGATTATAGCAAGCTCATATGCTCATAAGCCAGTACTTATTATACAGCACGAACTTCTTCTTGTAACATTTGTTAATGTCTGGTATGCACTTCACAGATAAAGATTCTAGTTGTCTACTGATGTACTATGTTCTTCATCTGTAAATATGTTGTAAGTAATTGCTATGTAAATTGTTAATCACTATGTAATCCAATGTAAATACTGTCTGTTTATTTTAACTGTGGAGCTTTTCTCCCCGGGCCTCCGCTGAAAATGGACCTATGTCCAGTCGGACACTCCCAGTCAACAAATTTAAATAAATAAATAAATAACGTTGATTAAGCACATTTGAAGAGCTTTGAACACTAAGTTTTGAGTCAGCTGTGAGTTGAAAGTCTGTTTTTGTATATTTCCAGGAACTGCAAGTGTTTCTTCCACAGCAGTGCCACGTTAACAATTCTGGACCATGGGACAAAGTGCTTTTGAGTTTTTTTCTCCCCACTGCCTGTGACTATTTGACCCTCTTTTGCTCAGTTGTCTGATTCATTCCCCATTCATCAGGGTAAGAACCAGCCAAGTTAGACTGTCACCCCAAACTTCACCCCACTGAGCATACCCAGTAGCATGTCCAGAATTTGGCATGAAGTGGGGGGTCAGCAAGGGTGTACCCCCTTCTACCGTGAGGGGACGTAACCCCTAAAAAGAGCTCCATCTCCCGTTGAAGCTAGCACTTCCATGGAGTTCTCGAGTACCTACCTGGAAATCATCCATGGAAGCAAAGGCCCCAGACAAGTCTGTCTTATACCCTCCTTCAAGGGCAGGTGAGCTGGCAAAGTCACTTAACTCTTCTCCTTTCCCTCTCCAGCTTCAGCAGGTTACCTAAGCCACCATGCAAACTCATGTCACCTGAGTTGTAGTAATGGCTTCATCCTTCTATGCCACCAGAGCAGGCTGGATCCTGGGACATTTCTCCTTAGTTGTTTTTGCTGCATTCAATCTTTCTAAAGAGCCAAGAATATTTCTCCTGCTCTGTCTGTAGGTAGTGTGAGATTGTTGGGTGAGAAGTTCTGCTTTCATAATTCCACCTGCTTTCTTAGGCATACTGTGCTTTACCACCTTGGTTATTGTTTCTCTTTCAGTTTTAAAGACTGACTTTCTTGTATTGATTCAGCATGAGAAGCAACTCTTTGATCATGTTCCTTTACTTTATTGATTGCTTCCAACAAATTACCTTTTAACAGCTATAAAGATTTTCCTTAAACATATCTCTGAATTTTAAGTTCATCCTCTAGATTTGTACACTTGTAGTTGATTCAAGAATAACAGCGTCATTTACATCAATTTTTCACAACTACTTTTTTGTCTTCTTGCAGAACATTAACTGTGATTTTATTCCTTTTACTGTATTAATTGGCTTGCATCTTTGTACCTCTTCACAGTCTTTTCAAGTGCCTCAAGAGTGAGTAAAAGCAGTTTAATTGACTTGCATACTTTTTTGGTTCTGTATACTTGGTGAAAGTATCTTGCTGTTGCATTAGGGTGAGATTTCTCTAGACATTCCACCTTTATGAAGGCAAATCAGTATATAGTTAATTTTATTTTCATCCTGTTAGACTTGTACTTAATAGCAACTTGCTTTCAGATGACAAAAGCAGAGTACACTGTTTTTAAGTAAAGAGCAGCACTGTCAACAGTCGGCAAGTCCTGCACTGTCTTTTTTGACGCTCTTTAAAAATGGATTTTCAGCATGCATCTGAAACTGACTTCACTTCCATTCAGGATCATTTATCATTTCTCCCAACATTACTACATCTTGTGTTTGGAACAAGCATGCTGCACTTCCTCTTGGCCTGACTTCAGTTGATCTTTTCAAAGCTGTTTGGCTTGCTTCTGTATCTCCTTGTTTTCAACAACTATAGATGTTCTTTGTGTTTCCCTGTTGCAGTCGTCACATTTGGGTTATCTGCCTGCAGGTAGCCCTCAGCCGGCCTGAATAGCAGAGTCTTGGATTCCTGCGTCGGATGCTGTCTCTTCTTCCATGACTTCAGGTCGTCAGGGGTATAAAACATGCAGCCAACGCTATTACATCAGTCTCTTGCCGCGCAGTGCCCGAAGCAGAAGCAGTTCGCAAGTCCCGGTCGGCCGACTCCTGAAATTTTCATTTTCGAGTTTCAGAACCGAAGTCTTCAAAAAAGCTAAGTACACCGTTGGGGATCCTTTTTCTTGCTCTTAACCGATGTCAGTAAAAGTTAACAATTGTATCACCTGTGGAAAGCAAATACCTCATAAAGATTTTCATTCGTACTGTATTCCTTGTCTAAGCCCAGACCACAAAGTCCCTTCCTGTCGGTTTTGTGCCTTGTTCAACCCCTGAACTATTCGTCGTCAGTCTATGTTTGCAGCAAATTATTTTGGTACTCTGTTTAGCTATCCAGAAATGGCTTTGGTAAGCCATCCGACTACCGATATTCCGAAAAAACGTAAGGATAAAGACAGAGACAGACCGCATAGGACCAAAACTGCCGACAACACTTCCGTTAAGCTAGTCGCCAGTCCGCTGTTACTCATTGAGGCGCTTTTGCAGCCTCTGATACCCGCTACTTCAGATTCGCAGGCCTCTACTGAGACCCATTCGGAGTCCGGAATGCCGCGTGATTCTTCTTCGACTGTCGAACCTGCGGATGTCTCTACCTTGGATGGATCCAGAGCCGCTGTGCAGGCACCGGCTTCTGAGGGTGTATTCAGGCCTACAGACTTGCATTTTAAACCAACGCCATCTTCTTCATTCAGGCCTAAAACTCGACCCATGCCTAAAAAATCGACATCCAAACCACATGCTCAGGCCCATATGCCTAAAAAAAATGCTTAGAATGGCTGAAGACCTTATTACCTTAATTAGGAGAAGCCAGCCTTCCCCCTTTAAGAGACCTAAAACTGATTTTCATTCTGATTCTTTTGATCAGGAATCTGATATTTCTGTTTCTTCTGATTACCAGGATTTGCCCCTTTCTACCTATGAGAATTCTGATGCAGAGGATTCCATTCCCTCTGCTTCCCCTCCAGAAGATTTCTCTTTTGGTAAAACCTTGCACACTCTTAGGGAGCATTTCCGCTAGGAAAGCCAGGATTACTCTGACTCCAAAAAGAGGCCGAGGGAATTTCTACTCCTTCCTCTATATAGGCCTATAGCTATTCCTCCTGTTCTGGACATTGTAAATTATGTTTTCTTGGAATCTAGCATTTCCCCAGACACTTTACCTCCAGCTCCCAGAAAACCTGATAGGTATTACAGAGTACCTGACTCTCACAAGTTCCTCTTCAAGAATCCTACTGTGGATCCAGAGACCATTTCCCAAGGACCAAAGGGCATTAAGGCTATTGCTGCCAAAAACCCTAACCCTTTTGATAGAGATTCTAGAGCCTTGGACAGATGGGGTAAGAAGGTATATACTTCTGCTACTTTGGTCTTTGGGGCTTTAAATTGCTGGTTTCATATGTTAAAGTATCAGCAGCATATTATAAGGCTGCTTAAACAGAAAATTATGTTGATTCCTGACTGTGCTGAACACAAAGATTTACAGAATTTAATGCATTCTGTGGAACAAGTTGATAAACATACTTTGCAGTGTTGATGTTCATCGTGCATACAGCTGCAGTCATAACAGATGGGTTCTCCTGCCGTCAGGCGGGTCCTCGGTCGGCCGAATTCCAAAGTCTAGGTCCGGCGTCAGTTGTCGTCGCTTCTTCCCTGACGTCAGTGCACCAGGGGTATAAAAGAACCAGCAGACGCCATTTTCTTCAGTCTTTCTTGCCGCGCGGTGCCCGAAGCAGAAGCAGTTCGCAAGTGCCAGTCGGCCAGCTCCTGAAATTACGAAAATTTTGCAACCGAAGTCTTCTTGAAAGCTAAGTACCCCGTTGGGGAAACTTTTCTTGCCTCAGACCGATGTCAGACAAAGTTAATAATTGTATTTCTTGTGGGAAGCAAATACCGCATAAGGATTTTCATTCCCTCTGCATTCCTTGCTTAGGCCCAGACCACAATGTCTCGGTCTGTCATTTCTGTGCTACATTCAACAAACACACCATTAAGCGTCGGGCGGAGTTCGCCGTGCACTATTTTGGCAAAAAATTTAACTATATTATGTCGTTGGATACTCCGACTCCAGTTTTGTCTAAAAAACGCAAAGATAAGGACTGACACACGAGGTCCGCGGCCTCTACCGACACCACGCCAAAGCCGACTACAGGTGGTCCGGTTCTCAGCGAAGCGCCTACGCAGCCCCTGCCTACCGACGACACTTCATTGGCGGTGTCTTCTGTGCCCGAGGTCGCTGGCTCCTTGGCCCACACCCCGACTACAGATACTGAAGCCACTCTTGGTGGTGAATCTCAAAGTGTAGACAGGTCTGCCTCCTCTCAAGGTGTCTTCAGACCTTCCTCTTCTTTTTCTATCAAGGCTTTCACTAAGTCTAAAGCAGCCATGCATTCTAAGAGGCAAGCTCCACAGGGCCCTTCGCCAGGCCCCATGCCTAAAAAACAGATGCTTAAAATGGCTGAGGATTTGATTACTCTTATCAGGGTTTCTCAACCCTCCCCGTACAAAAAGCCCAGAGTGGAGGAAGAATCCCCCTCCTCTGACCAGGCCACCATTATTTCAGAGCACTCTGATGAACAGGAACATTCTTACTCCCCTTTTGAAGATTCTGATGCTGAGGAGTCCATTCCCTCTGTCTCCCCCCGAGAGGATTACTCATTTGGGGAAACCTTGCATACCTTAAGGGAACACTTCCACTGGGAAGGCCAAGAGTACTCAGATTCCAAGAAAAGGCTTAGGGATTTTCTCTTGCTACCCCAGCACAGGCCTCTGGCTATACCTCCTGTCTTAGACATACTAGATGATGTGTACTCGGAGGCCTGCCTTAACCCGGATTCTTTACCTCCAGCCCCAGTCAAGCCTGACAGGTACTACCGGGTTCCTGACTCGCACCAATTTTTATACAAAAGCCATGCGGCTGACCCAGAAACTATCTCACAGGGCCCCAAGGGAATTAAGGCCTCCACTGCTAAAAACCCATTACCTTCCGAGAGAGATTCCAGATCCTTAGAAAGGTGGGGAAAAAAGGTATACACCTCGGCCACCTTAACCATGAGGGCATTAAACTGCCAGTTCCATATGCTAAAGCACCAACAGTTTCTGTTATCACAGTTGAGAAGTAAAATGTCACAACCTGAACAACCAGACTTGAAGGAGTTGCAGGATTTGATGCATAGTGCAGAACAAGTGGGTAAACATACCTTGCAATGTGGTTTTGATGCTCTAGAGGCCTCATGTAGAGCTGCTGTTACAGGATCAGTCATATGTAGACATGCCTGGCTCAAGGAGCAAACCTTACCAGATCATGTCGAAGCTAAATTACTAGATGCCCCTCTACAAAAGGATGTATTATTTGGTGTTAAAGCTGAGGAGGTATTAAAGAAAATGGAGGAAAAGGCTAAATCAATGCAAACAGTGAAAGATTTTCTACAGGTACAACCTCCACGTTTCAGTAGAAATTGGCCTTCCAAAAATTGGTCCTTTCCAGCCACGGACAGACCCCAAAGAGGTAGATACAGGCGCCCGAGGGGCAGAGGGCAATCTCAAGGATCGTTTAGAGGCAGACAATGGCAAGCTCCTACACAAAGAGGTGGTGAGGATAGTTCGCAGCCATTCAGAAGGCAAGCCCAATGACTTTCCCCTTTGCATGCCAAGCAAGGCTCAAATGGCAGCACCCATAGGCGGAAAACTGGCATTATTTTCAAAAAATTGGCATATTGTCACAAAAGACAAATGGATCCTGGACATTATAAACAGAGGCTACAGATTCCATTTTCACACCCTTCCAAAAATGAGAGGCATGCCAATCCTGCCACACAATCAGAGGGCAGAGGCACAAAGACAAATTTCAGATCTCATGGACATGAAAGCTATTCAAGAGGTACCTACTCACGAACAAGGTCAAGGTTTTTATTCCAGACTATTCCTATTACCAAGGAAGGGAAAAGATTGGAGACCTATTTTGGACCTATCAATCCTATACACATTTTTACTCGTACCAAAATTCAATATGCTCACATTACAGCAGCTTCTTCCCATGCTGGCAAGGAGTCTTGGCTGGTAACATTCAACCTCAAGGAGGCATACCTGCATGTCCCAGTCAGACAAAATTGCAGAATATACCTCAGATTTCTTGCAGGTTCAACCCATTATCAATTCTCTGCATTGCCCTTTGGCTTATCTACTGTGTCCAGAGTATTCACGAAATGCCTGGCATCAGTAATTGCCTACTGCAGACTTCAAGGGATACAAATATACCCATATTTGGATGACTGCCTGATCCAAGCGGACAGCAAGCACATACTTCTGAAACATCTGGCTTTTGTAATAATGTTGTTGCATTCCCTGGGATGCACAGTCAACAAAAAGAAATCAAGGCTAATACCCTCTCAGAAAATAATTTTCCTGGGTGCCAACTTGGACACAAACACCCAGATGGCCTAGCTCACGCCAGAGAAGCAGGGGGCAACTAACTCAATACTTCAGAACACTAGCAAATTTCACCAGACTGACTGCAAGGAAAATCCTGCAGGCTCTGGGATTCATGGCATCTTACATCCTACTAATCCCATGTGCAAAGCTGCATATGAGGAAACGTCAATGGTACCTGAAAAACCTATGGTCTCAACACAGCCACAGTTTGGAAACAATAATACCACTAATTCCATGTCTTCAAAAGGAATTTCTGTGGTGGGCTCAAGCATGCCAAACAAACACAGGTCTCCCATTCTGCAAGCCTCAAGCAAATCAAGTCATCACAACAGACGCCTCGGACTACGCCTGGGGGGGCGCACATGACAGATCAGTGCATTCAGGGCAAATGGTCCCAAAAAGAAAAGCACCTTCACATCAATCAAAAGGAAATGCTAGCAGTAATAAATGCTATTATAGCTTTCAAAGATCTTCTACATCCAGGTCAGCTATTGATAAGGACAGACAACACCACAATAATGTGGTACATAAACAGGGAGGAACCCATTCATACCCCCTATGCAGGCTGGCCATGTCACTTTGGAACATGGCTCTGGAATTACAAATCTAACTTCAAGCACAGTACTTGCCAGGCAAGGAAAACACGCTGGCAGACAACCTAAGCAGAAATATGACAGATCCACGCAAATGGAAGTTGCATCCTCAAGTTTTTACAGAGATAATTCAAGCATGGGGAAGGCCAGACATAGATCTCTTTGCCTCCCACAAAAATCACCAATTGACAAAATTCTGCTCAAGGACTTTTCATCCACAGGCCTGGAGAGTGGACGCTCTCTCTTTCAGTTGGACAACAATGACTTTTTATGCCTTTCCACCTCTTCCTCTGCTGCCCAAAGTTCTATTAAAAACCAGAGCAGACAGACCAAAGATGATGCTCATTGCTCCAGACTGGCCAAGACAGCACTGGTACCCACTCCTGAGGAGCCTGATGCATTCCCCTCCATGGACCCTACCTCTATTGCCTCTTCTTCTGACTCAGCACAGCTTCAAAACTCTTCACAGTCAGCTGAAAACACTCAATCTGGCCGCATGGAAGATTCCTTAACATCACAACAGACCCTACTGTCCAAGGAGGTGCAGGATGTCATTTTGGAGGCCAGAAGGCCGTCTACTAGAAAAGCTTACTCCGGTTTTGTGCCTGGAATGAGAAAAAGGGCCAGAATCCTGTAAAACTGAATTTACCTCAAATATTACAGTATCTAGCTGAGCTGCTAAGCAGTGGACTTTCATTCTCCTCCATCAAAATCCATGCCTCAGCCATTTCTGCAGAATACAACACTGATCCACCTTTATTCTCTCACCCCCTCTTAAGACAGTTCCTAACAGGGGCTAAGAATATAAACCCCCCAAGGAAACAACCAATACCTGCTTGGGATCTCAATTTCATTCTAGAAAAGCTGACCTTGCCTCCTTTTGAGCCAGCTGCCTCAACAGATTTACAATATTTGTCCTGGAAAACAGCTTTCCTTCTGGCTATCACCTCAGCTCGTAGGGTATCGGAACTACAAGCCCTCATGGCTGTGCAGCCTTTTATCATCTTCCATCAGGACAGAGTTTCCTTACAAACCAACCTGTCCTTTATGCTGACCTTGCCTCCTTTTGAGCCAGCTGCCTCAACAGATTTACAATATTTGTCCTGGAAAACAGCTTTCCTTCTGGCTATCACCTCAGCTCGTAGGATATCGGAACTACAAGCCCTCATGGCTGTGCAGCCTTTTATCATCTTCCATCAGGACAGAGTTTCCTTACAAACCAACCTGTCCTTTATGCCAAAGGTGGTATCCAGGGTAGCTTTGAATCAGGCTATACACTTACCTACCTTCTACCCTAATCCTCAAAACAAAGGGGAGAGACTACTACATTCCTTGAACATCCACAGACAGCTGCGTTATTATTTGGACAGAACAAAGCCTTTCAGAAAATCAGAACAGCTCTTTGTGTCCTGTGCTATAGGAGCTCAAGGGAAGCCAATTTCCAAACAGACAATCTCAAAATGGATAGCCCACTGCATACGCTTTTGTTACTCATTTCATGGTAAAACTGTACCTGCAGGCATCATATCTCACTCCACAAGGGCCACAGCTACCTCTGCAGCTTTCCTCAGAGGAGTTCCTACCAAAGATATTTTGGAAGCAGCCACTTGGAGTTCTGTGCATACCTTCTCCAAGCACTACCACCTACCATTATACTCCAAAACTAGAGCAGGCTTTGCCACTGCAGTCTTGCAGGGCATCCTGGCTCCTCTTAGTGCTACCACCCCTTTCTTAGCTTTGGGATTCTACCCATCTGTTATGACTGCAGCTGTATGCATGATGAACATAGTACAGTTTTGTACCTACCATAAATGTAGATGTTCGAGTGCTTATACAGCTGCAGTCCAGGTTTCCCTCCCTCCTTCCCCTCTTGGGACAGGCCTGTTGGCTAACACCTCCTCATACAACCTGATTGGGGTATTCTTTTATGGTGTATTTGCTTGCAACTACTGTATTTTGATTATATTGCATTGCTTTATTACACAAATTTATGTATTGCCTTCCTTCTGGGGGCACCTGACATCTGGGGCAAGAAAAACTGAAGAAAATGACATCTGCTGGTTCTTTTATACCCCTGGCGCACTGACGTCAGGGAAGAAGCGACGACAACCGACGGCTGACCTAGACTTTGGAATTCGGCCAACCGAGGGGCCCGCCTGACGGCAGGAGAATCCATCTGTTATGACTGCAGCTGTATAAGCACTCGAACATCTACATTTATGGTAGGTACAAAACTGTACTTTTTGACTCTTTAGAAGCATCTTGCAGGGCTGCTGTCACTGGGTCTGTACTTAGAAGGCATGCATGGCTTAAGGAACAAAACTTGCCAGATCATGTTAAAGATAAATTACTGGATGCTCCCTTAAACCAAGGCCGCCTGTTTGGCAGCAAAGCAGAAGTCCTCAAAAACATGGAGGAAAAAGCGAAATCTATGCAAATTGTTAAAGATTTCCTGCAAGTACAACCTCCCAGATTTAGTAGGCATTGGCCTTCAAAGAATTGGTCCTTTCCAGCCTCTTCCAGGTTTTCTCAGTCCAAACCCAGGAACAGCAGACCACCTAGGTTACAGTCTCAGGCTATGCACAGGCCTAAGCAGTGGTGGGCTCCCACTTCCAAAGCAGGGAGTAGTAAGACCCCTCTACGGAAAAATGGCACAGTGACTTTACTTTAACCCTTCCAAGCCCTGCTCAACTACCTGCTCCCTTGGGAGGAAAGCTCGCCCTCCATGCAAAAAACCGAGAACTCATTATCCAGGACAAATGGGTTTTTAATATAGTTTCCCAAGGATACAGATTCCACTTCCACATCCTACCAACCCCAAACTGTTGGCCAGACCTATCCCCAAGTCAGTGGGCAGGGGCAGGGGCTCAACAGCAGGTTCTCTCTCTTCTAAGTATCAGGGCTATTCAGCCTGTTCCAGCAGAAGAAAGAGGACAAGGTTTTTATCCAAGACTTTTCCTGGTACCCAGAATAGACAGCTCCTGCCGTCCTATCCTGGACCTCTCTATTCTAAATACATTTTTGGTAATCCCAAAATTCAAGATGCTAACACTTCAACAGCTGCTTCCTATGCTAGGCAATGATGCCTGGTTGGCAACCTTAGACTTAAAGGAAGCTTACCTGCACATTCCAATAAGGGAATCTTGCAGGAAATACCTAAGCTTCAGGGCAGGCTCCATTCATTTCCAGTTCTCTGCACTTCCCTTTGGCTTATCTACTGTGCCCAGGGTATTCACAAAGTGTCTAGCTCCAGCCATTGCATTTTGCAGGCAGAGAAATATTCAAATATACCCATACTTGACGATTGTCTGATTCAGGCAGAAAGCCAGGAATTGCTATTAAAGCATCTGGCATTCATAAAGAAACTTCTAAAATCACTGGGGTACACCATAAATGAAAAGAAATGTCACCTACTACCCTGCCAACAAATTGTATTCCTGGGAGCAAGCTTGAACACAACTGCCCAGATGGCTTTCCTCACTCCAGAGAAACAAGTTTATTTAACAACCTACTTCAAACAACTGGCCACAAAGACCCAGCTATCTGCAAGGAAAGTTCTGCAAGCCCTGGGTTCATGGCCTCTTGCCTTCTACTAATTCCATATGCAAGACTGCATATGAGGAAACTGCAATGGTATCTAAAAAGCCTATGGTGTCAACATTCTCAGGACCTGGAATCAATGATTCCTATCATTCCTTGTATAAAGACAGAGTTCCTTTGGTGGGCAGAGGCCTGCTACCACAACAAAGGGCTCCCTTTCACTCTACCCCCTGCCACCCAAACCCTAACAACAGACACATCAGACTATGCATGGGGGGGCTCACTTGGCAGGGCAGTGCATTCAGGGCAAATGGAACCCGAGACGGATGCATCTGCATATCAACCAAAAAGAAATGTTAGCTGTAGAATTCCCTTACAGCCTTCAAGGACCACATTCTTCCAGGACAATTTTTGATAAAGACAGACAACACCACAGTTATGTGGTACATAAACAAGCAGGGGGGAACTCACTTGTACCCTCTCTGCAGACTAGCCATGGCTCTGTGGAGCACAGCCTAGAGCTACCAAGTGCACCTACAAGCTCACTTTCTGCCAGGCAAGCTACATTCACTGGCAGACAACCTAAGCAGAAATGTCATGGACCCACACAAATGGAAACTGAAACCAAAAATATTCAACCTCTTGAGGAACAAATGGGAGACCCCAGAGATAGATCTGTTTGCCTCCCCTCAAAACTACCAATTGGACAAATTCTGCACAAGGACTTCCCACAGTCAAGCTTGGAAAGTGGATGCCCTGTCCTTTACCTGGGAAAGCCTTTCCGTTTATGCCTTTCTCCCTCTGTCTCTCCTCACAATGATTTTGCTAAAGATCAAACAGGACAAACCAAGGACTATACTGATTGCATCGGACTGGCCATGCCAGCACTGATACCCCCTCATGCGCAGTATGACACTGCTGGAACCATGGCACCTGCCTCAGACCCCTTCCCTGCTGTCCCAGCAGGCAGGCCAGATTCTGCACCTTGCAGCCTGGCTAATTCCTTGAGCTCTCCAATAGCCTACCTCAGTAAGCAGGTGCTAAATGTTATTCTGGAGGCAAGGAGGGTCTAGTACTAGAAAATCCTAAGCTGAGAAGTGGAAAAGATACTGTTCCTGGAGCCAGACTCAGGGGATGGGCTCAACAGTGCCCTGCTTATCTCATATTCTTCAGTACTCAACAGAAATGTTCCACAAGGGCCTGTCCTTCTTGTCTATTAAAATTCATGCCTCTGCCATTTCAGCACATTATAATTCTGAACAACCCCTCTTCTCTCACCCCCTGCTAAAGCAATTCCTCAGAGGGGCCAAAAATCTAAGACCCCCCAGGAGAGCCCCTACTCCAAGCTGGGACCTTAACTTTGTATTGGAAAAGCTCACTCTCCCTCCTTTTGAGCCAGCTGCAACTGCAGATTTGAAATTCCTGTCTTGGAAAACAGCCTTCCTTCTAGCCATCACTTCAGCAAGAAGAGTGTCTGAATTACAGGCCGTCATGGCAGTGGAGCCCTTCATTATCTTCCATGCAGACAGGGTTTCCCTCAGGACCAGTCCTTCGATTATGCCCAAGGTGGTGTCTAGTGTGGCCCTTAATCAGTCCATTCATTTTCCTACCTTTTTCCCCAAATCCACAAAACAAAGGAGAATGAATACTGCACTCTTTGGATGTGCACAGACAACTTCAGTTTTATTTGGACAGGATTAAGCCTCTCAGAAAATCTGAACAGCTGCTAGTTGGCTTTGTTGCAAGGGCAGAGGGGAAGGCCATTTCAAAGCAAATCATTTCTAAGTGGATAGCCCATTGCATTCATTTCTGCTGTAAGCACCATGGAAAACCTACCTCACAGGGGATAAGATCGCATTCCACCAGGGCTGCATTTACCTCTACAGTCTTCCTCAGAGGTGTCCCCACCAGAGACATCCTAGAAGCTGCTACCTGGAGCTCTGTATATACCTTCACCAAGCATTACCACATGCCTATTTTTTTTTAAATCCAGGGCTGTTTTTTCCACGGCAGTCTTGCAGGGCTTAATAGCTGGTCCTAATGCTCTCTAACTTCCTCCTCCCTTCCTTAGCTTTGGGAATCAACCCAAATGTGATGACTGCAACAGTGAAACACAGAGAACATAGTACAGTTGTGTACGCTTACCATAAATGTAGATGTTCGAGTGTATTCACTGTTGCAGTCTTGGTTACCCTCCCTCCAGCCTCCCTGACTTTTCTTGGCTCTAACTTTCCTTCTTATTTGGTGTATTTAAGCTTTCTGGTGTATTTGCTTTTTGTTGGAGGGGTACCATAATATATAATTGCTTCCTATTGTGGGGGCATCTGGCATCTAGGGCAAGAAAAACTGATGTAATAGCGTCGGCTGCATGTGTTATACCCCTGACGACCTGACCTCATGGAAGAAGAGACAGCATCCGATGCAGGAATCCAAGATTCTGGTATTCAGGCAGGCTGAAGGCTACCTGCAGGCAGATAACCTAAGGTGATGACTGAAACAGTGAATACACTCGAACATCTACATTTATTGTACACAACTGTACTTTTCTACTACATTCTCTATTATAAAAGAAGCAAGGCTTTGCTACTGGCCTCTGTTTTTACCTTTTAATTCTCATTTTCCTTCTTTATAGAATCCAAACTCCGTTTGCTGTCTGCCTGTTTCAAAATTACAGACAAGCTCTTAAGTAATTAACAAACTTTGTCTGCTAACTTGTGGTTTACCCATGCAACTACTCCGTCCTGTAAACCTTGTGGTGTGTCTGTAACATTTCAAAACAATGCTCTGCTACTTTTTTCTTCATAGGCAGCAATTTAAGTGGCCAGTATGGCAGCTCCGCTTTGCAGTAGACTGACCTGCACAGCAGCAGTGGTCTTTTGTTATTTCCCCATATGTTTGAAAATACTTAATTGCTTTTTCCGTATTTCAGGTATAATAGAAAGGTTTGCAGTATATTTAGACACTCAGTTAAAAGATCAACAGTTTTTATTGCCACAAGATTTATTCTATAGTTGTGGAGTTTACATTGGAAAGACAGCACCTCAGGTCTGTTTCAGAAAAATGATACCTGTCCTACAGTTAGAAGTGCTGCACATAAGCAGTCAGCTATTGCCTTGTTAATTCACAGATGCTTGTTAAAGTACATTTTTTGTACACTCAAATTCCACTAGTATTTTTAGACACTATCTACCTTCATTTATTAACATTTCTTGTTTAAAATTTTCAAATGCACGTTTTGCATCTCCACATATAGGTCATTAGTGACTGTTAAAGCACAATAATATTAAACATTTTTTCTTTGGGTTGGGCAGTACTTGTGATCATCTGCTGTTGTTGAAACACCATATGTAACGTCTGTTAACCTTTAGGGAGCATGCATTGCAGTCCATTTTTTTTTTTTTAAGAAGAATCATGGTTTACTTTGCACTCCACTTAAGGATTTGGCTTGCTTTTCTGAAGAGAGCAACCAAGTATTGACAAGTTAAGATAGCAAAGTCTTTCTTGTTGCACAAAGATAAAACAGTCTCTTGTGATTTGGGCAAGTTCAGCACATTATAAAGGAAAGTCAATACACTACCTATTTTTGTAGACCCTGAAGAGTACAAGCCAGTCTCTTTGCAACAGATATAATTTCTTCTTGGGTAACACCAAATTAGAAAAAGCCCTCCAACCTTCTGAATATAATTAGAAGTTTCCACTTAAAGTATACTCACAGCCCTTTACAAACCAGGCTCCACTCTCACATTTTCTCTTCACATTAAAAGCAGGCTGCAGGTAGTTTTCACAACATGCAACAGTCTTTCTGTCTGCAAAAATATAAGAAACTGCCTCTTTCTTTTCAGTCAGGTAGCACAAAGTACATGTAGGGTTTCTGTTCTTTCTTCAGATCAGCTCCAGTAATCCCCTGAAACCTGTTTTAGCTTTATAAACATCATCATACAACAGTTGAAGGAATTCATTGCTTCTCCTTTTCCTGCTTTATGCTGCTTCTAACTGCTTCTCACAACTTCTAACAAACTGAGAAAGCGCGGCTGTATTTAGTTGTTAGATAGTGAATGTGCTGCTGATGCTTAGTGTAAGAGGGTTCATATTTTCAGAAGTCCTTCTAGCAAGGTTAACTGTTCTAGCACAGTTTACTCTGTCATACTAGTTCCAAAGCTAGTCTGTCTCTGTATCTATATGTGTATATGTATAATATATAAATATATTTGTCAAATGTATGTATGTGCGCCCGTGTGTGTGCAGGCGCATAAGATGGTGTGCAGTTTAATGAACTGAATTACACAAAATTTCATTATGTTGGAAAACATTTTGCCAAACCATATTTATTGAGATTGTGTAGTAATGAGGGTAAGAAAGTTTTCTGTTACCCAAACTGCTAAGCATTCTCAGAGTTGGTATCTTTAAAGTTGTGGCTTGTTGGGAGTATAGCAAAATGGTATATGGAGACCTCCTCCAATAATGAGGTGGGTTGCTCCCGTGTACAAATATGTTATCTGTCACTATGGCAGCGAGCAGAATTTACAGACACAATGCAACAATTGCACAAGCTTGGAGTTGTATTTACAAAAATGTGGGAGAGAAGGGGGGCTTGTCCCATTGTAAAAGTGGTGTTTTCTGTGTGGGTTCAGTGGTTTTGTTCAGTTTGTGTATGCATTTTTTAGCATTTTGATTCTTGACGCATAGCATTGATTATATTTATATAATGTGTTTATTTAGTTGTTGGTTGACTCAGTGGGTTGGCTGGTATAAGATCCTTTTCAGCCACTACCTGGGCAATGAGTCATTAAAAAGATTTAACAGACACAGCAAAGATTCAGATATTGTAAAACAATGTACAGCAAGAGGTTACTACACCAGATGTCAGTTTGTTACATGGCAACTTCATAACATACAACAGAACATGTATAAATTGCATGTTCAGAGCAATACAGTAGGTACCAACTTAACTCTTTAGAAGTAAAACGTTAGTAAAGCCAAGAATACTAGAACAGAAAAAATTGGTATATTGAGATAAAAGCAGGTAATCAGTTTGTTTTTTGTATGCATTGTGTGTACTTACTGTGATCACATTTTTTGGTCGATCCACAGAACATTAAGCAAAAAGCACTGACCTTAACAGGGTGAGAAAATGGTCCTGCCCCCTTCCATTGTTGGAATTTTTGCTGTTTTGTGTCTGT
The DNA here is from genome assembly GCF_019279795.1 of Protopterus annectens. Taxonomy (NCBI): domain Eukaryota; kingdom Metazoa; phylum Chordata; order Ceratodontiformes; family Protopteridae; genus Protopterus; species Protopterus annectens. Next base: position 195,155,008 of record NC_056749.1, on the reverse strand, counting down.
ATTTTGGTCAATATTGCAGGAGTCTGCCAAAAAATTTTTGAAGTTTGCTTATAGAAACCTACCTGTGTAGGCATGTGTATATTATATCTATAAGACACTAGAAGACTCAGTGACAGGATCAAAGAAAATTTTCAAGCTATTGGAAAAGGTGACTGTAAAAATGCTGTAGCCGAGCACATTAAAGTCAGCACGCAGTGCTCAATTTTTAAATTCATTGTGATTGAAAACGTTTCCATTATCTTTGGTGACTGTAATCCATTACTGGAAGTAAAGGAACTGAAATGGCAAGTTGATATTTAGAGTGGGCTCACCCCCTGGAATAAATGGACATTTAAATGTAAATAACATTCTTAGATGGAATAAATAATTGATGCTGTAATTAATATGCTAATTAGCCTTGCCTTATAGTGATACTAATGCTTAGTTATATTCCATTTTTCTGATGAAGTTCGACGCGAAACATTTTACAAATGAAAGCGCTCAAATTCTAGTTATGTCTTTAGTGATCGCTTATTAAAGTTGTCTTATTCTGAACATAGTTATTCCATTTTTCAGAAGGTTTGTGTATGTGTGTGTGTGTATATATATATATATATATATATATATATATATATATATATATATATGGTTTCCCTTTATAATAGCGAAATACTGAAATCTCAAATTTCAGTATTTCGCAACCATAAAGGTGAAACCTTCAAATACCGAACCTTCACAATCCCAAAACTACAAATCCCGAACACACAGAATACACCACACCACACATACACCACAACACCCACACTACAAAACAAATACACACCAAAACAAAATACCACACATCCACATACCTACACTACACATAAGCAGGGGGACAAGCTTCCATTCACCCTTCATGTGGGGGCAAGCCCCCCGCACCCCCTACTTACATATAGTAACTCCGAGATCGTACAAACATTAAAAGACAGTACACTCACACCCAGACATTCCACAGTCCCTCTCACGCATGCACACACACACACACACACACACACACACACACACACACACACACACACGTGTGCGCGCACATAGACAAACACCAAAACATCTAGCAATTACACACTCATATGTTCATCTTCCTACCTTAAAGGGGGCACTATCTTGTTTCTAAATAGAACTCTGTGCCTCGGACCGAAATACAAATGTTGCTACCCCTTTAGTTAACTACCTCCCACTTCCTGATATCACTGGTTATTCATGCTCACATATCAATTAACTTTGCTTTTTCAGTCCCATTCAGGTTTTGGTTCCTGTCTGCAAAGTCAAACAATGTAGATCTTGTTCCGACAGTCTGCATTTGCTTTTATGTGTCAAGCATTTTTTTTTAATAATTATCAGCCATCCTTGCATTAATTAGTATGAACAAGTTACCTAGACTAGACCATGCAAGCATGATACAAAACTCATTGTTCCATTAACTTTCAAAGTGAATTAGCATTGTATACAAGTACATAAGTGCATACAGAGCATACATTTGTAGAATGCCAGTTCACTGTTTTTTTCTAAGCTGTCATTTACAAATGTATGGAAAAAAATGCCAATTTGCAGAGAAAATAAGCACTAAACTAGCATGAAATGAACTTCTCTGATTTAAAGGTTTGCTGCATTTGTAAGCACTAATGTGTTACAGTTAACGATAACTAATCCCCAGCATTCTATGATTTTATACTCTGTGTATAATTACAAGTATACCACTACAATTCATCCATTCCATTTTAATTTTATTTGTTTGTTTATAATGTGTGTGTGTGTGTGTGTGTGTGTGTGTGTGTGTGTGTGTGTGTGTGTGTGTGTGTGTGTGTGTGTGTGTGTGTGTGTGAGAGAGACAGAGAGAAAGAATAATGTGCAGAAGCTGATCCCAATAGAAACACTGACTGGTGAAGTTGAAAGCAGGAAGCATTATCAGATTCCTGCTTCCCTGTTAAAAAAAAAAGAATGAAAAAAATCTCCATAAATAGGACAAAGCAGGTAAGAAATGTAAGGTGGGATAGATATTGTAAACCATTAAAATTCTAAGATACTCCAAACACCCTCTGTTTGAAATAATGCTGCGGTTGCAGTTCCGTTTTTAGACCCATAATTGCGGTAAAAGTTTTACTTTGTTTCATGGTTCCGTCTTTTTTTTTTTTTTTTAACTGTAGCACAGCTACAGTTTAAAAAAATTTTCACAGAAATTACAAGCAGATGATTTTTCACATTTTTGAACTACAAAGGTAATATGATTTAACTTTGTATATCTGTTAAAGGTAAAAAAAAAAAAAGTTAACTGTCTAAATACAAAATCACCTGCCATTCTTGCCAGGGTTGATACTTTAGAAAACGTTTGCTTTTTATTGTTGAAAGTTCTCTTGAAACTAGATGAGGGTTTTTTTGGGGAGGTGGCATTTGGCACTGCATGGGGAAGACCAGTTAAAAAGTTTGTGAACTAGGACTGCTTATAGTAAATTTAAGTAAGTATTTAAAGTACTTGGCCACACACCTGAATTAACACCTACTAATGCTGTATTCACACATTGTAATTTGAAATGTGTTTCAGTGTTATTTAACAGTATCTTGGTTTACTTTGGTGATTGAATGTATGCCTGCCCTTTTTATGTGTATCTTGTGGCTTTCTCAGAATGTATTACATAGTATAATTTTACTGTAACTTTTGCTTTTTGTAGGTTGTCTAAATCTGCTTTACAGGAACTGGGCTAGCCATACCTCTCAAATGTATCTCGTATGAAGTGAAATGAATGCAGCCATCAGCATGGCTAGGGAGTCTGTATGTGGATGCATAAACTAGCCCTATTGTCATGATTCTTGTAATTGGAGATTCAGTTATTAGAGGAACTGTTATGTATAGTTGCAGGGATGATAATGAACATCGAATAGTGTTATGCTTGCCAGGAGCGAAAATAGAAGATGCGAGACGAGCCTTGAATTGGAATGCCTTAGTGTAAGGAAGCATGGTCTGTTTTTATTCGTGCTGGTACAAATGATGCCACCCACAAGGATCATCTGACTGATAGTAGGAACTGACAGCTCTCTTAGTATTGCTTGTACTGGCGTTAGGACATATTTTTCGCAAATCATCTATACAAACGATAGTCAGGTCACTGTGAATGAAGAGATTTTGTGGGTAAATACCTACATGGAAAAATGTCCTGTTTTAAAAAAAATGAAAATGTGTAGAGCATCCAAGCCTTGTTTTGGGCACACATGATCAGATAGGATGGTGTGCATTTGTCTAGATCAGTGAAGATGATGTTTGTAGCAGATATTTTGCAATACTTGACAAACACTAGGCAGGATTTTTGCCACGTCAAAAATTTAATAGCCCACAGATAGCAGCATTTGATGCATTTCTTATGGTTGTTAATGCTAGTAGCATTAATAATAAAGTTTTTTTTTATTGGAAAATTTGCTATGTTCCCACAAGAGTGATGTTGTTATTGTTTGTGAAACATGGTTAAAGAACAATGACTGAAAATCAGTTCTTTCAGGGTATAAATGCTTTTACTGTAACAGACATTCTAATAAAAAATCAGGTGGAGGTGTTATAATAGGGATTAAAGATAGCTATGAGACCTGTGATTATTATTATATGTTCAGTGATAACACCAACACTATAGACGGTGTACTTGTGACAATAAAGACAACCCTAGAACATATAACAATTGGAGTGTATAGACCGCCAAAGTCAAGTGCAGATGACATAGAGGAATTCATACATTTCTTGCATGAAACACAGGAAGGAAGAATAATTTTAATTGGTGACTTAAATTTACCAGAAACAGACTGGAATAATATTGATTCTACAAAGTTAGTGAGGAAATGATTCACAGCGTATATTCAGGAGCAACAATTGCTTCAGATTGTAAAAACAACCTACCAGGGGATGGAACATATTAGATATTGTGTTCCCAAAGAAATTACAGTAACTTCAAGTCAAGATTTACCACCACTGATGTACAGTGGTCATGGAGTTATAAAGGTTAATTTTTTGCTAAATAATTCTGCCAAACTGAAATCTAAGCGAATGCACAGGAGGTTAATTCCAGATTATATGGAAGCAAAACAGTCACTATATAAAACTAACTGGAGTAGTGTGTTCAGTGGGAAAAGCTGCAGATTGAATGTAGTAAGTTTTGAAAGAGAAATTGAGTGCAAAAAATCAAAAAAATGTTCAACATCATGATCTATTCATACATCAGACAGATATATTTCCATAAAAATAAGATATTTGATTAAGGTGAGAGACAAAAATATAAGAAGTGGAAGAGAGATTGAACTACAACTTTGAAAACTGAAATAAACAAGCTGGACAAACAAATTAAGCATAGTGTGAGACAAGATCAAGAACATTTTGAAAAAAAATATATAAAGATATTGAGCATAACAGGATGTGGAAGGAGTAAAGACACAAATTGATAAACTGTGTGCAGATTCGAAAATTTATTCAGACACAAAAGATTATAGATATATTCACAAAATTTTATGCAAAATAGTTTGGTTCCACAAAAGGGGTGGTAAGTTGTCCTAGTGATATCCAGACAACCCCAGATACTGGAATCAAATTAGATTATATTGAAAAAGAACTGAGCAAACTAGATCCAAACGAAGTGCAGAGAGGAGACGGAATTAGTAACAATGATCTGAGAACACTTAAGCAAGAACTTACAGTACCATTGTATCTATTATTCACTAGGTCATATAAATATGTGGAGATTTCTCAAGATTGTAGATATGTGCTTATTAAACCTGCTTTTAAGGGAAAAGGGGAGTAGGGCAAACCCAGAGTCATAAAGACCCTTGCGTCTCCTTTTCTTGTTGTGGAAGATAATGGAGAAGGTAATACTGGATAAGTTATTGTCAGAACTGGATAGGTTGGGACTTGAAACCATATATCAGCATGCATATGTTGAAAACAGCTCTATTACCACCTGTAACATGATGTTCTATAACAATACACTGTTGGAAACTCCTGGTGTTCTGGCTGAAGTGTGATTCTCAAACAATCTGGAAATAGATTGCTGATTGATAGGTATATTTCTTGGCATTTTAACCTTTCAGAGTTCTACATTGTCTTTATTTTGCCTGACTGAATTATTTTATATATTTTCTGGCATTGTTTTCCGTTTCTCATCTGTCCTGAAACTTTTTTTCCCTTCCCTCCCACCCTGTTCTTGTGGTGGTGTTATAGTTGGTGGCTTTGCAGTTGCCCGCCCCTACTGTAAATTTGATCTAGGACACCCCTCCCAGTCTGGTGTTCACTCTACTTAATACAGAAAGAACATTTGAGAAGGCCAACCCACTTAGGTTCTTATCCTTGAATTTTTCTTCTGCTTCTCCTTCCTCTCTCTTGCACTTGAAAAAAATTGCACTTTATTTTGCTTTTGCCTCCTCTTAAAAGTACTCAGTTGTTTTTGTTCTGCTGCATTTATTACTGCTTGGTAGTAGCCTGATTAAATTGCAACTGTTATTCTAAGCCTTTTGGTTGAACCACTTGGGCTCCAGCCCAGTTGTTTTACATTAAGAAGGTTTGTGGTCTGCACTGTTGTGGCAGGATAGGTAGCTTACATCCTTCTAAGTTGGGAACTGGTGATTGTAGGCTCAGTGTCTGTTGTTCTAAAAGTGTATTACTTCTGGTTAAAGCACTTGGGCTTTCAGGCCAGTTGTTTTTCATTAAGAAGGTTTGTGGTCTGCACTCTTGTGGGAGGAGAGGCTAGATTCTGCCCTTCTGAACTATTGTGCCTGCTTATTTGAACTGTTTCTGAAATTAGTGTGCCTTGTTTGCTGTAGCATAGACTAGACTAGATTCAGGCATCATGAATCTAGCTTTGTTTGTATAACTTCAGCCACTAATCCAGGCCATCTTTTTTGGAGTAGGTTCCCCTGCACCCTAGTGGCAGGAGTGTGCAATTATAACTTGTGTGATTGAAGACTGCTGGAACAGGGCTCAGTTTTGAGTTTTTTATTGGTTAATTGGGTAGTTTGTTTAAATCAATTTGCTCGTTTTCACTTTATTCATATGCTTTTACTGTGTTTGTGTTTCTTCCTACTTTATTACTTTATTTTGCTTTTGCTGCTACTTCTTAAAAGTACTTAATTGCATTTATTCTGCTGCATTTATCACTGCTTGTTAGTAGCCTGAATAAATTATAACTGTTATTCTAAGCCTTTGGTTGAAGCACTTGGGCTTCAGACCAGTTGTTTTACATTAAGAAGGTTTGTGGTCTGCACTGTTGTGGCAGGACAGGTAGCATACATCCTTCTAAGTTGGGAGTTGCTGATTGAAGGCTTAGTGTCTGTTATTCTAAAAGTGTATTAGTTCTGGTTTAAGCACTTGGGCTTCAGGCCAGTTATTTTACATTAAGAAGGTGTGGTCTGCACTCTTGTGGGAGGAGAGGGTAGAGTCTGCCCTTCTGAGCTGGGAGTTTATGGTTTAAGGCTTATTGTGCCTGCTTATTTGAACTGTTTCTTTCTGAAATTGGTACGCCTTGTTTGCTGTAGCATAGACAAAATTCAGACCTGTTGAATCTAGCTTTGCTTGTATAACTTGAGCACTAATCCAGACCATCTTTTTTGGAAAAGTTTCCCCTGCACCTTAGTGGTAGGAGTGTGCAGTTATACCTTGTATGATCGAAGACTGCTGTAACAGGGCTCAGTTTTTAGCTTTTTATTGGTTAATTGGTTTAAATCGGTTTGCTTATTTGCTACTGTTGTATTAAAAAAAATACACTTTATGCATCGCCGCTTAGCTAGGGTTAAACTATTCCCAGCGCCATAACGTCTGCTCTTCAAATTTTCCCTTATAACTAGACAGTTTTTTTTAGTTTTAGCACTCAAATCTGTTTCTTTGAGCTCAGCACTTGTTCAGAACTCATTGTAATCACTAAATAAGCTACAAATGACTACAGCACTCAACTTTCCTCACTTGTCTAGAGGAAAACAGTTTTTAGTACTTAATAAATAAGCACCTATCCAGGCATGTCTAAGGGTCAGCTCCCAGTGTTTTCTCCTGTCTACCTGATGAATCTGGGCATCTTGGGGCAATGCAGCAACTGCCTCATGTACATAGACAACCCTCTCCTCCTACCACCCAACACTACAACCTGTGAGAGATGAACTTATATAGCCAAACTGGAAGCAAATCTCTCTTCAGCCAAGACTGGACTAGACAGTCAAGAGGAGAAGGTAAATATTTGCACCACACCACACTCATCACATAGTCCCTCAAAACCTACACCACCAAAGCACACGCATAGAAACACAAAACACATAGCTACATTCACGGAGGCTCTCAATAAAAATCTGCTCAAGCAACAGAGACCTCCAAAGCAGAAACACAAGCAACCTCCACCCCCCAACACAACCCAAATGACACACAGCCCACAAACTCAGTGTGCCACTCAACCACAGCCCATAAGGCATAACAACGTACCCAACACTCTAGTCATAGGTGACTCTATAGTCAGGCACACTGATGTTCCACTCACGAGGCTAAACAAGGAGAAAGTTACTGTCAGCTGCCTGTCTGGTGCCAGGATCCACCACATAAAGCACGCACTCAGGTCACTCCACAAGTACAAATATTACTGTCATTGTCCATGTTGGTGCGAATGACCTGAGACATACCTCCCTGGACTACATGAGAGACATGGAGGAGCTCTCCAATTGTGTAGCCCAGGCAGGTATGAATCTAGCCCTGAGTAGCATCCTGCCATCACCCAGAATGATACCACAGTATAAGGACAAATTGATTGACTTCAACAATTGGCTAAGCTTCTGGTATCATTCTAAGGGGGTCCAGTATCTGTCTTCCAGGGATGACATGATTGACAGATCACGGTGCTTTGCCAGAGATGGCCTGCACTTGTCATCCTTGGGATTCTGGATACTGGCTAAGGCTCTTTTCACCACTATAGTGCCTTTTTTAGGCAAGGTTCAAATGACAAATTCACCACCGTAACAGGTACAAGCAAGCAAAATCTGAGGGTAATGCTACTCAGTACTAGAAGTCTAAACCTCAAAATGCATTCACTCAAGGCACTCCTTAAAATGGAGAACATCGACATCTGCGCAATGACAGAGACCTGGTTCAAGGCTCCAGAGAGCACCCCTGCATTACCAGGCTATAATTTATACCACACCTTTTGGCCAACTAACCTGGACCGAAACGCTAAAGGCGGAGGCATGTTCATATTCATTAAGGATATCCACACCTCCAGGCTAGTTGCTAAGCATAGTGCATCCGAGATTATCAAAGTGCAACTAACTCTGGGCAAGACCACAATCCAAATTGTAACTTGCTACAGATCCCCCACCATGCTCCAGGGGATTCCCACTCCTCATTTCTTGATGCACTGGAAAATATTAGGGTACAACCCAACACTAATAATGGGTGATTTCAACTACCCCACCATTAACTAGGAAGACTACTTATGTACCAACTCTTTTGCTCAACGTTTTCTGGAATTCATAAATTACAATGCCTTGGATCAACTTATCCACACCCCCACCAGGGGCAGCAATATCCTAGACCTAATCATTATCAACATGGGTGACTGGTGTTCCACACCAGAGGTCAATTCCTCGGTCAGATCCGACCACAAGCTAATCACCCTAGACATCCACATCCCACCCCCCATTAGGGAAACCACCGTAAAAAATTTATCCAAATCCAACTTCATGCTTCTTAAGACAGAAGTGGCAAATTTCACGACACCCATGCAGATGGATAATAGAGGTACGACTGCTGAATCCTACACAAGTGCACTTTATAAGCACTTGCATGAGTGCATGGATTGTGCTATCCCTAACAGAACCAAGATGCTATGCTCCAAAAAAAGGAAGCCACTGTGGTGGTTCCCTGCCATAAACAAACTGTACAACAGAAGAAAGAAACTGTCGCAAAAAAGAGTAAAATATCATGATTGGAGGAACTCCCTGGTCAGCGTCAGTAAGAAGCTGAGATCCCTCATAAAAGCCTCCAAAGCTAGTTACGAAAACAAAATCTCCACTGACAAAGACAACCACAAAGCATTCTATAGTTATGTCATGAATCTCAATGGCAACACTCAGATCTGCTCTGAGTTACAGCACAGTGGCACTAAATATACAGAACCAATTGATATTGCCAACATCCTGGCAGATAAGTTCAATGCTAACTTTAAACCCCCCCCCCCCTCTCACCCCCTAAAGGGCCCGTCTCTATACCGGAAGAATGCAAAGTTCCTGTAATCATGGCTGCACAGGTAAAAACCACACTCTTCAAAGCCAAGCACACAGCATCTATGGGTCCTGACAACATCCCAGGCTGCGTTCTAAACAAACTACAGAATGAACTGGCACCCCACCTAAGCACCATGTTCAATCATAGCCTCACCTCAGGCTTTGTGTCTACTGAATGGCACGTAGCGATGGTTATTCCACTCCACAAATGAGGAGCCACCACAGACCCCGGGAACTACCGCCCCATTAGCCTAATGAGCCTGGTCTGCAAGGCCATGGAACATATCACAATGGAACTTATAAACAAAGACATTGGTAATCTACAAACTGTGGACCCCACCCAGTTCGGGTTTGTAAAAGGGAGGTCCTGTCTCCTAAACCTGATGGATGTCTTTGAAGCAGTCACCAAAGCCGTAGACATGGGTAAGGTGGTTCTCACAGCCTATCTAGATCTCGCCAAGGCTTTTGACACCACCCCCCACTCTGAAATTGTAGATAAACTCACTAAACGAGGTATAAATCCCTATGTCACAAGATGGGTTGCCAAATGGCTCACTGACAGAACCCACACTGTGAAAGTAGCAGACTCCAAGTCTGACTTCAGACCAGTGGCAACTGGAGTACCACAGGGTTCAGTCCTGGGTCCTCTCCTGTTAGGTATCCACTTTTCTGAAGTACAGGCTAACACAGAAGGTCTTTGGCTAACGAAGTTCGCAGATGACTGCATACTAGGAGCCATAATCGAAATTTCTAACAATGTGGACATCCTACAAACGGGCCTCACTAAGACAGATGCCTGGTGTTAAAGCCCCAGCCTCAAGCACAATGCCAAAAAGTGCATTGTCATCCCCTTTGGTAAAAACTCTGTACCCATGAGCTACCACATAGGTGGTAGTCTACTTAACACTGAAAGTGTGATAAGAGACCTTGGGACACAGGTGGACAGTAGTCTCTCCTTTGATAATCACATCGCCACAGTAGTCGTCTGTCTCAGTGAGGCCCTTTTGTAGGATGTCCACATCGTTAGGAGATTTGATTATGGCTGCTAGTTTGCAGTCATCTGCAAACTTTGTTAGCCAAAGACCTTCTGCTTTAGCCTGTACTTCAGCGAAGTAGATACCAAACAGGAGAGGACCTAGGACTGAACCCTGTGGTACTCCACTTGTCACTGGTCTGAAGTTGGATTTAGAGTCTGCTACTTTCACAATGTGTGTTCGGTCAGTGAGCCAGTTTACAACCCATCTTGTGACATATTGATTTATACCTAGTTTAGTGAGTTTGTCTATAATTCCAGAGTGGGGGATGGTGTGGAAATCCTTGGCGAGATCTAGATAGGCTGTGTGTACCACTTTACCCTCATCTACAGCTTTGGTGACCACTTCAAAAAAGTCTATCAGGTTTAGGAGACATGACCTGCCTTTTACAAACCTGAACTGGGTAGGGTCCAGAGTTTGGAGATTACCAATGTCATTGTTTATAAGTTCCATGATGATACCCTCCATAGCCTTGCAGACCAGGCTCGTCAGGTTAATGGGGCGGTAGTTCCCGGGTTCCGTGGTGGCTCCCCCTTTGTGGAGTGGGATAACTGTTGCTGTGTGCCATTCAGTGGGCACAAGGCCTGAGGTGAGGCTATGACTGAACATGGTACTTAGTGGGGTGCCAGTTCGTTCTGTAGTTCATGTAGAATGCAGCCTGGGATGTAGTCAGGTCCCATGGATGCTGTGTTCTTGGCTTTGGAGAGTGTGTTTATCTGTGCAGCCGTGATTACAGGTACTTTGCATTCTTCCGGTATAGAGATGGGCCCTTTAGGGGATATGAGAGGGGTAAAGTTAGCACTGAACCTATCTGCCAGGATGTTGGCAATCTCAGTTGGTTCTGTATATTTAGTGTCATTGTGCTGTAACTCAGAGCAGATCTGAGTGTTGCCATTGAGATTCTTGACATAGCTATAGAATGCTTTGTGGTTGTCTTTAGAATCAGTGGCGATTTTGTTTTCGTAACTAGCTTTAGAGGAATCTCAGCTTCTTACTGAGGCTGACCACGGAGTTCCTCCAATCATGGGATTTTACTCTTTTTTTTGCAACAGTTTCTTTCTTCTGTTGTAGAGATTGTTTATAGCAGGGGACCACCAGATTGCCTTCCTTTTTTTGGAGGATAGCATCTTGGTTCTGTTAGGGATTGCACGATCCATGCACTCATGTAAGTGCTTATAAAGTGCAATTGTATAGGGTTCATCAGTCTTATCTCTATTGTCCGTCAGCATGGGTGTCGTGAAGTTTGCCACTTCTGTTTAAGAAGCGTGAAGTTGGCTTTGGAGAATTTTTTTACTGTGGTTTCCCTAATGGGGGGTGGGGCTGGTATGTGGATATCTAGGATGATTTGCTTGTGGTTGGAACTGACCAACGAGGAATTGACCTCTGGTGTGGAACACCGGTTGCCCATGTTGGTAAAGACCAGGTCTAGGATATTGCTGCCCCTGGTGGGGGTGTGGATAAGTTGATCCAAGGCATTAGAATTTAGGAATTCCAGAAAACGTTGAGCACAAGAGTTGGTACATGAGTAGTTTTCCCAGTTAATGGTGGGGTAGATGAAATCGACCATTATTAGGGTGGTAGGTTGTACCGTAATATTTTCCAGTGTATCAAGAAATGGAGTGGGAATCCTGGGCCATGGTGGGGGATCCAGGGAGTTTGTGTTTACAAAACTCCAGGAGTCCAGGGAGTTTGTGTTTACAAAACTCCAGGAGTCTCTCTGTGCCTTTGTTTGGTGTCATGTATGATTCCCAGTTAATAGTGAGGTAGTTAAAGTTGCCCATGAATATCATATTAGTTTGGATGGTGATTGCTTCTAGTAAGTTTAAATATATGGCATGGGTTACCTTTGTCTTAGAGTGTGACCTGTAGCTTGCAAGGAAGTGGCTTTGGGTTTTGCCTATGGCGATTTCAATGTGGAAAAGCTCTAAGCCTTGAGGTATATTTATTTTTTATATAAATTGAGACACCTCCACCTTTAATGTCCGTCTGTGTAGTAGCTGGTCTAAATGTGTAGAAGGCATTATAACCTTGCACTGTCAGTGTGCTCTACACATCGTTAAACCATGTCTCAGTGACCACAGAAACAACAGCATTCTCTAGGGTAAAGAGACCTTCTATGGAGTGAGATTTTTGTTTTGACTTCTAGCACTAAGCAGTAATGCCTTTAGATTTTCTTGGTTTTGATTTGCTATTTCAGAACTACTTTCAAGTTTGATATTACCTAAAAAGCAGTATGTGGGGAGAACAATGTTTTAGTTAATATCTGAAAGCCTAGAAGGAAGTGGTGTAAACCATCCCTGGTAAAGCAGCATGGTCTGTTAACCATCTCTTTCTATGCTGACAAATATTTGTGGTTTCCCTGATTTTCACTGAAATTATTTTTTTACATCTGTTCCAAGTGTGCTACAAGCTTATAAACAGAGCTCTTACAACTGTATACGTAGCTTTATTATCATTTTCTGCAGATATCAATCTCCACTGAAAGTTCAGATGTTCTTCGTCTCACATTGCTGCAGTCATAACCTGTGGGTAGTCCGCTGTCCTCGGTCGGCCCGAATACCAAAGTGTTAGGCTGGCGTCGGTCATGGTCGCTCAGATCTGACGTCAGTACGCAGTGGTACTAAAGCGCATGACCGACGCCATATCCTCAGTCTTTCTTGCCGCATGGTCCGAAGCAGAAGCAGTGTTTGCAAGTGCCGTTCCTGAAATTTTCGTATTCTGAGTTTCAGACCGAAGACCAAGTTGGGCTAAGTACCCGTTGAATATTTTTGTCTTTTCTTGCCTCAGTTAAATCCGGATGTCAGAAAAAGTTAATAATTGTATTTCTTGTGGGAAACAGATACCTCATAGGGACTACCACTCTCTCTGTATTCCTTGCTTGGGGCCTGAGCACGACGTAGTCGGGGGTGTTCGCTTTGCTTAGATTTAATAAGCGCACCATTAAACGTAGGTTAGATTGTGCTAGACTTGTTTTCGGTAAGCGGTGTAACTACAACATGCCGTCGGATCCTCCGACGCCCGCTACCACTAAGAAGCGAAAAGATAAATCGTTAAAGTCTAAGCAGGATGAGTCGTCCGTTGCGGATGCCGGTTCTATGGAAACTATGGTTGAATCTGTGGATCCAGCCGAGGCTTCAGCAGAATCACAGGGAGAGCCTTTAATCTTACAGTAATTTGGCCTCTCAGGAGTTAGGTCAGGCCGAGGGGGCCTCTCAAGTTTCTGTAGTTCCTTCTTTACATAAGGTTGTTAGGCCTTCTACTTCTGTCACTAAAGCCCCTTCTAAAGCTAGACCTGGTCTTTCTGCCACAGGCGTCAGCCCTAGTTCTTCAGGCTCTGTTCCTAAAAAATATATGCTGAAAATGGCAGAGGATTTGATTACTTTAATCAGAGGTTGTATGCCCCCTCCAGATAAAAGGCCTAGGGTGGGGACAGAGGTGGAGGGATTGGAGCATTCCTCAGATTACTCTGAGTCTTCAGCTGAGGACATTCAGGATTTTCCTCACTATTCTGATTCGGATGCAGAGGACTCCTGTCCTTCTGCTTCTCCTCCAGAGGATTTTTCCTTTTCTGAAACCCTGCATTCCATGAGGGAGCATTTTAAGTGGGAAGGTCAGGATTTTTCAGATTCTCGTAAGAGGCTTAGGGAATTTTTGTTTTTACCTCAACATAGGCCCTTGGCTATTCCCCGTTTTGGATGTTGTTCAGGATGTTTTTTCTGAAGCTTCCCTTAATCCTGATTCTTTACCCCCTGCCCCTGTCAAGCCAGACAGGTATTACAGAGTTCCAGAGGCTCATAAATATTTGTATAAGAGTCCTAGAGCTGACCCGGAAACTATTAGTCAGGGACCTAAGGGTGTCAGGGCTTCTGTAGTTAAGAATCCAGTTCCTTCTAGAGCTTTGGATAGGTGGGGTAAAAAACTGTATACCTCCTCCACGCTAGCTATGAGGGCTTTAAATTGCCAGTTTCATATGCTGAAGTACCAGAATTTTCTGTTAAGTCAGTTGAAATCTAAGGTAGATGCTTTAGCTGAGGGTATAGAGTGTAAGGAGTTGCAGGACTTAGTTCATGCCTCTGATCAGGTAGGTAAGCATTCCTTGCAGTGTGGCTTTGATGCTCTTCAGGCTTCTTCCAGGGTGGCTGCCACTGGTTCTGTTATTAAGTGAAACACCTGGCTTAAGGATCAGAATTTGTCAGAGCATGTTAAAGCTCGAATTTTGGATGCCCCTTCAATCTGAAGTTCTTTTTGGTTCTCCTGTGGAGTCAGTTTTGAAGAAAATGGAAGACAAAGCTAAGTCCATGCAGACGGTTAAGGAAGTTTTACAAGTGCAGCCCCCTAAGTTTAGCAGAAATTGGCCTGCAAAAGGATGGGCTAATCCTTCTTCTGATTTTCAGTCTAAGGGCAGATCTAGACGTGGTAGGGGCAGAGCTCATGCTCAGGGTTCTTTCAGACCTAGGACGTGGAGTTCTCCTGCACAATCTTCTGGTGAGGGCAGAGGTCAGCCAAACAGACCCAATGACCTGTATCTCCAGCTGCCAGATTCCTCCTGTCTGGCAGCTCCTCTAGGAGGAAAGTTGGCACTTTTCAAGCAAAATTGGCTTTTGGTCACCCAGGACAAATGGGTGTTGGACATTATAAATCGAGGTTACAAGTTTTATTTTCACACCTTGCCTCCTTTCAAAGGCATGCGGACGTACCTCCTCAGCAAAGGCTGGAGGCTCACAAGCAGATTTCTTTACTTTTACAAATGGGGCTATCTAGGTGGTACCTCCGTCAGAAGTAGGCCTAGGATTTTATTCTCGCCTGTTTCTTGTGCCAAAGAAAGGAAACACTTGGAGGCCAATTCTGGATTTGTCCATTCTCAATACATTCCTAGACATTCCAAAGTTCAAGATGTTAACTTTGCAGCAACTTTTGCCTCTGCTAGGCAAAGATCACTGGATGGTAACTCTGGATCTCAAAGAGGCTTATCTTCACATCCCTATCAGGCCCAGCTGCAGGGGGTTCCTGTGTTTTCGGCTGGTACTTTTCATTATCAGTTCTCTGCATTGCCCTTTGGCTTATCTACTGCAGGGTGTTCACAAAGGTCCTGGCTCCTGTGATAGCCTTCTTAAGACTAAGAGGAATACAAATTTATCCTTATCTGAATGATTGCCTGATTCTTGCTCAAGACAAAGTCAAGTTACTTCAGCATCTACAGTATGTAATGGCAGTTTTACGGTGCCTAGGGTATTCTGTGAGCGAAACAAAGTCCAGTCTAGTACCCTCTCAGGACATGTGCTTTCTGGGTGTGAGACTGAATACAGCCTCTCAGATGGCTTTTTTGACCCCGGACAAACAAAGAAATCTTCCCGTATACTTCCAGCAATTATCCCTACTGTCCAGGCTGACTGCAAGGACAGTCCTTCAAGCCTTGGGGTTCATGGCATCTTGTATTCTGGTACTTCCCAATGCCAAACTACATATGAGGAAGCTACAATGGTATCTCAAAAGTGTATGGACTCAACACTGCCACGATTTGGACACTGTCATTCAGATAATACCTTGCATCCAAAAGGAATTTTTGTGGTGGGCTCAGGAATGTCACCTAAACAAGGGACTCTCTGTGACCCGACCAGAGGCGAGTCAGATCTTAATGACAGATGCCTCAGACATGGCTTGGGGAGCACACTTCAATGGGAAATGGATTCAAGATGGCCTCCCAGACTACAGCATTTGCATATCAACATGAAGGAGATGTTAGCAGTCCAATTTGCACTGATGGCTTTCAAGGATCTACTTCAACCAGGACAGGTGTTGATTCAAACAGACAACACAACAGTCATGTGGTACATCAACAAGCAGGGGGGGACCCATTCGTACCCTCTTTGCAGACAAGCTATGATTTTGTGGGAGACTGCTCTGAGTTTGCACGTCACTCTTCAAGCAAGGTTTCTGCCAGGAGCACAGAACTCCTTAGCAGATGTTTTGAGCAGACAGATGGTGGATCGCCACGAGTGGAAATTGGATCCTCATGTATTTCAACAGTTGACAGTGGCTTGGGGAACTCCAGACATAGATCTGTTCGCTTCTCCACTAAATTTCCAACTGCCAAAATTTTGCACAAAGATGTTTCACCCAAAAGCTTGGAAAGTGGATGCTCTATCTTTCAGTTGGAACAACCTTCACGTCTATGCTTTTCCTCCTCTGCCTCTCCTTCCCAAGGTGCTCTTGAAGGTCAGACAGGACAAGCCTTGCATGATTGTAATAGCTCCAGATTGGCCACGTCAGCATTGGTATCCTCTGCTGAGGAGTTTAGTACAGGAGCCTCCTTGGCCTTTGCCACCAATTCCACACCTTTTGTCCCAGGCAAGCAATCATTTCCTCAATGTCAAGATACAGTCCCTGCATCTGACAGCCTGGCATATTCTGTTTTAGACCCTGGGGGGTCGCAGCTTCCTCAACAAGTTTTGAATGTCATATTGGAAGCCAGACGACCTAGTACTAGGAAAGTTTATGCTGATAAATGGAGGAGATTTTTTCTTTGGAGCACAACAAAGAGCTTTGATGTTTCAGTGCCTAATTTGAGTGTTACACTACAGTACCTTACGGAATTATTAGACAAGGGTTTGTCTTTCTCCACCGTGAAAGTTCATGCTGCAGCCATTTCTGCTCACTATGATTGTGACCCACCATTATTTTCTCACCCTTTGTTTAAGCAATTTCTTAGAGGGGCAAAGAACATAAGACCCCCGTAGTGAGCTCCTACTCCTTCCTGGGATCTCAATTTTGTGTTGGAAAAGCTTACTTTACCTCCTTTTGAACCTGCTGCTACATCTGAGTTGAAGTTTTTGTCTTGGAAGACTGCTTTTTTGTTGGCCATTATGTCTGCTAGGAGGGTATCTGAATTACAGGCTCTAATGGCAGTTGAACCCTTCCTGATATTCCATAAGGATAGGGTATCCCTGCGTACTAACCCTACTTTTATGCCTAAAGTTGTTTCTAATGTGGCCTTAAACCAATCTATTCATTTGCCTACTTTTTATGCTGATCCCCAAAATAAAGGGGAAAAAATTTTGCTTTGCATTCTTTGGATATTCACAGGCAGTTATGTTATTATTTGAGCAGAACTAAAGGGTTCAGGCAGACTCAACAGTTATTCATTTCTTTTGCTTTGGGTTCACAAGGAAAACCTGTTTCAAAGCAAACTATTTCTAAGTGGATTGGCCATTGTATTGCTTTTTGTTATTCTCATCATGGAAAGGATGTTCCGGCTGGGATCAGACCTCATTCCACTAGGGCTACTGCCACTTCTACTGCCTTTTTAAGGGGAGTAGCTACTAAGGATATTTTGGAGGCAGCTACTTGGAGTTCAGTGCACACTTTTACTAAACATTACCATCTCCCTCTTTATTCCAAGTCTAGGGCTGGGTTTGCCACTGCAGTTTTACAGGGCATGTTAGCAGCTCCTAATGCTTTTTAATTTTGCCAACCTCCCTTTCCTTTGCTTTGGGATTCTACCCACAGGTTATGACTGCAGCAATGTGAGACGAAGAACATAGTACAGTTTTGTACCTACCTAAATGTAGATGTTTGAGGATCCACATTGCTGCAGTCCATTCCCTCCTTCCCCTCTGTAGTTTGGGGTTGCTGTGTTGCTTTTGGGGTAATTATTTTTTCTATATTGGTGGTTGGGTATTTTCTATTTTTGGCTATGGCCTTTTCTTTTTAGGCCTTCTGACATCTGGGGCAAGAAAGACTGAGGATATGGCGTCGGTCATGCGCTTTAGTACCACTCGTCAGAGCTGAGCGACCATGACCGACGCCAGCCTAACACTTTGGTATTCGGGCCGACCGAGGACAGCGGACTACCCACAGGTTATGACTGCAGCAATGTGGATCCTCGAACATCTACATTTATGGTAGGTACAAAACTGTACTTTTCTTGAAGTTTGTTACATTAATTAAAACATTGACTAAATATATAAAAAAATAGTTACATAATTTTCAATTTGTGTTGAGATGCCTGAGTCAGTTGGTTTGCATGTTATTTATTCAAAAATTGCTACAGTCGCCCTTGGCTTTTTGTTAAGTGTTTCTGATCGTGGACATACTGGGTTAAACAATGGGTGCCAACAGAGGTAAAAATGGTCATATCCAACTTTAGGTGCTAAGTGCATTGGTTTCTGGCTTGGTATTACATTTCATTTCATTGAAGGAGACATTTAAATTCTGTGCTGTTAAAAATATCTTATGCATTTCAATGTATGTATTTATCTAAATGTGTTAACCAGTGTAATCTATTCATGCATTCATTACAAAGAAGTAAAGTCAGATATTGTCTAGGTCCATCATGTGGTGAGACAAGACTTTGCTTAATTGATTGGGGGGTATGCTGTTTTATGAAACAATATGTGTTGGTTTCTATAGAATTCTGCTTAGTTGTTGAACTCAGTCATAAGGGAAGGTTGGACAAGAGGTTAGTGCAGCCTTTTTTTTATTAAATTACTGCTGTTTTTGTAAGAAATTTACTTTTTGTGGTTGGTGACAGTGGGATTATAACTGTCTGTTAGGGTTTGCTATAGGTGACTTGAAAGTTGGAGTAAGTTTTACAGATAATGGCAGTTATTCTGGGTAATCTACAAGTATTGTACCTTGCAGGATGCCCAGTAGCAAAACCCACCCCAAACGCACCTCCAGACCTGTGGAGGCAGCAGCAGTATGATTATTCAACAGTCTGCTGACTGGAATGTAATTAATATTCAGCATCTGTGCCAATAGCAACCCAAATGACATTATTGTAATGTTGTATTAGGGACATAAAACTTCAGTCAGCACCAAAAATTAAATGTTTTATCAGGGACATTAAAACTAAAATTCATGCAGTAAATCATCTTTCAGTCAGTCAATCGGGCAGAGTTCACACCATTTTTCGAAACGATACTGCTACATTTTAACGGCTTTAAGGAGTGGTGCTTGAAAAGGCAGCAGGGAGTGTGCGGGGGCAGAGCGCCCCCCACCAGGGCGGTGCAGGGGGGGGGGGCTTGCCTATTGAAAAAGGAGAAAAAGTAAGAATTTATCAGAGGATGGAGTTTGTTGTGTGCCTGAATATTTAGCAGTTTACACAAACTGACATGCGAATTAGCATGCTTGTCAGTCTTCCACGATATCCCCGCCCATTTGGCGTGCCAATCAATGACAGCACTCCCAAAGCTGCGCAGAACTAAGTGCGAGGTACTACACTTGTAGATCACCATATTCTGCTGGTTAAGCTGTTCTGTAGAGTCTGTGCAAGCCATCTGGAGAAGCAGTCAGTATTTTAGGAGATGGCTGCTCGAAGAATTAATGGGACTTGTTTAGACTTCACACTTGGGCATTACAGGTAAGTGAATGTTAGAAAAATATGTATTAATGTATATGTTTAGTGCTTATTAGAAGCTAAAAGGTTTAACACATTTCATTCTATTTTATGTACAGCTTAGTTTTGTATGAAACTACAAGATGCTTTTCAAACTGCAAGATGCTCTCTGACCTAGTATTTGCTAGCAAAGCAAAATTCATGTTTATGCCTTTTGGAAATTTACTGAGAAGCAGGTGATTTATCTGCTAGGTCAGGAAGATAATGAATAGAACAATACTGTTTTCTATAATGTTATTGAACTTGAATAATCAGCTCTGTTCGTGTTATGAGAACATGCACAGCTGCAGAAAAGATAGATACAGTTGAACAAAGACTGCTTGAAGAAATGAACTGTAATCTGTACTTGCTTTGTGCTCAAATTAGCCATAGTACCTTGAATGGTAACATTGCATAGTGAGAAGTTGTATCTGACCGGTGGTCATCAAGGCCACGTTGTTTTTTTTGTAAACTTGATATGCCAGCAGAAAATCATGGACAAACAGCTGCTATGAAATAATATTGAAAGAACTTGCGATTTATTACGTCAGCTTAGTAGGCAATGTCTTGTAAGAAATGTATAAGAATGGCTTTACTTCCTGATTCTAATTAGACAAACTCTGTATTAGCACGTTTTTGTCTCCTTGCTGCAAGATTAAAGTGCCTTAACCTGAACCTGCCATGTGTTGATCTTTTTGAAGTTGTTTTTCCTTTGACAGTGAACATTTTTATGTTTGGGAGATTCTGATTTAAACTGTATGCAATTGATGTCCTCTTGTGTTTTGTTTTCACTACTGGAGGAATTCAAGTGGACACTATGTATTTGATGTACTTGTTTCCTAGTTGCATGGTTTATATAGTGTAAAGCTTTGTATTATAGGTTTAATTCTTTACAGGTTGCTACTTTTCTTGCACTCTGTGTGTAGTAAATTTCAGTGTGTGTTTGTGTTGATGGAGGAGTGTTATATCCATTGCTAACTGGCTGTTTTTTTTCACTGATTGCTGGGGAGTCTGGTTTTCTAGGAGGTGTATCATGTTCTTTTTGCAAGATTTTAGCTTAACCGAGAAGGCGTGGTCATTGTTGAATGTTTTAGTGTGGCTTATTACATATTTATTTTTTATACAATATTTATTGTGTTCTCCTTTTGTGGATAGTGACAATAAGTTTAGAATTAGTTTTGTTGAGGGGTTGTGAAACCAGAGTTGTCACTTCACCTCCTGGTGCTGTATGTGGCAGTGATTATGGCCATGTTTTGTTGCTCAGATACTGGGTAGGTTTTCCTACTGGCTCAATTGAAACAGTCTGCTTCACACAAGGACATGGCTCCAGTGAGACATTCTGGTACATGCTTGCAAGCTTACTGAAGGATGCTACAGGTTAATTGTATGTTCTTATGTATGAGATTATGTAAATTCTCTTTCATTATTTATGTGAAATCTTGAATTTTGGAATATATGTTGTAGGAAGAAACAAGTATGAATGATGCATTCAATATATTGTTGTGCCATGTTTTGGCCATAACTAGTAGACTCATACGTTTATACTAGACTAATGACCACCTAAGTCTTTACAAGACCAAAATCATATATAACTTTTAAATATTACCCTAATTCACGTGAGTAAGAGAACAACCGGATTTTGAACATGGATTTCCTAAAAGACTATGAAGTATGAAACTCTAATGTCTGACATTACATACTGGCTATAATCTTCAGTGATTTACCAGAAGTTCAAAACATTTCATAAGGAGAAGGGTAACAATATGAGGCTAAATCAGGGAGAGTTGAACAGTATTAAGTAGTTAATGACCAGTAATATTGCTTTCATATTTTTTCAGTCTGATTATTTCTCTTGTGGTGTAGGTGGCCAGTTATTTTCACAGATTTCCTTATCTGGGTGTAATTTTTTTCTTAGTTTTCAGTTGGGTAATTGTTGCAATCACAAGTTGTATATTGTATTGTATTGTAGTATATTAGGGGGGTGTAGGCAGGGGACCCATTTGTAAGGACAAAGTCAAACATATTTGTTTACTGACATCTGACTACCAGGAAAGTCATGGTCATCATAATGTAGTTAATCAGTGTAGGGTGTATCGTATGCATTTTTAAGCACTCTTTTTATCCATGAATGTGGGATACTATCAAATGCTTTTTATAGTCAATCCATGCCTTACTTAAATTCTTCCCCTTCTTATAGTTCTCCAGTATGACTTTATTTAACAAGAACTGATCCTTTGTTCTATATGACTATCTTTTATTGCCCTTTTGTTCTACTGCCATAATTAAGTTTTCTTCTAAATGAATGTAAACCCTCTCAACATCAATTCCTTTGTATAGTTTATGCATCATCTGAAGTCAAGTTGTTGTTCTTTCGGCTTTTCCCGGTTAGGGGTCGTCACAGCGGAACTCCGGTCCGCTAATGATTGGTAGTAGAGTTTTGCAGTGTCGAGGTGCCAGCTCGATGCCCAACCTTCAACGAAGGCACGCCCATTCATGCATGTCTTTCGAATGCCACTTGACCACAGGAAGGACATGCAGACTTCACACAGAAGGCGCTCCAGCCGAGAATCGAATGGGAGAACCTCTTGCTGTGAGGCGACAACGGTACCGCTGCACCACCGCAGCATACATGTTGGTCTATAATTTTTAGGGTATCTTGCAGGTTCACTCTTAAGTAGGAACATTGTTTTGCCTGTTGTTAGCCAGGTTGGTGTCTGTTAGGTGTGTACTAGGCTAATGGCCTTGGAGCCTTTACAAGCCTAGCCTATAAAGGTGCCCTGGCATCATGCCGCCTGACATTAGTTCCCAGTGCCTCTGTCAAGTAGAGCCAATGGATTTCTTACTCATGGCTAAATCTTTGTGCAGAGAAGTTAATACTTTTAACCAAAAGTTAGGTACTGCATCTGGGCCTGGAGTTTTTCAGTTAGAGGCTTTTCTTAACCTTGTTTCAATCTCTAGCTGTTACTTCATCCTATTTCATATCCTGCACCTTTAAACTTCTTATTCTTTCTGTTACTACTTATATCCATTTGCATCTTTATGTTCCACAGGATCTTCATATATACCTCTCCAAAATGTATCTACTACTACTTATTTTGGTGGCCTTTCAATTCTTTTTACCTTATTTCCCAGTTCTTTGTAAAACTTTTTTGAATCATCGATAAATTGCGTATTTTGTACTTTTTCCCTTATGTATCTGTGTATCTTCTAAGTTTTTTCTGCCTGTGCTGAAATTTTTAGTTTCCTGATCTGTTCTAATACTGGGCATTGCTTTAATCACATCTATCTCTTAGTATTTATTGATCTATTCCCTCTTCTATAGTCTTTTAAGAGTGACACTTCTTGTCTTAACTGCTTTATAGTTTTTTCTATTTGATACTTCCATGATGGTATTGGGATTTCTCCCCTTCCTTTTCCTCACTACCCTGTGTTCTTGTGGTTATACCTGATAAGTTATTAATTTAGCAGCACAGTAATATATCCTGTTTACTACTTTTATATCACATGGATCTCTGGGGACACTCCTAATTATTGCATTCATTTGTTTTATCAGACTTCTAACTTTTTGGCTTTTATTGACCTTCTGCAGTCTATTTCTCTCTTTGATCTTAATATATATATCCATGTCTGTTAAATCAAGAAACTCTTCTCTTAGCTCATTTTCTTACAAACTGAGGGCACCTCCCTTGTTTTCCGTTTCCTGTGGGCATTCTATAGAAAGTTCTATAGCATTTTCCTGTGGCAGTTTTCTCTTCAATGTCATCCTGTGTTATCTGTCATATAGGAACTCACTGGCCTATCACTCCTCAACATTGACTGCATCAGAGTTTCCATTTTCCTGTTGCTGTCCAGCTTCAAGTGAATGTTTATACTGGTTTCTGTGGAAGGCTCCAAAATACCTTCATATGGCACCTGACCAATTGCTTCCTGTTCCACTGGCTTCCCCTTAATTTCAATATCCTGTGCTCTGTCCTGTTGTGGTGCTTTTTGCATTCGATTTTCTACACTGAATCTTTCACTTTGCAGGTACTCCATAACCTCAGTTTCTATTCTTTAACATCTCCATTACTAATCTCATTTTATACCTTTCCTCTTTGTCTTATTTTTTTGTATTGTAAAATTTTTCATGTCTTTATTACTTTGCCTTTATTTCTCTTCAAACATCTTTGGTGCTGTTCTTTTTGTATTGGCTAGTTTTGCTTTCTCCTTTGCATAAATATTACACCATATTAAATCTCTTTTTCTTTCCCATGTCCTTATTTCTTCTTGAGATGTTTCCTGATCTTCCTGTTTCGCCTTACTTTGGGGACTCACTCCATCATGCTGTGATGTAACCTGTATTAGACCTTCTACACCAAATCTTTCACTTTGCAGGCACCCCATAACTTCAACTTCTATTTTTTTGAACTTCTACTTTACCAGTCATCTTTTCTATGTTCCATCTTTGTAATATCATTTTTTCATTGTAGAATTTTCCATATCTGGAGGACTTTGCCTGTATTTCTCTTTGAATATCTTTGGAGCTACCTTCTTTATATTGATTAATTTGGCTTTCTCCTTGGCATATATATTGCACCATATCAAATCTCTTTCTTTCCCATGTCCATATTTCTTTTATAGGTTCATAGGTGTTTACTAGGCCAATGACTACAAGGGCCTTTTTAAGCCTAGCCATGCATCCCAAATTTCTGACAAGTTCTGATACCCTTGATAAGTGCAACCATGGGCTTGGGAGATATTTTTCAAATACCTCTAGGTTTTGTTTAAATTTTTGCACTTCCTCAGATGCTTCTTTTTCCAAACAGATCAAAGTTTCTTGATCTATGTACTGTTTTTCACAAATCTGTTGTGTTAATGAACACAACTTTTTGTTTGAAGCTTCTGACAGTTTTTCTTGAAGTATTTTTCTTTCCACTAATTTTTCTCTTAATCATTTTGTATACCTTGTGTCTGGAAATTCTGGGCTTTTTGCATAATAGTAACAATGCATAATTTCTTTCTTATCCTCAATAGTCCACTCTATCGTCTTTATGGCTCTTCTTTGAGCCTATGAGCCTATCGGTTTTTGTGATTTTTGTGGACTGCTACTTCCTTCTACAACAGGTCCATCCTCTACATCAACAACTACATCCTCCCCCTGGGCCTGGCCTGGCCCCAATGTAGGAATGTTTCCGTATTTTGAGGATTCTACATTGTCATTTTTTCCATTCCTGGCACCAGGATTGGGCACTTTTTTATCCTGGGTCTTGTTCACCCAGCTCTCCTTTTTAATTTTTGACCTACTTCTATCCATGATATATGCTATATAAATACAGTCTATATATCGGTGTCGCCTTGCTGAGATATTGTTAAAACAGGATCCACCTCGCGATGGTACTCACCAAGACTTAAGGATGAATTCTATTTCAGCACCACTACTCCCCTTTGCTTGCTGACTTTTCATCTCTGCATTCAGACCCCCTTGTGATTTGTTGGATGGCCATTGAGACCTTGTCAGTTATGGTAGCCCTGTCACTGCATTACTTGCACATCACTTGGTAGCAGGGGTGATGTGCCACTGTGTGACTTTGTAGTATTTATGAAGATTTTTTTCCAGTAGTCCTGTGTGCTTTTTGCCTCAGTTCCTCCTGATTGGCAAGCTGTTCCGATGATTTGTCCTGAGCAAGTTTGGCAAGCAATAATAGGAAGTTCCCAGTGCAAGGACAAGATCCTTGCATGATGGGCCATCATTCAGGCTAACATGTTCATACCTTTTGCACATACAAACATCATAGCAATAATGACATTTCTATTTTAGGCCCTCACTCCACCACTGGTAATTAGCGTGAGTAGGTTTGCCACAGTGGGGCATCCAGTATCCTCCATGTGAAGGAACATGCTACCACCCATACAATAATGAATGCTAGTCACTTGCTTTGAAGCATCAGGCCCATGTCCCGAAGCATGGCTATTTCAGTGCTCTGTAAGTCCTAATTTACTGGGTAGTGTTTGACCATCCAGAACATTCTCTCTCCCCAACTATTGGATTAAGTACAGTTGTGTACAATCACCATAAATGTAGATGTTCGAGTGTATTCACTGTTGCAGTCGTCACACTTGGGTTATCCTGTCAGGGGTAGCCCTCGGTCGGCCCGAATACCAGAGGCTTAGTATTTCTGCATTGGTTGCTGTCACTCCAGGACTGACGTTAGGTCGTCAGTGGTACAAAAAACAGGCAGCCGATGCCATTACATCAGTTTTTCTTGTCCCAGATATCAGGAGCCCCCAAATAGGGAGCTAGGTTATGGTGGAAGAACACCATCAGTAGAAAGTAAATACCAAAAATCCCTCTAAAGGGATAAGGAAGAGAGAGAGTATGAGAGACAAGGGGGATGGAGGGTGGGAAACCAGGACTGCAACAGTGAATACACTCTAACATCTTATCTACATTTATGGTAAGTGTACACAACTGTACTATGTTCTTCGTGTTTCAGTGTTGCAGTCATCACACTTGGCTTGATTCCCAAAGCTGAAGTAAAGGGTGGATGCAGTCAAGAAGAGTTTGGGCTGGCTAGTATGCCCTGCAAGACTACGGTTGCAAAGCCTGTTCTGGATTTGGAAAAGATAGGCAGGTGGTAATGCTTGGCGAAGGTATGAACAGAACTCCATGTTGCAGCCTACAGGTAGGAACCCCTCTGAGAAAAATTGCAGAGGTGGAGTTTGCCCTTGTGGAATGTGCCCTGACCCTCTTAGGGGGTGGTTTCCTGTGGTGTTTGTAACCAAAATGGATACAGTGTGCTATCCATTTGGAGATGGTTTGTTTGGATATGGCCTTGCCCTCTGCCCCTGCTGCAAAGCTGACTAGTAATTGGTCAGTTTTCCTAAAGGGCTTAGTCCTATCCAGGTAGAATCTGAGCTGTCTGTGCACATCTAAAGAGTGCAGAATCCTTTCCCTCTTATTTTGAGGCTTAGGGGAAAAAAGTGGGCAAATGAATAGATTCTTTGAGAGCCACACTGGACACCACTTTAGGCATGAAAGTTGGGTTAGTTCTGAGGGAGACCATGTCAGCATGAAAAATGATGAAGGGCTCCACAGCCATGAGTGCTTGTAGCTCAGACACTCTTCTAGCTGAAGTGATGGCCAGAAGCAAGGCTCAAAGGAGGGCAGCGTGAGCTTTTCCAACACAAAGTTAAGGTCCCAAGCTGGGGTATGAGCTCTTCTGGGCAGCCTGAAATTGTTAGCCCCTCTTAGGAACTGTTTGAGAGGGTGAGAAAAGAGAGGTGGCTCTGTGCTGTAATGAGCAGAGATGGCAGAGGCATGCATTTTAATAGAAGAGAAGGATAGGCCCCTGTGAAGTAGGTCTGCTAGGTAATCCAGGATGAGAGGTAAGGAGAGGTGTGCTGTTTCAACTCCTTTAGCTTGGATCCAGGGGCAATACCTTTTCCATTTGTCAGCATAGAATTTCCTAGTGCTGGGATGTCTGGCCTCAAATATAACATACAGGACTTGCTTGCTTAGGCTGGCAGCTGGAGGGAGAGGTCAAGGGAATAAGCCAGGTTTAGGGTCTGCAATTGTGGATGCAAGAATTCTCCATTCTGCTGGGTCAGAGGAGTTGGGATCTGAGGTAGGTGCCATGGAGGCAGGGGTGACAGACTGTGCAGCAGTGGGTACCAGTGTTGGCGTGGCCAATCTGGGGCAATCAAAATTGCTCTTAGTTTTTCCTCCCTTATTTTGAGTAGTACCGTTGTAAGAAGAGGTAGAGGGGGAAATGCATAGATCAAGAGGTTTACCCATTGGAAGGATAGGGAGTCCACTTTCCAGGCCTTGCTGTGAGGTTCCCTGTTGCAGAATTTGCTGAGCTGGTGGTTGTGGTGGGAATCAAATGGGTCCACCTTCGGGGTGCCCCATTTCTGGGTTACAAGGTTGAAGGTGCTGTGGTTTAGTTGCCACTCGTGGGTCTAGGAGATTTTTGCTTAAGTTGTCTGCCAGAGAGTTTTGGTTGCCTGGAAGGAATTGTGCTAGCAGGTGAATTTGCATAGCTGAAGCCATGTGCCAAAGGGTCATGGCTAGCCTGCAGAGGGGATAAGAGTGAGTTCCTCCCTGCTTGTTGATGTGCCACATCACTGTTGTGTTGTCTGTTTTGATTAGTAGATGCCCGGGGAGACTAGGGATCTGAAAGCTGTCAGGGCGTGCTGAACAGCTAGCATCTCTTTTTAGTTGATGTGCAGATGTATTTGGTTTGGGCTCCAGTGGCCCTGAATGCACCTGCCATCCAGGTGTCCACCCCAGACATAATCTGTAGTTAGGGTCTAGGCGGCGTGGGGTTGTGAAAAGGGAAGGCCCTTGTTATGGTTGCATGCTGCTGATCACCAAAGAAAATCTATCCTTAGACAAGGTATCATAGGTATGATAGTTTCCAGGTCGTGAGAATGTTGACACCAAAGGCTTTTTAAGTACCATTGACATTTCCTCATATGCAGTCTGGCATATGGAATTAGTAGAATGCAGGAAGCCATGAACCCTAGAGCTTGCAGCATTTTCCTTGCGGAAAACTGGGTTCTGGTGGCTAGTTGAGAGAAGCAGCCTGTCATATAGGCTTGTTTTTCTGGAGTAAGGAATGCCATCTGGGATGCTGAGTCCAGGCTTGCTCCCAGGAATACAATTTTTTGAGTGAGGACTAGTTTTGATTTCTTTTCATTTATAATGTACTCCAGAGAGGTCAGTAGGTCCTTTACAAAGGTCATGTGCTGTAACAGCTTTTCCTGACTGTCTGCCTGAATCAGGCAGTTGTCTAAGGGGTAAATTTGAATATTTCTTTGTCTGCAAAAAGCAATGGCAGGAGCCAGACATTTTTGTTAAAACTCTTGGAGCAGTGGATAAGCCAAAGGGAAGCGCAGAGAACTGAAAGCGCATAGATCGTGCCCTGAAACGTAGATATTTCCTGCAAGAATCCCTGATTG
Organism: Protopterus annectens; assembly: GCF_019279795.1. Classification (NCBI taxonomy): domain Eukaryota; kingdom Metazoa; phylum Chordata; order Ceratodontiformes; family Protopteridae; genus Protopterus; species Protopterus annectens. The sequence goes on along the minus strand of NC_056749.1, from coordinate 195,126,421 downwards.
GGATGTGCCGACAGGCCTCTTTTAGGTGTAGGTTGGCTAACCAACATCCTTGGATAGCATAGGAAGAAGCTGCTGGAGGGTGAGCATTTTGAATTTTGGTATCACCAGGAAGGTGTTTAAAATTGATAGATCCAGGATTGGGCGCCCTTTTTTCTGGGTACCAGGAAAGGTCTGGAATAGAAACCTTGGCCTTTCTGGTCTGCAGGAACAGGCTGTAGTGCCCTCATGGACATCAGGGAATTAACTCGGTTTTGGACCTCTACCCACTGGTTTGGAGGAAGGTCTGGGAACCCTTTTGGAATTGGCAGTGTGTAGAAATAAAATTTGTACCCCTGGGACACTATGTTGAGGACCCATCGGTCGTTGGTGGTGTAGGCCCAGTTTTTTGCATGGGAGGCAAGTTTTTCTCCTAGGGGCACAAGCAGGTGGGCAGAGGTAAGGGGTGGAGTTGAAAAGTCATTGTGAGTACTTTCCATAAGGGGGTGACTTTGCACTCAGTGTTTTTGAAATGGAGGAGCTTCATTGCTTAGATCTCTGCATTCCCTGGGACTGCTGTCTGGGGGAGTGGTTTACTTCCCCCTAGGTCTTGTCTGAGCTGGCCTTGAGGGGACTGGAAAGGACAATGCTTGGAGGAGCAATGCCTACTGAATCTTGGAGGCTAGACTTGCAAAAAGTCTTTAACTGTCTGCATAGATTTAGCCTTTTCTTCCATCTTTTTTAAAACCTCTTCTGCCTTGGTGCCAAACAAATTGTCTTTGTTCAGTGGTGTGTCCAATAATTTTGATTTGACGTGGTCTGGCAAGGTCTGTTCCTTAAGCTAAGCATGCTTTTTAAGTACAGAACCTGTGACTGCTGCCCTGCAGGATGCTTCCAGGGCATCTAAGCCACATTGCAAGGTGTGTTTAGTAACTTGGTTTGCAGAATGCATAAGCTCCTGTAATTCTTTATTTTCTGCACAAGCTGCTCTACTGCCATAATTAAGTTTCAGGAATCTCTCTTTCTTGGGTAATAGATCACTATCACAGGCTGGAATTATTCAAGAGAATATTCAAAAAGTTTTTCTGATTCCTACACACAGGATTGTGTTTCTGGGGTGCCAGTTAGATATCTCAGTACAAAGAGCTTTTTTCCCCCCAGAAAAATAATAGATCTATATTTAGATCTATTCTAGGGTTTTTCCACTCAGACTACATTTGTAGCTAGGGAACACCTCAGAATTTTTGGTCTCTTCAATGATACTAATAATACCTCTTGCAAGACGCCACACGAGAAAGATACAGTGCTATCTCAAATCTTGTTGGTCACAGAAACAAACTACTGTCTTCTCAAATTCCAGTTCTGGGAGTTGTAAAAAGAGAAATCAGATGGTGGAGACTTCAAATTTTGCAGAATTCAGGTCTCCCATTCTCCCCTCCTGCTCCAAAACAGTCAGTCACAACAGATGCCTCAGACTTTGCTTGGAGAGCAGTGTCAGTGGGTATAAAAGTGCATGGTCTGTGGGACGAAAATAGACAGCTCGAGACATACAAACATGGAAGTGATGCTAGCTGTTATAAAGGATCTCAAGTCTTTGAATTACCTGCGGGCTCTAGTCCTGTTTGTCTTTACAGACAATACCACAGTGATGTGCATAAATAAGCAGTGGTGAGCAAGATCTCATCCCCTTTGCAGGCTAACCATGTTAGCATTGAATACAGCTTTACACAGTCTCACTCTCTAGGCATCATACATGCCATCAGAGCAAAATTGTATGTCAAATAAGCATAGCAGGACCAAAGCAGACTGGCGTGAATGGAAGCGGAATCAGATCAAGGGGCCTTCTAGGAATTAATCCATCTATGGGGAACACCTCAGGTAGACTTTTCTGCCCCCTCTCTAAACAACCGACAAATTTCTGATGTTCTTCATGTTTCACTGTTGCAGTCATTACATAAGGGGTAATCTGCTGGCAGGTTGCCCTCAGTCGGCCTGATTAACAAAGTCTTGGATCCTGTGTCAGTTGCTGTCCCTTCTTCCATGACGTCAGGTCATCAGGGATATAAAATATGCAGCCGGTGCCATTACATCAGTCTTTCTTGCCACGCGGTGCCCGAAGCAGAAACAGTTCGCAAGTGCCAGTCGGACGACTCCTGAAATTTTTGTTTTTGAGTTTTAGAACCGAAGTCTTCAACTAAAAGCTAAGTACCCCGTTGGGGAAACTTTTTCTTGCTCCTTACTGATGTCAATAAAAGTTAATAATTGCATTACTTGTGGGAAGGAAATACCTCATAAGGATTTTCATTTTTACTGTATTCCTTGCCTATGCCCTGACCACAACCTGCCTTTCTGTCAGTTTTGTGCTAAATTTAATCAACGCACGATTAAACGTTGGTATATCTTTGCTTCTAAATATTTTGGCTCAGGTTTTAATTATTCAGAAATGTCGGATAGCAATCCGACTACTGGAATACCTAAAAAAACGCAAAGAAAAAGACAAGACAGACTGTCGAGGTCCAAAACTGACAACAACGCTTCTCCTAAGCCAGTCGCCAGTTCGCTGGTACTCAGTGAGGCGCTTTCGCTGCTCCTGATACCCACTACTTCTGATTCACAGGCCTCTACTGAGACCTATTCGGAGTCCGGTATGCCGCGAGATGCTTCAATTATGGAACCTGCGGATGTCTCTACCTTAGATGGGTCCGGATCCGCTGTGCAGGCACCAGCTTCTGAGGGTGTTTTCACGCCTACAGATTTGTATATTAGACCAACACCATCTTCAAAACTAAGGCCAAAATCTATGTCTAAAAAACCGACGCCTGGGCCACGTGCAGACCCCTGTACCTAAAAAGCAAATTATCACAATGGCTGAAGATTTAATTACTCTGATCAGGGGTAGCCAACCCCCTCCTTCTAAGAGGCCTAGGCAAGACATTGATTATGAATCTTCTGAACAGGATTCTATTTCTTCTGACACTTCTAATGAACAGGATTTGTGTATTCCTACTTATGAGGACTCTGATGCAGAAGATTCCATTCCTTCTGCTTCTTCCCCTGAGGATTTTTCTTTTGGGGAAACTTTACATACGTAAAGGGAACATTTCCACTGGGAAAGTCAGGATTTCTCTGAATCTAAAAAGAGACTTGGGGATTTTCTTCTTCCTCGGCATAGGCATTTGGCTATACCTCCTGTTCTAGACATTGTTGTTGATGTTTTTTCAGAATCTAGTATGACTCCTGATTTTCTGGCTCTTTGTAAGCCAAACAGATACTACAGGGTTCCTGACCACAAATTCCTTTTCAAAAATCCTATTGCTGATCCTGAAACCATTTCTCAAGGACCCAAGGGCATTAAGGCCTCTACTGCTAAAAATCCTACCCCTTCTGATAGAGATTCCAGGGCGCTGGATAGACTGGGTAAGAAGGTTTACACGTCTGCAACCTTGGCAATCAGGGCTTTAAACTGTCAATTTCATATGCTTAAATATCAACAGCCTATCATGGGACTACTTTAACAGAAAATGATGTTAATCTCTGACTGTGTGGAAAATAAAGATTTGCAGGATTTATTACATTCAGTTGAACAAGTTGGAAAACATACTTTGCAATGTGGTTTTGATTCCTTGGAGGCCTCTTGCAGGGCTGCTGTAACTGGATCTGTGCTAAGAAGGCATGCTTGGCTCAAAGAGCAAACTCTGCCTGACCATGTTAAAGCAAAATTGTTGGATGCTCCTTTACAACAGGACCATCTCTTTGGTAATAAGGCTGAAGAAGTGTTAAAAAAGATGGAAGATAAAGCTAAATCTATGCAAACTGTGAAAGATTTCTTACAAGTGCAACCTCCAAGATTTAGTAGGTACTGGCCTACTAAGAACTGGTCCTTTCCAGTCCCCTCGAGAGCCGCTCATGTCAAATCCAGACAGTCCAAAGGCTCCATGTTTCAGTCACAAGGAACTTTTAGAACAAAACAATGGGGTGCCTCCACCTCCAAATCTGGAAACAACAAGGCACCTTCCTATGGTAAACAGTCTCAATGACTTCCCTCTACAATCACCAAGCACTTACCTTTTAGCTCCCCTTTGGGGGCAAAACTGGCACTTCATGCACAAAACTGGCAACTTATTGTACAGGACAAATGGATTTTAAATATAGTATCCCAGGGATACAAATTTCATTTCCACACATTGCCAATCCCAAAGGGATGGCCAGATCTGCCCCCAAATCAGTGGGCAGAGGCCCAGAAACAAGTTCTGCCCCTCATGAACATAGGGGCTATTCAAACAGCACCAGAAGAGGAAAAGGGACAAAGTTTCTATTCAAGACTTTTCCTGGTACCCAGAAAAGACAAATCATGGCATCCAATTCTGGACTTATCCAACCTAAACACATTTCTGGACATTCCAAAATTCAAGATGCTGACTCTTTGACAGTTACTACCTATGCTAGGCAAAGATGCCTGGTTGGTAACTCTAGACTTAAGAGGCTTACCTGCATATCCCAATCAGGGAATCTTGCAGAAAATACCTCCACTTCAAAGCAGGCTACTTGCATTACCAGTTCTCTGCACTGCCGTTTGGCTTATCTACTGCGCCCAGGGTCTTCACAAAGTGCCTGGCTCCAGTAATTGCATTTTGCAGGCAAAGAAATATTCAGATATATCCATACCTGGACGATTGTCTAATTCAGGCAGAAAAGCAAATTCAATTGGTGACTTACTTCAAACAGGTGGCCACAAAAACCCTGCTATCTGCAAGACAAATTCTGTAAGCCTTGGGGTTCTTGGCCTCCTGCATTCTTCTAATTCCATATGCAAGATTGCATATGAGGAAACTTCAGTGGTACTTAAAAAGTTTATGGAGTCAACATTGTCACAGCCTGAAAACAATGATTCCTATTATACCTTGCCTGCAACTAGAGTTGCTATGGTGGGCAGGGGCCTGCCACCAAAACAAGGGACTGTCATTCACTCCACCCCCTGCCGCCCAAACCCTAACTACAGAAGCATCAGACTATGCTGGGGGGCTCATCTGGCAGGAAAGTGCATTCAGGGCAAATGGAGCCCAAATCAAATGCACCTGCATATCAATCAGAAAGAGATGCTAGCTGTACAGAATGCTCTGACAGCCTTCAAGGACTACCTTCATCCTGGACAACTAATGATAAAGACAGACAACACCACAGTTATGTGGTACATAAACAAGCAGGAGGGTACACATTCCTACCCCCTTTGCAGAATAGCCATGGCATTGTGGAACACGGCCTTGACCTATCAAATGCAACTACAAGCTCAATTCCTGCCAGGAAAGCTAAATACTCTGGCAGACGAATTAAGCAGAAATCTTATGGACCCACATGAATGGAAACTGGAACCACAAGTTTTCAACATGTTGACACGTAAATGGGGGAGCCTGGACATAGATCTTTTTGCCTCACCCCAGAACGATCAGTTGGACAAATTCTACACAAGGATTCATCACAAAAAAGCTTGGAAAGTGGATGCTCTTATCATTCAGCTGGAAAAAACAATCAGTCTATGCTTTTCCCCCTCTGCCTCTGCTCTCCAAAGTTCTACTAAAAGTCAGACAGGACAAACCAAAAATGATTCTAATTGCTCCAGAATGGCCTTGCCAACACTGGTACCCACTCCTGCGCAATGTGTCACACCTTCATCAGTGGCACCTGCCTCAGACACCTGACCTACTGTCTCAGCAGAACTACCAAATTCTGCATACTCCGCTCCAAACTTTGAATCTTGCAGTATGGCTTATGAACTAATTTCACCCTTGGCATCCCTCAGCAAACCTGTGATGGATGTCATTTTGGAGGCTAGAAGGCCTAATTCTAGAAAATCTTATGCTGACAAATGGAAAAGATTCTGTGCCTGGAACCAGTCACAAGGAATAAGCACAGCAATGCCCAATATTCCTCAGATTCTGCAATACTTAACTGAGATGCTTCACAAGGGCCTATCTTTTTCTTCCATAAAAATCCATGCCTCTGCCATTTCAGCTCATTACAACACAGAACCTCCCCTCTTCTCTCATCCTCTGCTGAAGCAGTATCTCAGAGGGGCCAAAAATGTAAGACCCCCCAGGAGAGCACCAACTCCTGCACGGGACCTCAGTTTTGTTTTGGAAAAACTCACTCTCCCTCCTTTTGAGCTAACTGCTACTGCAGGCCTAAAATTTCTCTCCAGGAAAACAGCTTTTCGTTTAGCAGTCACTTCAGCTAGAAGGATTTCAGAATTACAGGCTCTTATGGCAGTGGTGTCTTGCATTATTTTTCATCCGGACAGGGTGGCTCTCAGGACCAATCCATCTTTCATGCCTAAGGTGGTATCCAGTGTGGCTCTTAATCAGACCATTCATCTGCCAACTTTCTTTCCCAATCGACAGTACAAGGGTGAGCGGATTCTGCATTCATTGGATGTACACAGACAACTTAAATTCTACTTAAACAGGACAAAATCTCTAAGAAAATCTGAACAACTATTGGTGGCATTTTCTGCAGTGGCAGAGGGAAAGGCTATTTCAAAGCAGACCATTTCCAAATGGATAAGCCATTGTATTCGTTTCTGCTATATGCACCATGGTAAACCTATCCTCAAGGGGATCAGATCTCATTCCACCAGGGCTGCATCTACTTCTGCAGCCTTTCTCAGAGGGGTTCCTTCCAGAGACATTCTAGAAGCTGCTACCTGGATCTCAGTTCATACGTTCACCAAACAAAGAAATAGTCCCATTTACCTCTCTTCTCTAAATCCAGAGCTGGCTTTGCCACTGCTGTCCTGCAGGGCCTTGTAGCTGCTCCTAATGCTGTATAAATCCATCCTCCCAACCATAGCTTTGGGATTCTACCCAAATGTAATGACTGCAACAGTCAAACACAAAGAACATAATACAGTTGTGTACACTTACCATAAATGTAGATGTTCGAATGTATTCATTGTTGCAGTCCTGGTTACCCACCCTCCAGTCCCCTGTTTTTCTCATACTATACCTCTCCTTTCCTTTTACTATGCTTAAAAGCCTTTTTGGTGTATTTGCTTTTGTTTGGAGGTATGTTTTTTGTGTTTTAATTTATATATATTTTGCTCCCCATTTGGGGGGCACCTGACATCTAGGGCAAGAAAAACTGGTGTAATGGCATTGGCTGCCTGTTTTATACCCCTGATGACCTGACGTCATGGAAGAAGTGGCAGCAACCGACGCAGGACCCAAGACTTTGTTAATCAGGCCGACTGAGGGCAACCTGCCAGCAGATTACCCCTAATGTAATGACTGCAACAGTGAATACACACAAACACCTACATTTATAGTAAGTGTACACAGCTGTATTTTATGGTTCATGGCCAAGGGAAATTAACTCAAGCTTCCTCACAGAATGGATTTACTCACACAAGACAAAGGATATTTGTTATACATCCTGACCTCAGACAACTGCAATTAACTGCATGGATGATAGGGTCTTACTACCTTTTTTAGGTACCTGTCTTCTGAGGATGTTCATCGTGTACTAATGGAGGCCAGAAAGCCTGCTGCTAGAAAAGCACATATTAGCAAATGGAAAACCTTTTCTAGTTGATGACAACAAAATAATATGCACTCATTCAAGGCTAGTGGTTCTCTCTTTTTACAAAATTTACATGAGTTACCATCCTATGGCCTGTCTTACTGCTTTATCAAGGTTTGTGTCTCATCCATTTCAACATATCTACCCATAGATCTCCTCTTTCAATGCAGCTTTAATTCATGTCAAAGTATTTTTGAAAGGGGTTCTACATAAGATGCCTCCCAAAAAACCTGCATCTTCTCTTACCTTTGTGTTAGAAAAGCTAACTTTTGTTCTATTTGAACCAGTTCATCTGGCTGACTTGAGGTTCTTAAGATGCAGTTTTACTGGTTGCTCTGAAATCTGCAAGAAGAGAATCAGAGTTGCAAGCTCTTGTGATGGGTCAACCTCATCTCTTCTTTCACAGAGATAGGGTTTCTTTGAGAACTAATCCATCTTTTATGCTTAAAGTGCTATCCTGGTTTAACTTTAGCCAATCTATCCATCCTCCTGTTTTCTTGCCAAAATCCAAAAATGAGGGAGAAAAGATGCTTCATACCTTGGATGTCGACAGACAACTCTGGTACTACATTGACAGCACAAAATTTTTCAGAATTTCTGATCAGTTCATTTTTTGTGAATATAATGTTAAGACGGCACAACTGTGTGGAAATGGACTATTTCTAAATGGTTGTCTCAGGCAATTACTTTTTGATATTCCCACTACAACAAAACTATTTCAAGCAGGGTCAAGGCTCTCTTTACCCAGGGCCTTGACTTCATCTTATGTTTTTTGGAAAGGATTGGAATCTAGAGGCACCAGCTTGGTCCATTGTGCATACATTTACAAAACACTATAAACTAGATTAGTTTTCCAGGTCTAGGGCAGGCTTTGCTGCTAAGACGATTCTCCTGTGGCTCCTGGACCACCAAGGAGGTTGCGGTAATGAGAGACTCATCCCACCTTTAGAAATTCAATATTTAATTTAAGAAATCACACAAATTCCATTCACTGCATTGGAAGAAATTTTCAAAGGGTTAAGCTGAACCTTTTTTTTAATGTATACATTCTGTGTTGGAAATATGCAAGGTAAATGCCTTTTAATGTGGTCAGTAATAGAAATAACTTTCTATTTCAGGAGCTGCATAGCTTTGCAACATTGTGTGCTATTTGTTTAAGTTGGCAACCTGACCTAAGCATGGATCACAAGGAAACATTGCAGCAAAGTTTGTAGAAACCTTTACAGCCATAAGTGGATAAATTTTAAGATGTGCTTTCACTATGAAAATGTCAACTTTTTCAGGCATAGCTTTGGAACATTATAGTAGATTAATTAAAAGAAAGAAATAGTCCCAGTCTAACATTTTATACATTTAGGGTCTCATTATTAAAGCTATGAAGTATAGCACTTGGCTCGTATGTTAGGTAGTTCCTGTGGTATGTGGTTTGATTCGCTCAGCCCTTGTTTGCATACTGTGTGACCAAGTCACTTAACCAGACACTGCTTCTGGTTTCACCCCTGAAAAGGGACTGAGTGTCACATAGTCCCACCTGGTTAACAAATAGAATTATTATTTTTTATTAGTATTATTATTATATTATGTCCCAGTTTGGAGAAATTTCTGGAGGCTGGGGCAGAGTGTGTATATTAAAGTAAAGGTGATTTGCCTGATTTGTATGAAATGATTGACTTGGAACATTGCCAGTGGAGGCTATGTGTGTGTGTGTATTATTTTTATATTACATATCCATATCTATCTATCTATATATATATATATATATATATATATATATAGTTCCACGTGAAAACATCTAAAACCCATAACATCTACTACCCAAACCATCTAAAACTCATGATATCGAAGTTCATAACATCTAAAATGTGCATCATAACATCAAACACTACAAATCACATGAAAATAACAGCTCCTCCACGTATAAAGACACCAAACTAACAAACACACTTTTTACTGCGTTTTTGCAGGGGGCAAGCCCTCCCTGCACCCCACACATCCCCCGTAAATTAAGTATGCCATCTCCGAGATCACAGTACAGTGGGAAAAAATTAATTTCCTAACCCCACTGTATCACAAATGTACACATAATGTCTATATCACTTAGCTGTATGACCTAAAAAATGCATACAGAGTGGTTCATAGGTTGTTACTAGGCTATCGGCCCTAGTGCCTATATAAGCCTAGCCATAACAATTCCCTGGCTATTTCTTCCCATAGTATTTACTTCCCTGGACCCCTGTCTAGCAGGGTGACTGACGTGATCCCCGGGGTGAATTTCCTATCTTCTATCCAACCATCAAGGTTCCTTTTGAAGAGGGCAAAAGAGGCGATTTGCATGACATGTGTGGGCAGTCTATTCCAGAGTCTGGGGAGTCTCTGGGTCAGGAAACTATCCCTCCAGCATGTTTTGTTCATTATGATGACAAGGTTTAGATCCCTGGAGCATGTGTCTCTGAGGGATTGGGATTTCTTTAAGTGTAGCATGTCCAACAGCTCTGGGTTTGACATGGCCTTGTATGTTAAGCAGAGATTGCCTCTGAGCAGACTATGTGTGACAGAGTATAGGTGGAGTTGTTTTAGACAGTCAGCATAGGGCATCTGCTTTAGGCCTGTGATTCTTTTTGTGAGGTATTTTTGCGGCCTTTCCAATTGTTGCAGATGTCTTGAGAGGTACATAAACTGGACGTTGTATTCTATAATGAGTCTAATGAGGGATGATTACAGTGGGACAATGACCTCCTTTTTTCTGGATGAAAAGCCCTTAGTGATGAGGTGTGCCACATAGAAGGATTTCCTGACTGTTGTGGCGATGTGGTTATCGAAGGTGAGACCACTGTCCACCTGTGTCCCTAAGTCTCTCATCACACTTTCGGTGTTTAGTGCACTGCCACTTATGTAGTAATTCATGGTACAGGTTTTTTTACCAAAGGGAATAACTGTACATTTCTTGGCATTGAGCTTGAGCCCATGGCTCTGACACCAAGCATCTGTCTCTGTAAGACCCTTTTGTAGAATATCTACATCATTTGGGGATTCATTAATGGCTCCCAGTTTGCAGTCATCTGCAAACTTTGTTGCCAGAGTCCCTTAGTGTTGGCCTGTACTTCAGAGAAGTAGATGCCAAACAAGAGTGGTCCCAGGACTGAACCCTAGGTATTCGACTTGTCACTTGTCTGGAGCTGGATTTGGAGTCTGCTAGTTTTACAGTGTGGGTTCTGTCAGTAAGCCAGCTGGCAACACATCGATTGACGTAGTAGGGATTAATGCCCAGCTTAGTAAGTTTATCTATGATTCCAGAGTGGGAGATGGTGTTGAAGGCCTCGGCAAGGTCCAGATAGGCTGCGTGGATCACCTTACCCTTGTCCATGGCTCTGAAGACTGTCGAAGAAGTCAGTCAGGTTCAGGAGACAAGATCAGCCCTTCACGAACCCAAACTGCGTGGGGTCCAGTGTTTGAAGGTTGCCAATGTCTTTGTTTATAAGTTCCATGATAATATGTTATATGGGCTTGCAGATCAGGCTTGTCAGACTGATGGGACGGTGGTTCCCGGGATCCAAGGTGGATCCCCCCTTGTGGAGTGGGATAACTGTAGCTGTGTGCCACTCAGTGGGCATGAAGCATGAGGTGAGGCTGTGATGTGACACTTAGGCGAGGTGCCATTTCATTTTGTAATTCATGTAGTATACAGCCCAGGATGTTGTCTGGTCCCATGGATGCTGTATTCTTAGCTTTGTAGAGTACGTTTTTTTTTACCCGTGTGGCCATTATTACCGGAATTTGGCAATCTTTCGGTATTGAGATGGGCCCTTTAGGGGGGTGAGAGAGGGTGAAGTTTGCACTGAATCGATCTGCCAGGATATTGGCAATATCCTTGGGATCAGTATATTTAATGTCATTCTGTTATAGCTCAGAGCAGATCTGAGCTTTGCTATTTATATTCTTGACATAGCTATAGAATGCCTTGTGGTTGTCTTTGGAATCTTTGGCAATTTTATTTATGCAACTAGCTTTGGAGGATTTTGAGGGATTTCAGCTTCTTACTGAGGCTGGTAAGGGAGTTTTTTTGCATCCTAGGATTTTTCTCTTTTCTGCAACAGTTTCTTCCTTTTGTTGTAAAGTTTGTTTATTGCAAGGGACCCACCAGATTGGCTTCCTTTTTTTGGAGGAGAGCATCTTGGTTCTGTTGGGGATGGCATGATTCATGCAAGAGTGGATGTGCTCGTACAGTGCCTTAGTGCAGGATTCAGGAGTCGAACTTTCAGTTCCCATCTGCATGGGGTTCATGAAGTTTGTCACTTCTGACTTGAGTACCATGAAGTTGGCTTTGGAGAATAATATGTAAATAGTATAAATTCCTACACGATATAAATAATAACTATAGAAATAAAAACTACAACATCTCATAGTGATACCACAAGATAAACAGAATAAACTATAACATTTACACGTTTGATAATACACTATTACATATTATACCTTTTAGATGTTATGAAATTCGATATTATGAGTTTTAGATGTTATGAATTTTAGGTGTTATGATCCCGATGTTATGGGTTTTAGATGTTTTCAAGTGGAACCATATATATCTATATCTATCTATATATATATATATATATATATATATATATCTAATATGGGTGCACTAGACAGTCTCAAAATACTGAAATGTCGAATTTCAGTATTTCGAGACTGATTAGTGTAAAGGGCAGTTATGCAAAACTGCACTATGTTGAATCTGCTATTGTGGTCTTGCGTTCATGATGTGCGGTGCAGTTTCTGGATTTATCTGGGGTTTCAGATAAGTGGTGTTTATGTAAGTGTATTGGGTAGGGATTTTAGTGTGTGTGTGTGTGTGTGTAGTGGTGTTTTTTGTGTTTGTGTGTTTAGTGCAACCTTGGAGTTAGCATATATAAGTAGGGGTGTTGGGGGGGCAGTCCCCACATGGTGGGGTGCAGGGGGACTTGCCCCCCTGCTTATAGGTAGGGTAGGTGTGTTTGTATGTTATGTTGTGTTTGTGTGTGTTGTTTTGTTTGTTTTAGTGTAGTTATGTAGGTGTATGTGTGTGTGTTTATGTGCTTGTTTGTGTGGTCGCGATTGTGCTTTTCGCGGTTTTGGGTTTTCAGGTATGTGGGTTTTCTACTATTCAGTCTCGGAATACTGAAATTCGACATTTCAGTATTTCGAGATTGTCTAGTGAACCCATGTGTGTATATATGTGTGTGCGCATATATATATATATATATATATATATATATATATATATATATAGACACACACACACGTATCTGATCAACAATAAATAAGAAATAGATTAGTGCAATCATTGTTTATTTCACTTCGTGGTTGTTATTATTCATCAATCCTCAGTGCCAGTGGTTCAGTATCTTGTTCATTCTACATAAACTGACATCACAGATGTATACAGGCAGAGCTACAGGTAAGAATTGTTGGACCTTTTTACACATCTTGAGTCAAAGCCTCCCTTGCTGGTTTACTGGAAAATTATTGGCAAATCATTAATGATTGAAGATAGAAAATAAAGACCAGACAGTTGAGTTTCAGACTTCATACCATTCAGAAAATGATTTTTAATGTCAAAGCGGTTATTCTATCAACCTTGTATGTCTGTATGAGCAGTAATGAAAATTTGTCACTATTTTAGGACCTTTGTCCCACTTTGATTTATGGCTTTGTTCAGATCTTGCTGTAAGAGATGGAGATGGTACATGGGTGCCCACAGTGAAGGGCAAGGTGGTCCATTTGCACTCCTCTGGATTTTGACCACTGGCCAGGAGAATTATTTACATTTTTTTCTGTGTGGAGTCTACATGTGTACCCTGTCTTTGTGCATTTAGTCATGAACTAAGGTTAACCTCAACAACACAAAAACATGCAGTAGGGGTGTTTGTGTAAAATAAAATATCACAAATTTTAATTTACACACACACAAAACCACAGTCCGATGCCCACCACATGTCACTATTTATAAATGGATTTTGACATGGGCCTGGTGAAAGCTTCTGCCCTTGACCACACCAGTCCTAACATCACCCGGTGGTGTGGGTGGCTGACAGTTGTGTTTTCATTACTTCTTTCTCATCACAATCAAATCCTGGAAGTACACAGAAGAGGTCATTGTAGCTTTTGTTGGGGATGGGGTCATTGTTACTTTCACTCTTCTCACAGACCTCTGAGGTGTACAAAACATTTAGTATTGCTTTTGTAAGGACAGTGTCTTGCATATTAGCAACAAAGTGAAATTCATCACAATAGTCATTAATTTTACCACTTTTGTCAGTCTTAACTCCAGGCACATGTACCGAAGATTGCCTTTTTGCAGGAAGGGGTGAGGAGTTAGAATACATCCCATGTACATATGACAGCGGTCACTTAAAATACATGACCATGGCCGTCTGATGATCTGCTTTTATCCCAATCAAAGGTCTGATGGATGCACTGGCGGCCACTTTTTTTTTCTTTGGGGAGTAGGTAGGCAGGCAGTATTCCCAGACAGGATTTGTGTCGTCTTACAATTGTATTGTTAGTTTATTGTGAGCTGCTACTTTGTCAGCTTTGAACATTAACCCTTTGGCACAACTCATCTTTCTTGTAAGACTGAAATTCTTTTCTAACTAAAGATGTTTTTAAGGCCACCACTGGATTAAAAATTTGGGAAAATGTTATAAAATGCATCCCAGAGCTTCTATAACCCTTTGGATTCTGGGCACCCATGCTTAATTGAGTTATTTCCTAAACAGTTATCCCTGTGCTGTCTTGGTTAGTAAAGGCGTGTTGAAAAGATTACAGAAAAGCTAAAGCTGAACAGCAATGCTGAATTTTGTTCCTAAATCTTAGTTTCTATTCAAGCTCTCACTTGAGGAAATGGTTGTATAAAAAGAACAAATTAAATAAAATTCATGTCAAACCACATACAGTAGAATATCATGAATTATAGAAAAGTTGTAGAGTAAGTCAAACTATGAGAAAGGAAAGATAAAAGTACTGTGCATAATGTGATGATCTTGGGGGGAGCACATGGGAGTACTGGAGCCAACGAGGTGTGAGTGTCTGTATGAAGAATTGGCAGTGCTTAGGGCATCACTTCACCTAAGTCCTGCCTCATACACAGTATTCATAGGTTCATAGGTTCATACTAGGCTATCTGCCCGAGGGCATTTATAAGCCTAGCCCATAGTTTTGTGGCTTACGCCACCCCTTAGTTTGGAGAAACTATGCCCATTATTTAGCTGTGCATCTGTCGAGCAGTGACACTGAGGTAACCCCTGGGGTGTATCTGCGATCTCCCATCCATTGGTCAAGATTCCTCTTGAACAAGGCCATCGAGGTGCTCTGCCTCACATAAACCGGGATTTTGTTCCACAGCATAGGGAGTCTTTGGGTGATGAATCTATCCCTCCAGCACGTCCTATTAATAACCGTGTCGAGATTTAAGTCACCCGCCCTTGTGGCTCTGAGGGATCTAGATTTTTTGAGATGAAGCATATTCATCAAATCTGGGTTTGACATGGCCTTGTATGTCAGGCATAGGTCACCTCTGAGCAAACGGTACGCAACTGAATATAACTGGAGTTCTTTCAGTCGGGCAGCATAAGACAGATTTTTGAGACCCTTTATCCTTTTGGTGAGGAACTTTTGTGGCCTCTCCAGCTGCTGCAAGTGTCGGGTCAGATACATTCCGAATGGGGCATTGTACTCTATCATTGGTCTGATGAGTGATGAGTATAGGGAGACTATGACTTCCCTTGATCTAGATGTGAATCCCTTCATGATAAGGTGGGCAATGTAGAAGGTCTTCCTAACTACTTTAGCAATATGAGTGTCGAATGAAAGGCTACTGTCAACCTGGGTTCCCAGGTCCCTAATAACTTCTTCTGTGTTCAGGGGATTGCCACCTATATGGTAGCTAGGGGTAACCTTATTTTTCCCGAAGGGTATGACTATGCATTTCTGTGCATTCAACTTGAGGCCATGGCTCTGGCACCAGTTATCCGTTTCTGTGAGACCCTTCTGAAGGATATCTGTGTCGGATGTGTTTTCAACTACGGCGCCCAGTTTGCAGTCGTCTGCGAACTTTGTCAGCCATAACCCTCCTGTGTTTGCTTGTACTTCAGAAAAGTAGATGCCAAACAAGAGTGGGCCCAGGACTGAGCCCTGTGGGACACCACTTGTGACAAGCTTAGAGTCTGACATGGCGCCAGCAACTCTGACCCTGTGGGTTCTGTCACTCAGCCAGTTTGCAACCCATCTTGTAATGTATGGGTTTACCTTTAAGTTGATGAGTTTTTCAATGATACCCGAATGGGTTATAGTATCAAAAGCCTTGCCAGGTCTAGGTAGGCTGTATGGACTGCCTTTCCTCGCCAATGGCCTTGGTGACTGTTTCAAAAGTCAACCAAGTTTAAAAGGCATGATCTGCCTTTGACAAAGCCAAACTGGGTTGGATCCAAAGTCTGCAAATTCCCTATGTCTTTATTTATGAGATCCATTATGATCCTTTCCATGGCTTTGCAGATCAGGCTTGTCAAGCTAATGGGACGGTAATTTCCAGGGTCAGTGGAGGCACCGCCTTTGTGGAGTGGGACCACAGTCACCAGCGCCACTCCCTGGGTACGAATCCAGTGGTGAGACTAAGATTAAACAGCTGTCCTAACTGTGGATTTAATTCCTCGTTGAGTTCATGGAGCACACAGCCGGGGACACCATCAGGTCCCATGGATGCTGTGTTCTTTGCCTTGGAGAGAGCAGTTCTCACCTGAGCGTTAGAGATGTTTGGGGGGCTACAATCATTTGGTATAGATATCTCTCCTTTAGGCGGGGAGGGTGGGGAGAAGTTTGCACTGAACCTGTCAGCCAGTATGTTGGCAATGTCTGTAGGATCAGTAATCTTCACATCAATTTGAACTAATTCTGAGCATATCTGGGAGTTTCCTCCTAGGTTTCTGACATAGCTAAAGAATGCCTTATGGTTGTCTTTAGAGTCCTTAGCTATTTTTTCTCAAAATTAGCTTTGGATGATTTTATGAGAGCTCTTAGCTTTTTACTTATAGTGATCAGCGGTGTCTTACCTTTTAAGGATTTTGCTCTATCTTGTAGTAGCTTTCTCCTTTTGTTGTAGAGTTTGTTTATGGCTGGGGTCCACCAGACTGGACGCTTGCCTTTGGTACAAAGAGTCTTTGTTTTGCTTGGGATTGCCTGATCCATGCAGCCCTGCAGGTGCTGGTAGAAGGCATTTGTAAATGATTCAGCGGTTTGAGTAATGTTAACCGCCGGCTCAGGGGCCTTAAAGGAGACCACACTAGTCTTTAGAAGTGTGAAGTCGGCTTTCGAGAAGTTCTTTACTGTGGTCTTTTCATTTCGGTGGGGGCGGGATGAGGACCTCCAGCGAGATTAGTTTGTGATCAGATCTCACCAGTGAGGGGTATACTTCTGGCGTTGAACATTGTGCTCCCATGTTCGTGATGATGAGATCAAGTATGTTCTCTGCTCTTGTGGGGATAGTGACTAGTTGTTCCATGGCGTTTGAGTTTATGAATTCCAGGAACTTTTGGGCTAGAGTGTTTGGGCTTGAGTAGTGTTCCCAGTCTATATTAGGGTAGTTGAAGTCACCTAGTATGATGGTGTTCGGAGATACATTTATCCTCCAGTGTTTTCAGGAAGGCCATATGAGGTTCCTGAGTTTGCGAGGGTGGCCTGTAACATGCTACAATTTGCAGAGCAGTCTTGCCTATGGTTAATTGCACCTGGATGGTTTCCGATGCATCGTGCGATGCCACCAATCTTGAGGTGTGGGTATCCTTGATGAATATGGATACCCCTCCTCCTTTCTTGGTATTGTCCGGGTTTTGTGGCTGGAACGCATGATATGAGGTAAAACCTGATAGTGCTGGGGTGCTCTCAGGAGCCTTGAACCAGGTTTCTGTCACAGCACAGACATCGATGTTCTCCATACTGAGCAGGGCCTCGAGTGCGTGCATCTTGAGGTTGAGACTTCTGGCATTGAGCAGCATTACCCTTAGTTTTTTTTCTTTGTTTTGTTCTAGGGCGGTAGGTTTAGAATTTGAGCCTTGCCTAAAAAGGCACTATGGGGTGGCAAGAGCCTTTGCCAAAGTCCGAATCCCAGGGGTGACAAGTGCAAGCCGTCCCTTGCGAAGCAGAGTGGCTTGTCCAGCATGTCATCCCAGGCAGACAGACATTGGATCCCCTTTGAATGACACCAGAGTTTAAGCCAGTTGTTAAAGCTGATCATCTTATCTCTGTATTGTGGCATCATTCTTGGTGAAGGTAGGATACTGCTCAAGGTCAGGGTCATACCTGCCTGGGCTACATAATCAGAGAGCTCCTCTATGTCTCTTTTCATGTAGTCCAGGGAGGTATGTCTCAGGTCGTTTACACCAGCGTGGACAGTGATTGAGTCGTACTTGTACCTGCTGTTGAGAGACCTGAGTGCATGCATTATGTGGCAGATTCTAGCACCCGACAGGCAGCTTACTGTGACCTTCTCCTTACTCAGTCTGGTGAGCGGGACGTCAGTGTGTCTGACTATGGAGTCACCAATGACTAGTGTGTCTGGCATAGTGTTTGGCCTTAAGGGCTGTGACTGCTTGACACTCTGACTGTGTGGTCTATGTGTTGCAGGTGTTGTGTTCTGAGGTGGTAGTTGTTTGGGTGTCTGCTTTGGTGGCCTCTGCTGTTTTGATAGATTTTTGATCAGAGCCTCCGAGTATGTCTTTGTGTGTTTATGTGTATGATTTGAGGTTGTGATGGTATTATGTGAGACTGGGTCTATAGTGTGTGTGGTTACCTTCTCCTCCTGTCTGGTCTTGCCAGTCCTATGTTGAGAGAGCTCGGCCTCCAGTTTGGCCGTATAGTTGCATCTCTCGCATGTATTTGTGTTTTGTGGGAGGAGGAGAGGGTTGTCTGTGTACATGAGGCAATTGTAACATTGCCTCAATAATCCCAGGTTCACCAGCTGAGCAGGAGAGGACATTAGCAACTGATCCCTCGACATGCTAGAAGGAATAGACAGAAAAACGTAAAAAAGGTTTTGGGGGATGTAGGTGACCGAGAAATGGGGTTTGCTTTTTTGGGGTACTTTCTATAACAAGAGTGCTGTATCGAGGTGATAAGTACTGTAGGAGCAAGTGCTTAGCTATACAGATAGAGAATAGTCTACTTGGGAGTCAAGTAGAGATAATTTATAGTTGTAGGATACACTAAATAGAACAGTAGTATACTTTGAGGAAGGTAGTTTTAAGGGAAAATTTGAAGAGTGAACTTTAGGTAGCCCTAATAGTTTAAATCTGCTTAACCGGCGCTGCCCTAGTGTGCAACGGTAGCAGCTCAGCATACTAACGCGTGCTTTATAGCAGGTGGCTGGAAAAAACAGGAAATGACCCAAAATGGCCAACGAATTACCAGTTGCTGCTTCTAACCACTCCTCTGAGGACAAACAAGCAGCTCAGTACTCCCCACTCCCACTGGTGAGTAAAGAAACTACCTCTGGCCACACAAGAAAATGGAGGAACACAGAAACCAAATACAAAGCCCAGGGATCAGCAAAATCTGATCACTGGAACAACTAGCAAGTAAAGTTTAGGAAAGGAGAAATATTTTTTGTTTTTTTTTTTTTTTTCAAACAGACAGGAAAAATGCAGTAAATGCTTTGTTTTCGACTAAATTGCTATCAAAGGCTGGTACACTTGAGTGTATTAGCCTGTTTGTTACTTTTAAGCAATACTTTAGCCCACAAGTGCAATCAACAATATAAGCTCACAGACACAGGAAAATAAGGCAATAAAACAGTAAAAAAGGCACAAACAGTAGTCGAAAAGCTCAAAAGATCGAAAAATGCAAATTAAAAAGTTTAAAAAATACTTATGATCAAGAAAGTTGCTTTTTCTGCTCTCTGCTGGCTTAGGAACTCTGCAGGGGACCACGAGGAGCTATGCCAAGTTCTCTAATGCCAGAAAAGCCCGCCAAAGCGTGCTTTATAGCAGGGGGCTGGAAAAAACAGGAAATTACCCAAAATGGCCAACAAATTACCAGTTGCTGCTTCTAACCACTCCTCTGAGGACAAACAAGCAGCTCAGTACTCCCCACTCCCACTGGTGAGTAAAGAAACTACCTCTGGCCACACAAGAAAATGGAGGAACACAGAAACCAAATACAAAGCCCAGGGATCAGCAAAATCTGATCACTGGAACAACTAGCAAGTAAAGTTTGTTAGAAAAGTAGCAAAAGCAGTAGTAAAGTAGTAAATACAATTCTCATGCAGTGCAAGCTGGCACACTTGAATATGTAGCAATATTCGTCCACACACAGTTTGAAAAAATGTAATTAAATTAAAAAGGACTAAAAGCAAGTGCAGAAAGGGTTTATTAGGTAGAATGCGGTAAAGAGATGTCCTAGGGGAGTGTCTTAGATCAAATCTACAGTGGGGCGGGCACTGCAAAAGCCACCAAATTTAAACTACAACCAAGAATAGGGAGGGGGGGGCAGTTTCAACACAGATGTAAGGAATGTGCAAATTATAAAAATATATATACTGTTTTCTATAGATTTGCAGAGCAGTAAGACACAGATATCAAGCAGACAATTTAGCTCTATAATACAGAATAACACAGAAAATATACTTAGCTCTATAAACTTGAATATAGTTCTGTAAGGCTGTCTCTCAAACTAAGGTTCCAGTTTGAATACAGGTTGTTAATTAAAAGGAGACACAGCACTAGCTAAATTATATCAGCTGAAAGACAAGGCAGGAAATGAGGGGTGGGGCAGTTTCAACACAGATGTAAGGAATGTGCAAATTATAAAAAATATATATACTGTTTTCTATAGATTTGCAGAGCAGTAAGACACAGATATCAAGCAGACAATTTAGCTCTATAATACAGAATAACACAGAAAATATACTTAGCTCTATAAACTTGAATATAGTTCTGTAAGGCTGTCTCTCAAACTAAGGTTCCAGTTTGAATACAGGTTGTTAATTAAAAGGAGACACAGCACTAGCTAAATTATATCAGCTGAAAGACAAGGCAGGAAATGAGGGGGTGGGGGCAGTTTCAACACAGATGTAAGGAATGTGCAAATTATAAAAAAATATATATACTATTTTCTATAGATTTGCAGAGCAGTAAGACACAGATATCAAGCAGACAATTTAGCTCTATAATACAGAATAACACAGAAAATATACTTAGCTCTATAAACTTGAATATAGTTCTGTAAGGCTCTCTCTCAAACTAAGGTTCCAGTTTGAATACAGGTTGTTAATTAAAAGGAGACACAGCACTAGCTAAATTATATCAGCTGTATTCCTGTAATGTATCTTTGCCACAACTAAATGGCAGTAACTGTGAATGGTCTCCTTTGAGATGCCGAAAATAGTGAGGTACACAGGCCTCTCAGAACAGAAGAGCACTCTAACTACAGTTTGGTTTGTGTATACTACCTTTAAAACACTACACACGAACTTAAAGGTTGCTTAGGTGGGGTGGCAGTAACAAGGTGATACTTAGACTGGAAGTGTCCAAGGGGCCCCTAACTTGACATTTGTGGAGGGGCCCACAATGCTAACACTGGCCCTGCACTTGCATAGCTGTAAATATTACTACAACAGGAAAGTGTGTGTGTGTGTGTGTGTGTGTGTGTGTGTGTGTGTGTGTATACGTGCATGCCTGTGTCACTGTGTCTACCTGACTAAAAGTTGTACAATTTTTGTTAGGAACACTCTGAGAAGAGAGTAGAAAATTTATGGCAAGAGAATTATGGCAGGAATGCAGAGAATTGAAGTAGGAGAGAAGGGAAATGAAGCAAGAGAGAGGCCAGAAGCAATAAATAAGTCTGCAGAGCAAATGCCTCAATTTATTTGTTAGACTAAGTGTTATGTAACAACAATGGAAACAGCAGTTAAATCAAGTGTGGTGGGTGATGCAACTTCACTATTGTTCCAGAAACTGTTGTCTAATTATCTTAGCCAAATTCCACAATTGGTGTTAAATGAGGTGAAAATATGTCCATTCATCTTGATGAGGCAGTGAAGACAAAGCTCTGTTCTGTATGACTGAGAGATGTCCTTGCTATTAGTGCTTCACCCTGAAATGATTGCAGTTTCAGTGTGTAAGACGTAGTAAAGAAGACATTATTGTAGGCGCATATTTTCAACTTTGAAAATATGACTTATCTCCTTTGAGAAGTAACAGTCAGAGCAAAAAGTTGGAGTAGAGTTTAGTGCAGTCTTTTTATATTACCTCTTGTCATACAATTACAACAAAGCTGGATGAGTTTTATGGAAAGATGAAGTATGAGTTTAAACCCTTAGAGGAATAAATTGGGATAATGAACCTTTTTGTAGTATAAACACTGAGAACGTCTAGAGGGGCCATTTCAAAAACATATCACCATCTTTGTAGAAGACTGCTGCAACATCACATTGTAATATTACTTCACCAGACAACTGCTAAATATAGGTATGTACAACTTTTATTACTTCTGAGAGACTTTTCCTTGAACTGTGATGAATTACTGATTTTCAGATTTTGTACTGTGTATGCACATTGAGGGAAGAAGTACAAATTACATATTAAGTGTATGTTGCAATTTGTTTCTTAAGGAATGTAATGTTATGTAGTATTGGAATTTATTTGTGCACTTTTGTTTCCAACATTAACTGTTTGGGTGGGCAGTTATTTCTGGGTGTGGGTAGGTTTTCCAACTTTTTGGATTTTTTGTTTGTTTTATTTTTTTTTCTCCACCAGTCGGACTTGTTTAGACTTTATTCTCATTTAACAGGAAGTCATTCTGTGTGATTTTGTTTTGTACAAATTAGAGTATTTGCTTATTTGTGTGTGTGTGTGTGTGTGTGTGTGTGTGTGTGTGTGTGTGTATATATATATATATATATATATATATATATGTGTGTGTGTGTATATATATATATATATATATATATATATATATATATATATATATACATACACGTGTTGTTTTTGAGATTAGTTGTGTCTTGTTTGTGGGTCGTGGTCAGGGGTATATGGGTGCTGCTAACTGTAGCTTCCGTAAATGATTCATTGCATATTAAATCCACAGTAAGAGAGTTAACAGGCCTACTGGAAAATAGGACTACTATGTATTAGTCCCCATTAACCTAGTTAGGGTTTCAAGGTTTCTCACACAGTTGGTTTACATAGTACAAAACCACCTGGAATCAGAGACAGTCAGCTTAAGTAGCAGAAGACCTAGATGCAGGATTTTTCTTGTGTTTCTGTAATTTGAATATAGAATTTTATGTGTATGCTATAATTCATACAGTGCGGTGCATAAACAGCCCGAGTACATTTTACAATGGTGCAAGTGATTATAATTTCGTTAATGTGTTCTTTTTTGTCATACTATCCCCAATGTTGTTGGCTTCCTTCTATTCACTGCTGTCAGTAACACCATCTGTAAATAGTATATGTTTTGAGGGGTACGGTAGTATTTTACAGTAACACCATCTGTAGATAGTATATGTTTTGAGGGGTAGGCTAGTATTTTGAATCCCTTTCAGTGTTTTGTGAGGTATGTACCAATGGAGGCATTGTTTTCATTGATTGGCCTAATAAAGGATGAACACAGTAAGGGTATAATTTCTTTGGAACTTGAGGAGGTACCGTAGTGGGTAAGCTGTGTAAGGTAGAAGGTTGTGAGGTATCTTATCTATGGTCTTATTACCATGGCTCTCAGACCTCATATTTTGATCCCTTTCCCCTGTATTATATATTATTTAATGCTCCTAGCACACTTGTTGGCAGTTGTCATCAGAGCTGCAGTATGTAATACTTGTACTTTACCCAACTTTTCATTCATAATAATAGCATTTTTGACACTGCCTCTCTGCTTTATTACCCCTGCTGTGCTGCTCCCTTTCCCGTGAGCCATACACATCTGAAAGAGACATCCTCGCTTCCACGGGCCCTTCAGAGGCCAATCTCTTAATCCTCTAGTGACTCACTAGACAGCTTCTCTGCTACTGTATTCACTACTTCTAATACAGACAGTTGCTTTAGACATTGATTTCCATTTTCTAGTAATTACTTTATTGGCAGCCACCATAATTAGACTTAGCAAGGCCTTACTATGTCTAACCAATTCCGATACTGTAGCATAGCTCAGAAGACTCATTTCCCTAGTTACACCAATTTGCTCACCCAGTATAGCTGAGGGAGTTGTGTGCAGGAATTTTTAAAGTCTGTTAACTCATTACACTCCCAGAAAAAAATGTTCCCAATTGCCTCTTTCTTCCCCATGACACTTCCAATATTTGCTATCTACCTGAGAAAACTGCTCTGGAGTCTACTTGAGATATAAAAATATATATGTAAACATTTCCAAGCAAAAATCCTAAATCATCTAGATTTTGTTGCATATTTGGGAGACAAACATATATCCCCCACTGTTTCTTTGTGAATTGCTTATCTAAAATTTTTTCCCAATCCTTTCTAACCTCCTCTGACTGATGCTTATAGTCATCATGCAATATTGTGTATGCCCTACTAATTGATCCTTTTTAACAGCAGTGTCTGTTCTAGATTCTACTAAAAACACTACCAGTGCTGGTCTTTTGTTTAGAAACCCTATTTCTTTCTCTTTGCCTATACTCTATCAATCCTTGATAGGGAAGTAATCTGTAACCTGCAGTCAAAATAAATTATTGTCATCTTCCCATTCTATTAGCTTTCCCTCTGTAGTTAGTTGCTCCCAATACCTTGGCTCCCTTACCAGTTTATGCCAATAAATTCCAGCCCCCTCTTGACTACTGTTTGTATCCCTATTTCACCCCTACTGGAAGAATCGCCTTTCTCCATTCCTGTGCTGCCTTAGTTGTTGGAATAGTTTCCGCTACTTAATGAATATAAAATTCTGTGTGATTATTGTTATTTTTCTTAAAAGTCGGCATCCAAAATCCCAGTCGCTCCTTATTTCTTGAGCTTCCCCCCTGTTTCATCATCATCCCTTTCCACTTTGAATTATAGGTTTCTGTGCTATATATAGGAGCCTTAACTGTGTAGCTCTTCAATACCCCTTCAGATTGGACAATCCCAATCCACTTTGTTCTACTGGCAGATTCAGCTTATCCCCCTTGACGCTTTCTGTCTTCCCCTCCCAGCCAAAATCTTTCAGCTCTTTATTAATTGCTATCGACAACTTCTCCTCTGGTTGATAAAAATATGCTGTTCCTCTCGAGAAGACTAAAGGGACTAAAAACAAGGGGGTATCTTACACATATATAAGCACTCTTTTATTTATGAATGTGGGATGCTGGCAAATGCTTTTTTGTGGTCTAGCCATGCCATACTTAGATTCTTCTCCTTTTTACAGTTTTCCACTATTACTTTATTTAACAGACAATTCTTTGTTCCTTATGACTTTTATTGTTTTTTTTTTCTACTGCCATAATTGAGTTTTCTTTTAAATTGCTATAAACTTTGTTTGCATCAATTTCTGTGTAAAGTTCATATGTCATCAGAAGGCAAGTTATCTGTCTATAATTTTAGGGTTGCTTGCAGGGTCACTCTTAAGTAGGAGCATTGTTAGCCAGGTTGAGTCTGTTTGGGGTGCACATGTAAATAGTTCTTACTCGTGGCTAAATCTTCATATAAAGATGTTACTACTTTTAGCCAGAGGTTAGGTACTGCATCTGGCCCTGGGGTTTTCCACTTAGGAGGTTTTCTTAATTTTGTTTCAATTTTTCTGACCATTACTTCATCCCATTTCATATCCTGTACATTTGAGGTATTATTTCTTTTACTATTTTTATCAATTCAACATCACTATGTTCCATAGGAAACGCTTAGATATTTTTCCAAAATGTCTGTTTCTTCTTCTTTTTTTTTTTTTATGTGGGTAGGGTGTTTCAATTCCTTTGGCCTTGTTTCCCAATTCTCTATAAAACTTTTTGGTTCATCATTAAATTGCTTATTTTGCACTTTTCCTTTATATTTATGTACATATCTTCTAAGGTTTTCTGCCTGTTGCTGATAGCTTTGATGTACATATTTATATCGATGTCTATGTATGTGTGTGTGTGTGTGTGTGTGTGTGTGTGTGTGTGTGTGTGTGTGTATATATATATATATATATATATATATATATATATATATATATATATATATATATATATATATATATATATATATATATATATATTTATGTATATATAGAGCTAAGACTCTCCATCGAACACACGTTTCACCAAAATGTAAACCGCTGAACACACTTTCGCTAAAGTCCATCTATCAAAAATGCACTTTTGCCAAAAAAAAATATATATTAAAAAATAAGACAACTCACGTTTTTGTGTATTTTTACCACAATCTAAGCAGAAGTTTGTTTAGTTGTGCAATCTACACCCCACATGTTGATGTACAGCTAAACCTACATGCAAACAACTATGTGCTTGCTTACTTCTGGCGAAAGTGCATTTTATCTAAAATGCACTTTTGCGAATTTGAACTCGCCTATTTACATTTCAGTGAAACGTGTGTTCGATGGAGAGTCCTAGATCCATATGTGTGTGTGTGTATATGTGTATATATATATATATATATGTATATATATATATATATATATATATATATATATATATATATATATATATATATATATATATATATATATATATATATATATATATATATATATATATATATATATATATATATATATATATATATATAGAGAGAGAGAGAGAGATGTACTGTATGATAAAAGAGCTACCAAATAGGTAACAAGGATACGAATGCTCACACAAACCTATTGATCAAGGAGAAAAAAAAAACACTTTGGCCTGTGCATGCACATTACCCAGACAAAAAGAAACATAAAGATTGGCATATATACATGCATGTATACATACACACATGTATGTATATGTATCTAATTATATATTGAGATACATATGTAAATATCCAGGTGCAAACGGAGTCACAAATCATGTTTTACATTTGCCATTACTATTTTAGATTATTTAGGTGGTGCTAATGATAATCACCAATGAGTTTGTTCGATATTTTGTGTTTTGAACAAATTAATTGATTATTCATTGTGCGTGTGTATATTTATGTGTATACATCATATATATATATATATATATATATATATACACACGCACACAAAGTTAGAGACAACACGCGCACACACACACACACACACACATATATGTATATATATATATATATATATATATATATATATATATATATATATATATATATATATATATATATATATATATATATATATATATATATATATGCTCAGAACACATTGATTAAATTTAAAGATAGTTACACAAATGAGGGTGTGGATAATAGAGTGGAAGACAAGGACAGTACAGTAATGTGATGCAGGCTAGTCAGCACCCAGATGTACTAAAAGTATAATTCCGTATTGTAGGATAACAGTAGAACTGCTTGTGCTGTTGGGAAAGTGAATTGACAGAAAACTATGCATACAGTGTATGAATATTGTACTACTTGGCATAATATTACTGTATCCCATAATAAGTCATTTTGGCTACATTACCCTTTAATGTTTAACCCTCAGCATTGTCAGACATTTGCATAGAGCTAAAAATGTGACAGCCATACCTTGTGTGTACTGTAGTGGACATTTGACAAGGTGATGGCAGTCCTGTACTTGGACTGAGACAACACGTCCTTGTTTTTATTTGATGCATTCAGGTATGGGGTGTAGCACTTTACAGCTTATCATCAGTGCATAACAATGAGAGCAATCACCAGAGGTGACATATTGAGTGGGAACAGTATTCTGTCACTGGCATGATAGTCACAGTCTACCTGTCTAGACAATTCATTTTGTGTGAGTAGATTGTCTCATTCAGGGGCTGAGGTGTGCTTGTATGGTTTGGGTCACCCAGAATTGTACTGGCAGGCCTTCTGTAAATGTTGCTCATTCAAGTCATGCTAAGTCTTCCAGGATGACAGTACTGCATCTATATATGTTTTTAGGTTTTGTCACTTCTCTAAACTACACAACACTGTTATGTGATGCTATCATGTAGCCGATGTACAGACGTGGTTAGTAGGTCTGTGAATACCATTCATGGGTCTGGTAAGGATACTGGTTTGCTAGCATGTGGTGATGCCAAAATGAAAGAGGTGTGCACATTTAATTATTGATCCAGAAGAACATCAGTAGCCTGGCCATAGTATCCCATATTGTAAGTACCCAGTGGCACGACTAATTTATATCTAGTTTTAGGCCCCTTTCAATGACAGCTTCAGGGGTCAGACCTGGGCTGTAATTGTGATTGCCCATCCATACATCCAGGTTATGCTTAAAGAGGGTCAGGAAGCTACTTTGCTTTATATCCAAAGGAGGTCTGTTTTGTTAATCAGGGATTCTCTGAGATATATATAGCTATCTTGCCAGCAGGACCTATTTATGTTATGGTAGAAGATGAGTTCTCTTGAACAGGTGTTTAGGATGTTACTAGTTCTACAGATGTGCAACAAGGGACATTGGGCTGGAACTTTGAGGCTCTGCAGGTTAGTCAGAGATTACCTCTCCAGAGTCTATAGGAAAACAAAAAAAGACAAAGTGCTTTAAGGCTGCCTGGGTAGCTCAAGAAAGACATACACTTTGATTATTGTAATAAGGAAGTAACCCAGTGTCTCAAGGTCATGTGCTTAGAGAAGGATATACCAAAGGGGACATTATACTCTGTTACTCATCCCTAGTGATTAGGTAAAAGGATTTCCTAACATTAGTGGATAAGTAATGATCAAAGGATACCCAGTTGTCAGTGAAGGTGCTCAAGTCCCTAATGACGGAGTCATTTTTGGCTGAAGATATAGTGCTGGTGCTTCATTTCTTAGCATATAGTTTTAGGCTGTACTGCAAGCACCATTTATTGCTGCATGCTAGTTCCTTCTGAAAAATCTGGAAGTCAGATGGTGAGGTAGTTACAACTCCAAACGTGGTTAGCTACAAATTCTTGATATCAGCCTTTTTACTGTAGAAGTAAACCAGTGGTTCTGGAATCGATCATTGTGGGATACCACATGTAATTGTATTGTATTGCTGTCCCAAGACCAAGAATGAGCAGGTGCCCAATTGGAAGCAATGTCTCATTTGCCTGAACAAGCAAATAAGAGCACTAGTGAAATCCTCCAAAGCGATCTTCATGTCCAAATTGGCAACATTTACTAGAGACAATCATAAGACCTTCTTAACATATGTCCACAACCTCAAAGAAAGCACCCAGATCTGTTCAGAACTGGTGGTCAAGGACACCACATATACAAATGCCATAGATATAGCAAACTTGCTGGCTGACAGATTCAGTGAAAACTTTGCCCCTCTGTCTCCCCCATCAGTAAATCAGGACATCGCCAGTACCTGCCCCCTTCCCCTTGTATCTAGGGAACCGGTCATTACTGCTCCCTCAAAGGCAAAAAATGCAGCCTCCATGGGACCCAATAACATCCCAGGCTGCATCCTACAATAACTCAGGCATGAACTTGCAGCACCATTGGGCACCCTGTTCAACCAAAGCCTGAGAACTGGCTTTGTCCCAGCTGAGTGGCGGACAGCCACTGTCATCCCTTTACACAAAAGTGGAACGTCCACCGATCCGGAAAATTATAGACCTATCAACCTAATTGGCCTTCTCTGCAAGGCCATGGAATACATTATTATGGACCTCATTAACAAGGACATTGGCAACCTCCAAACACTTGATCCCACACAGTTTGGCTTTGTCAAGGGGAGGTCATGTCTGCTAAATTTGGTCAACTTCTTTGAGACTGTCACCAAAGCCATGGATGAGGAGAAGACCATACACACTGCCTACCTTGACCTGGCCAAAGCCTTTGACACTATTCCCTACTTGGGCATAATAGATAAACTCTCTCAACTAGGCACCAATCCATATGTTACCAGATGGGTAGCAAACTGGCTCACTGATAGAACCCATATAGTCAAAATAGCCCTACAATTGAGTTTGGGTGAAAGCGCTTGTGGAATTTATACAATAAATGTTTTATGGACTTGCATCCTGTGTGCTGCCACAATCGTTTTATTGGATTAGTGGTCTGTGACATCAACAAGACTTGTTTGCTAGGCAGATTTGTGTCCCAGAGTCTCACTCATCTATGGAATAGACTCCCTCTCTACATCTTTACCCCTTTTTAAGCGCAACCTGGATAACTGGAAGGGAAACAGAAAATATACCCCTGGGATTCCACCTATGTCCTTCCTAGACAGGGGCATTGGATGCTGATTTGTCTAAACATGGGCTAAAGTCTTGGCTAGGATTATAAGGGCCTCAGGGCCAATAGTCTAGTAACCTCCTATGTTCCTATATACTCTTTTTGAAGCGTTGGCTACACCCATTAACCAGTTTGCTATATAACAGGTAACATATGAGTTTACAATGACAGTAGTAACCTTGAAGTGCACTTGCATGCATAGTTTCACCAAAAGATCTGCATTATCAGATATGTAGCATATCTGAAATTTATAGACATTCAAGACTACCTAGAATTTCAAGTCTGAAAGTAACACATGTACAGGCTGTTTTTAAACCACATGAATGTAAAACTAGATTATGTGTTACATACATACATGCACAGAAAAATAGCTACTGTTACTTGTCAAAATGTAGGGTTATCGATGGCATAAGATTTTGGTTGCAGCACTTAATTTTTACTGCCTTAGTAAAAGTACTTCTGTAATTGCCTACTGTAATATACTAGGAATGGAAACTGAAATTATATGGGAAATGTGTAGATTGCATTTGCTTCAACTTTCAAATGCCAATCATTGTAAAATAACTGTAATTCATTCAAACATTCAGGAAAGATGTGAAAGTTGAAAACATTTTACCACAATGAATGATAGAAAAAAGAGATAAAAGAATTCCAGTAGGATGGAATAACTATTAGACAAATAGTTATGGTGTGATTTCTGAAGGACAACACAAAGCATCGGCTAATGAGAAAATACTTTTAGAACACTGATTAGATTCACTTCCAAAGCTGCATGACATTTTTAGAGAAAAGATGCAAATTATTTTATTCTTTTAGAATATTTGTACATTTGTTAACGAAACATGTTTCTTTGCAAGGCACAGCTGTCCAAAGCAATGCTGT